>NW_028317873.1:2348750-2665625 GCF_062004578.1 Staurois parvus | reverse complement strand
CCTCTTCTTGTTCCAACATGACACCAGTGCACAAAGCAAGGTCCATAAAAACATGGATGAGCGAGTTTGGGGTGGAGGAATTTGACTGGCCTGCACAGAGTCCTGACCTCAACCTGATAGAATGCCTTTGGGATAAATAGGAGTGGAGACTGTGAGCCAGGCCTCCTCCCCCGACATCAGTGCCTGATTGCACAAATGCGCTTCTGGAAGAATGGTCAAACATTCCCATAGACACACTCCTAAACCTTGTGAACGGTCTTCCCAGAAGAGCTGAAGCTGTTATAGCTGCAAAGGGCGGGGCCAACTTAATACTGAACCCTACGGACTAAGACTGGGATGCCATTAAAGTTCATGTGCTTGTAAAGGCAGGTGTCCCAATACTTTTGGCAATATAGTGTACACACACACATCTACAACTAACTAGAAATAGCAACTTGAGTCCTGAGAGGTTTAGGTTCCTGATGTGATATTAAGCGTTGTCTTTTGTTAGCAATGGTGGGACCAGGGGCAGACTGACATGGGGCCCCCGGGCAATAGGGGATCATGGGACCCCTGTGCCCTTGCCCAAACTCAAAAATGCCTATGAAAAAGGTACCAGGGGCATCTCATGGGGCCCCCTACTGACCCCGGGCCCTCGGGCAGTGCCCAAGTTTCCAAATGGTCAGTCCGCCCCTGGGTGGGACCCATATACAGTAGTGAATAATGGTAATTCAGTGAAGATAACTGGCTGTGGTAAGTGCTCAAAGCAAAGATCTCTTGGTACTGAGGTGTAAAGGTGTCGGCATGCAGTGTCTCTAGATCTAGAATATTGTCAGAAAGGTTTTGCATTCGCCCACTCACCAATCCCATGGATAGCATAGCCTTCTAGGAACAGGGTTCTTGCACAGGCTGTTGGCTATGCACAGAGAAGTGCAGAGTTACCACCTGACAGCTTGTCAACACGGCAAGCAGAGATGACTGGCTGAAGACTGGATAGGGACAGTCCTGATGCAAAGAATCTGATATGATCCCGGTGTGGCAATCTGCATCACTGCTATGCTAAACTGGTATGCAGAGTTCTGCAGAAGTAGCCAGCAATCTTTCTCTGGAGGAGAACGGCAGTCCCCCTGTGTTCAGCTTTGAATCCTGCACCAAGAGACTGAGCCAGTTCCTTGATGTAGAATATATCTGCTCTCCCAGCAACCTTCTGGTTTCCTAGTTCTCTGCTAGTTATAGTTCAATCAGCACTCAGTAATACAGTATGTATTACCTATAGGACTACAGGTCCCAGGATTCTCTGCTGTCCGAAGAACTGGATCCACTCTGCTAACCGGAAGTGATGTAGCAGCCCCAGTATTGGGCACTGGGAGGGAAAAAGGATTACCCATAGTCTCATCTGTAAATGTCTTTGTATGGCATAATGATCTAGCCAGCACCTGGCTACATACCTAATGGGAGCACAGACTGCAATAAAAACCTGATGGGTGTTCTAATCCTTTCCACCATCTAAAAAAAAACAAAACATTTTGCCATAATTATAATTTAGCTGCTTCCTCAATGGCAATTGCACATACAAGGTGTAATATAGTGGGACGGCTGTCCATAAGGTTTAGGAGTGTCTATGGGAATGTGTGACCATTCTTCCTGAAGCACATTTGTGAGGTCAGGCACTGATGTCAGACGAGAAGGCCTGGCTCGCTGTCTCCGCTTGAATTCATCCCAAAGGTGTTCTGTCAGTTTGAGGTTAGGGCTCTGTGCAGGCCAGTCAAGTTCCTCCACCCAAAACTCGCTCATCCATGTGCGCTGACCCCGCTCTGTCATTTTACGTGGCCTATCACTTCGTGGCTGGGTTGCTGTTCCCAGTTGCATCCGCTTTGTTATAATACCACTAAGTTGTCCATGGAATATTTAGTAGCAAGAACATTTCATGGATGGACTTATTGCACAGGTGGCAACCCATCACAGTACCATGCTTGAAGTCACTGAGCTCCTGAGAGTGACACATTCTTTCACAAATGTTTGTAGAAGCAGTCTGCATGCCTAGGTGCTTGATTTTATATATCTGTAGCAGGGGCGGAATGACAACTCATGGGGCCCTCAGGCAAAAGGGGATCATGGGGCCCCTGTGTCCTTGCCCAAACTCAAAAAAGCTTATGAAAAAAAAGGTACCAGGGGCATCTCATGGGGCCCCCTACTGACCCCGGGCCCTCGGGCAGTGTCCGAGTTTCCAAATGGTCAGTCCTCCCCTGATCTGTAGCCATGAAGGTGATTGGAATACCTGAATCCAATGATTTGGAGGTGTGTCCCAATACTTTTGGCAATATAATGGATAATAGATCTACATTTTATATATACACTATAAGTATAGTGATAATCTTTCTTTTCTCCTTTCCTCATACTTATCTATCCTATCTTGCTTACATTATCAGATATATTCAATAGCTTGTTATTTTTCTGGCCCACTTCTTCTATTGAAAGACAGCTGCAGTAAAAACACAGTGCAAGGTTTGGTTGATTCAGATCTTATTTTTTTATACAAATCGAGAGGACTTCTCAGTAAAAAGGATGCTATATCTAAAAGGAAACCAAATTTTTCATCTGGATTTCCTATAGGATTTACTGGAATGCCATGATGCTAGGAAGAAAAAACTAAATGTAGTCCTAGGACATACATTGCTCTTAGAAAAGGTTAAAGCAAACAATATAAAATAGTACACCGTTTAGAGAAATATTGAAGGCTGCACTGGGGACTGCAGTTTAACCACTTCCCGTCTGGCCCATGTACATAAACGGCCAGACAGGAGCAGTGCAGGAGCGGCTTGCCGCTCAAAAACGGTGCCCGAATTTTGAGACTGTGTGCGCTCCCTGGGATCGCTGTACGGGACCTCCTGTGTGAGGTCCTGATCATGTGATCACTGATTGGCCAATCAGTGATCACATGAATAGTAGTAAGAAAGATGTCACTTCTGACATCATTGCTTACCCCTTGTGAAATATGTGCATGATATCACATGTTCACAGAGGTCACATGGTACAAGGCTATTCACAACAGCCCTGTACCATGTGACAAGCTGTGACCAATCACAGCTCACACCGTATTTCTCAATGGCTGCAAGAATGTAGCCAGAGAGAAGGAGAAATTATTGCAATTATAGCCTTTATGGGTGTAAAAGTAATCAGTGTAAAAAAAAAAAAAAATCTTCATCACCCCCCACATGTAGTACAGTGTCACTATGGTGACACTGTACTGCTAGGGTGACAGTATATTAAAAATATATAATAAAAATGTAAAAAAAAAAGTTTTGAAAAATTACACTTTTTGGTTATAAACTAAATTTGGGTTATTTTTTTTCACTAAAAAGATAACCAAATAAATTTTGGCTAAGATTTATGAAGAAAGATTTTTTATTTGCTAAATTTTACAAGAAAAAAACACTTTTCAAAATTTTTGGACTTTCATTTATATAGCAAAAAAAAATAAAAATCCCAGTGGTGAAAAAATACCACCAAAATAAAGTTTTATCTGTCTCAAAAAAATGCTAAAAAAATTAATTGGGGTACAGTGTTGCATGACCTCGCAATTGTCATTCATAGTGTTATAGCACCGAAAGCTGAAAATTGGTCCTGGACAGGAAGGGGGTAAAAGTGTCTGGACTTGAAGTGGGTAAATACTTGTTCATGTGCCTGTAAACAAGCTGTCCAATGCCTGCACCTACCTATCCTACTTAATCACTAGGGGTATCCTCCAACCCACTTGACCTCCTAGACTGTAAACCCCACAACCTTGTGTTTCCTGGCCAGCCTTCTCCTTTTTCACACTAAAAAGGAAGACAGATCAGGCAAGTATAGAATCTCTGGATTTGGTCATGAATGTGAATATTTTGCAGCTATATTGCTGTGAATAGTTGCCACCATCTCTCCTGGCTGCTGAATATGCTGAAAGGCCAAACTTTATCAGATTGTAGCTCAATTGCACTACTGAGGAAAACGTTATCCAACAGTCGGAGATGGTGAAGAATAGATTTATTCAAAAAGGGTATGATGAACAATAAATTAGACAAGTTATAAAAGTTGGAGTTTGTAAGAAATAGATTTGGGAAGGATAAAGAGCTTAATGGTATTTATGATAGAAGTTGTGACTATTGTATTATATTAGATTTAAACAATACAGAAGGATAAGACTTTTGGTCCATTGCTACCAGAATGTCCAAAATTTGTGTTTAGGAAATACCAATTTTGAGGGATTGATTAGTAAAAGCTGTTATAGACCCACCCCCATTAGGAATTTTTTTTTTAGTGCAGGTTTCTATGTTTGTGGCAGATACAGCATGTATGATTTCAAAAGGCACAAGTGAAGGAAGGAATTTACTGCATTTGTCACACATTCAAGATATCAAATCTGTGATTTCATTTCATGTAAAACAGAGGATGTTACTTACATGTTGGAATGTCCTTGTGGCCTTCAATATGTGGGCCGCACATCCAGGTCTTTAGAAGTATGGGTTAGGGGACATAGCTGCAATATTAAGAATGTAGGAAGCATAGGGTTTCCTATCATTTTAGACAACACCACAATAAGGATTCAAGTGGACTTAAATTCTTGGGTATAGAAAAGGTGAATAAGCACTGGAGACGGAGAAATTTTATTAGACATTTAAGCAAGAGAGAATCATTTTGTGTTTTTGAAACCAAGGTTCTAGCCCCTCTGTAATAAACATGAATTTAGATCCTAATTGCTTTATTAGTGATTTACTCCTTTTTTTTTTAATGGTTTTTATATACTGTTATATTTACTGTACTATTACCAGCAGTGTGGTTTTATAGGGTTAATGTCATCATGCTTTTTTTGTATTATCCCAGTTCAATATCAATATTCTGTGCATTTCTTGTTTACATTATATGCTGATAAGTATATGGTTGGTCATCTTACAGTTGGTTTACGTATGTGATTGCCGGTTTCGTAGTTGGATGAATTGGTATTGTTCATTGTTATGTGCACATTACCTCTTCTTACTTTTAGTTCTGGACTGCATGTGATGAATGTACGTGACACTTCCATTTTTGAGCAGAAGAATGGATTACTTCTCATATTGCACCCCGACCTACATCATTCTCTGATACTGATAGAATAAAAACTATGGATACTCTGTATTATTGTCTTCCAGAACGGATGTGATGAGGGCATTCACCACTTCCGGTCCAGGCAGAAGTTCTTATTTATTAGGCCCGACCGATGTCCTTTCTGGTCACGATGCTGATACTGGCATCCTTGGTTCCATGGACATGGATATGCTTGCCCGCTACCTACTGATGAAATCCTGACTGGATGCAATGGAGACCGCCCTATTTTTCCAATGATGTAATCACATGTTTGATATGTGCACTGGTTGTGATCTGGAGTATATACTTATGATGACGACTACATGCATGTTTCTCTACATACTACTGAGTGTATACCTACCTTTTATTTCTAATAAAATATACAGTAAGCATTATTAGTTTTCCTTCTTGTACACACTATTTGTGGATGAGGAGAGTTGAAGAAGTAGAAGGAGAGGAGCAGATTGTTGATCTACACCCATGAAAGAGAGAAGTCTTTGGGATCTGTTTTTGATCTCAGAAGTCTTGGATGGAGGTGAGCAGATCCACGTAACACATATGGAATGTGTCCTTTCTTCATTTACGGAGCAGCAGGGTTCTCTGGGCACAAGATTCTGATATCACTTTTTCTTTGAACCTTTTTCACTGAGAGACCGATTTAAAATTCTTTGTACTTTTTTCACATTTAGGTTTTTAAGATATATTGACTCTCATGGATATTTTTAATATGGATGCACATGAGTGTATATTTATGTGGGGATTTAGATTTTTATCCTCAGATTTTATTATACAGAGAAATGAAGTTTATCACACCAATATGAGATTTAGAATTTTTTGATATATAGTTTGTTTTTTTCGCATTTGTTGTTCTTTATGCAAGTAATATTTTGGGAGCGCTGCACTATTTTTATCACTAAAGTTGCACAAAAGCTTGCAACAGTCATGATGCTTCTAAATAAAACTCTGTGACAGTGTCAAACAGTATAAAGTGCATTAATCCCTTCTAAAATATATAACGTGTGTTGTAACATGTGGGGACTCGGGTACTGGCCTGAGGGACATGAATCAGTGAAGAAAAATTATTTTTTTTTGAAAAGTATCATTTTAAAAGGGGCAGTCATTTTTCATTGCTTAACCACTTGCCTACTGGGCACTTATACTCCCTTCGTGCCCAGGCCAGTTTTCATCTTTCAGCGCTGTCACACTTTGAATGACAATTACGCGGTCATGCAACACTGCACCCATATGACATTTTTATAATTTTTTTCACACAAATAGAGCTTTCCTTTGGTGGTATGTACTCGCTGCTGGGTGTTTTATGTTTTGCGTATAAACAAAAAAGGGCAAACATTTTGGAAAAAAAAAAAAAAAAAAGTTTCTTTGTTTCTATTATAAAATTTTGCAAGCAGGTCATTTTAATCCTTCACTGATGTGTGTTGATGAGGCTGCACTGATAGGCAGCACTGATAGGCGGCACTGATATGCAACAATGATGGGCACTGACGGCACTGCTGGGCAAAGGTGAGCGGCACTGCTGGGAACTGATCATCAGTGTCCTGATGATCGGTGCCGATCTGTCCTCTGACAATTGCTGGTTATCGGCAGTACTTTCCTCACGCTGTGACAGCGTGAGAAAAGTGCAGCCGATAGCTGGCAACTGCATTTACTGGTGATCTGCTGTGTCATTGGACACGGCTGATCACATGGTAAAAGGCTGCTGTGATTGGCCTTTTACCACATCACGTGATCAGCTGTGTCTGTAGGACACAGTGATCACGGAGGTCGCCGAGGGCACATTCTGGGAGGACGATATGATGCCCTCCCAGAACTGTTCGGCCGTGGTGAGGCCGTCATTCGGCTATCTGTGGTCGGCAAGTGGCTAAAAGAAAAAGGTCTTTAAAATATGATGCCTGCAAAGTTTCACATCTGTACAAATATATGGAACCTGCTGCAGCAGGTTTTAGGTCTGGTAGTAAGGACCCCACAGTAGGACTTTTAAGGAGAACCTCCACCCCTGAAAAAATTGGGGCCCTCCTAAATTCCTACCAGGCTCTTGATCCGAGCACAGGCCTGGCAGGACAGGAAAGTGGTGGACGAATGAGTGCCCCCCTCCCTGCAAATTACCAGGTGAAGTGCCCTTGGCATGCCGATGGGGACAAGGGCCTCTTCCCCTCAACCCTGGCCCAGTGGTTGTGGGGGGTCTGCGGGCAGGGGAGCTCATTAGCATCAGAGTACCCTGATGCTACCTCTCCTTGTGAATGAGTAGGGGTACTTGTAACCCTACCCATTTGCTAAAAGGTTAAATTCAGTAAAAAATATTCCTTTATTGAGCAAAAAACAAAACAGTTTTTGTCAAGTCCTTCATTATAAAAAGGAGACAAAAAAATGGTTCCATTGTTGTAGTCCATCATCAATCACGGCGTCCAGCCGACTTGAGTCCACACCCACCGAGCACTCGCCGCAATCTGACATTTGGCAGTCAGATGTAAACCAACTGGGCGGACCTGTGGTCAGCTGGATTGCTTTGGCCAATCACAATGCACTGTGAGAGTGCAGTGCATTGTGGGGCACGGCAGGCGAATAGCCCGCCTAACTTCCTAACTGTTTGTGTGTTCGGCGAACACATGAATGGCTAACATCAAGCCCATCCCTACACCCCGACATACAAAGCTAAAAACACATTTAAAGGATACATTTTTCCCATACCTGCAGCCACGCCCATCGCCCTCATCCCTCTGACAGATATTACAGGGAGAAGTTTCCCCGTACTGTCAGATTTAAAAACAGTGCTGCTGTGTTGGGCACCGCCCACACGGCCACGTCATTCATTCACAGACCTTCTTAGTGGCTGTGGGGCACCATGGTAGTTCATTGAAGCTTCCTCTCAGAATATCCGCTTGCTCGTACATCCCATACGGCAAGCAGATATTCTGACAGGTCTGCAGGAGACGTGCATGGCATCAGCGATCTACTGATTGCTGGTGTAATGCTTTCCAGGCCACTTTGGACAAAAATAATAAATGCACATTTTTACCTGCAAAAAACATATCCTTTAAGTGGTTTTGTGAACGCAAGGATGAAATAAGACAGCTTTGATGTAATCTTCATTCACTAGATCTGGATTGTGTATTGAAAGTTCTATAGTAGTGTGCAGAATTAAATATCTGCCTCTTTGAACCTCCAAAGAACTAAAGGTTTTTTTTTTTTTTAAATCTTGTAGAATTGTGAAAATCCCATCACAGAGTTTAGGGTTGTTTGCCCAGCTATCCTAAATGCCTTTCTTCCTGGCAACAGCATTTTGGCAAAAAAAAAAAAGCCCAACACATGTTAACATGTCTAGTCTAGATGCATTTAGACTCTCCAAGTGCTTGGGCGTTAATTCATTTCACTGGCCAGAATAATCATTTGACCTGTCTAGCAGTAACGTGCGTTTTTTTCCGCAAAAATGCTGCTGTTCCTGGGGACTGGCAGTGGATTTTTTTTCAGCCTCTAAATCTACCTGGAATTAGCCAGAGAGAGAATTTAAAGTGTCACTAAACTCAGATCTCCCATTAAAATGCAATTATTTTAGCCAATACTGTATAAACTGCTAAATACCTTTTCTCATCAGCAGTTAGAGCAGTCTTGTGACTTCTATCAGTGTTCAGCAGATAACTGGTTAAAGCTTGTAAGAGGATATCAGCCGGCAGAGGACATCTAGGCTGCTAAGTGGTGGAGCCGCGGGCCGTATAGGACTGTAATTCGGTCCGTTTGAGGACCACGGTCTGATATTTAGTGATGGCTGGTCTAGGAGGATGCAGAACCCCTGACCTCTCTCTAGATAATGCTGATTGGCCCTGTGCTGATCACATACACTCTCCCAAGAAAAGATAAAAAAACAAAAAACAATATACACCAAACTGAGCATGTGTAGAGTGACTCCACAGGATAGGTCTCATCAGAATATAAGTGGGGGACACTGTAAGAAGGGGAGGATCAGAGAAGACAGGATCAAACCATGTTTTTACACAAGGCAGAGGATTAACCCCTTAGGTTCCACAGTGAGTATAACAAGCATGCTTTACTGCATATACAGGCTGATTTTACTGTTATGGGTTTAGTAACACTAAGGAAAGAAAACATATCTGAACCAGCAGGGCACATTATAGATTCACAGGATATATAACGAACATATATAACCTCTCTATATACTGTGTATTTCACAAAGCTGCACATGTGTGAATATCTGCCCTCGCTGGAGGTAACAGGAAGTCGGTGCTCGTCTGTTTTGTAAAAGAAAGGATGAAGTAAATGTGATGTAAAGTAAATGTAAATCCAGTAAAGGCTGGTTGTATTCTCTATGTTAACCAGAGGAGTGCACTAGCAGGTTTTCATTTGATTTTACTTTCCATAGTAGGGGAGATGTCAGTATTACTCAACGCTATTTCATGTTTGTTGCTAGAACAACTCTGCTTAAAATGGTTTTAAAAGTCAATATTGTAATTCTGCAAAAAAAACAAAAAAAAAAAAAAACCCACAAATTAAGATGGCTTATAATATGGCATTCTGGAGGATGTACAGCCTGGGGATACATGGGCCTCTATGCAGCAAGCATCCCTTTTGATCTTCATTTCATGTTTGTGCTCAGAGAGACTTTACCCTTGATGCAGTGCTGTATTGAGAAAAAATATTTTCCTTACGAACTAAATACTTACAAAGGATCTGGTTATGATTTTTGCATGACCATATAATTTCTGAGGGCCTAGTTACATCAGTGTGCTCCGGCAATCCAACGCACCTTCCCAGCACATCCATGTGTTGTAGTGCAATTCCCATGCTGCTGCATGCACACATGGTTATGTGCATTAAGCACCCAATTCATATAAATGGGCTTCCTCAATGTATATTAACGTCGGCCATAACATGCCCTAAAGTAGTTGTAAACCTCAGACATGAAATATGAACAAAGCATATCTCTTTATAGTGTGTACAGGAGTCAATTAGGAGCACTACATGTCATAAGCTGTTTAGTTCCCCTGCTATCTGCATGAGTCACGTTTACTAAATTTTCCTGACACCAAAAGGAGAATGGTGACAGGGGAGGGAACTCCAGCAGTGTGAAAACCTCAGCTTTGTTCCTGTGAGCTGGGTGGAAGGGGAGGGCGGGGTGTCCCTTCCCTCCAATCAGCTCTCCTCACTGAGCTCTGCAGTGTGTAATTTCAGCTCTCCCGTTTACTGAACTCCGAGAACTTTATAAATTTAGCACTTTGAATTGCTGTAGAGAAGAAAATACTGCAGATAAACAGGTACAACTTACGTAGGAGGAATTGTTTCATCCCTGTGTATCACCTGAGGCCAGCCACTTCACTAAGTATATGTAAGAGTTTACAACCACTTTAACATTCATGCATCTAATTCACCACAATGGAAATGTCTTACCAAGTAACTGTAATAGGAGTCGCCTGAACTTTGATTTTGTTTTTGTTTTTTTTTAATTTAAATATTTATTAATTTTTCATAGCGATAACTAGAGATGAGCGAATCGAACATGACGAAGTGGAATTCGTTCCGAAGATTTGGAAAAATTCTATTCGCGACGAATCCGAAGATTAGCAAACTTCGGATGCACGAATCGAATTTTCCCAAAAATGGCGGCGACATGTGTGGCGACAGGAGAAAATGGACAGAGAAGATGGGGCGGGGATCTCTGGGAAGGCGCGCAGACAAGGCGCGCTGACCCATAATGCATTCATGAGTCATGAATCATGACATGTGATCGCATTAGCCAATCAGCAGCCAGCCAGCACTGTGTAATGGTGGAGCTATAAATCGCGGCCATCTTAGAATTCTCCATTAGCCTCCGGTCATTCAAGAGACAGAGACCTGTCTGTATTAAGGGACAGAGTTAGGGCCACAGAGACTTTAGGGCCACAGAATCGTTACTCAGGGACAAAGAATCGTTACTCAGGGACACAGCTATCAAAGAATCGAAAATTTAAAATGACATACACCCCTTTTTTTTTTTGGTGGCTGTCGTGCACAGTTGGTGCTGCAGTTTGCCGATTGTGCAAAATAAACTGACTTTCTGCTTCACAACCACTATTGTACGTTCAAAGAGTTAAATCCATTTACACGCCGGCTGGCGGTAATATTTTTTGGGTGATTAGTGCTTTCCAGTGACAGAAACGTACAGTTTCCAGCCAACGGCAAGCTGCAATTGACCGATTGTGCTAAATAAACTGACTTTCTGCTTCACAACCACTATTGTACGTTCAAAGAGTTAAATCCGGTTTTATTTTTGGGGTGCTTATTGAATTAAAGAGTATGTCAGACAACACGCAGAGGAGTGGCAGAGGAGGCAATGTTTCAGGAGCGAGCAGACGTGGCAGCAGAGGAAGGGGTCGAGGCAGCACTAGTCGCAGCCAGAGGCCAGTGCTCCCGGTGTCATCCAGCGGTCGTGTCTCCACCGACAACCCTGCCGTCATCGATTGGTTGGCTCGGTCGTCTTCCTCTTCCCAGGTCACCTCTGACACCTACAGCCAACGGTCGGTGGGTACGTCAGACACAACCGTTAGTTGGCATGGCCCGGGAGCAAGCCCACTGAAATCACATGTCCTCGACCTGCCCCTGTCCTTTGGTGTTCCCTCACCAAGCGAAGTATCGCATGCTGTGGGCTCAGCCCCACTGTACAGTGAGGAAGAGCTAACAGAGGGCGGTCAGGAACGGGGGGAGACATCCGCCTCTTCAGCATCCAGGCAAAGAAGTAGTGGCGAGGAGAGTGGCTCGGTAGCCGGTCTAGAGACAGGTCTGTCTCCTGACCCACACGCAGCCGAGGGGGCTAGTAGTGAGGCGGAGACCCTAATTGATGATGATGAGGCTGATCGCACTTGGCAGCCTCGTCGTCATCAGGCTATTGCTTCCGCATCATCAGGAGAAGAGGGTGGCGGCTTGGCAGCGAGCAAAACAGTCGGTGGGTTGCCCAGGAGGCAGCAGGGTCGCAGCAGTGTCAGTGGAGGCAAACGGCCACGGAGTACAGCACCAGCTCCACTGCAGCCTACCACCACGGCCAGTAGTGGTGCCGGTGTGCACGGAGGAAGCAGCAGTCAGCCAGTGAGGAGTATCGGGGGCAAAGTTTCCTACTCGGCGGTGTGGCAATTTTTTGTCAAGCCGCCCGAGGAAGTAAACGTAGCCGTATGTCGACTATGTGGCCAGAAAGTCAAGCGTGGCCAGGGGGCCCATGTTGGGACTACAGCGTTGTGGCAGCATATGCAGCATCGCCATTTGGTGGCCTGGGAAAACCGTGATAAAGATACGGCGGTTCTGCCCGCCCCAGCCCCCGCTCCATCACCCGCTCCGTTACTTGCTCCGTCACCCGACGTCAATCGCCCTCTATCAGCCAGTCAAGGCTCCAACACCTCTGCTGAGGGGAGTTGTCGCTCGTTGGCATCTTCCGCTCGTTCAGATGCTCCTTCTCCTGCTACTCCTCTTCACGGATTCCGTCAGCAGTCTTTCTTGGAATCCGTTTCCAAGAGACAACAGTTTGCGAGCACGCACCCGACGGTGCAGAAGCTGAACGTCTTCCTGTCCAAGTTGCTGGTGCTGCAGTCCCTCCCTTTCCAATTGGTGGACTCAGCACCTTTCCGAGAAATGATGGCTTGTGCCGAACCACGGTGGAGAGTGCCAAGCCGGCATTTCTTCGCCAAAAAGGCAGTGCCAGCCCTGCATTCACATGTAGAAGAGATGGTGGGCCAGTCTTTGAGCATGTCGGTCTCTGCCAAAGTGCACGGCAGCGCCGACGTGTGGAGCTGTAACTACGGTCAGGGACAGTACATGTCATTTACGGCCCACTGGGTGAACGTGGTGCCGGCACAGCCGCACCAGCAACTTGGACAGGTCACGCCGCTTTTGCCTCCACGTTTGCACGTCCTTGGTCCAGCAAAGATGTCCGCCTCTACCGCCTCTTCTTCCGCCGTGTCCTCAGCCGCCACCCCCGTGCCAAGTCCCATTACCCGACCGGCATATCACATGTGCAGGGCGCAACGGTGTCACGCTGTGCTGCACCTGGTATGCCTTGGTGAACGTAGTCACACAGGGGAGGAACTTCTGAGTGTAATGAACAGAGAAATCGACAGATGGCTGTCTCCGCGCAAACTGAAAATCGGAACCATGTTGACCGACAACGGAAAGAACATGGTGTCTGCTCTGCGTCAAGGAAGGTTGTGCCATGCGCCATGCATGGCTCACGTGTTCAATCTGGTTGTCAAGCGGTTCCTAAAATCCACCATCCCACTGCAAGACATCCTTAAAATGTCACATAAACTTTGCATGCATTTCAGCCATTCCTACACCGCAAAGCACACCCTCCTTGAGCTGCAGCGGCAGAACGGAATTCCACAGCATCGCCTGATCTGCGACGTTGCAACAAGGTGGAATTCAACCCTACACATGTTAGACCGCCTTTACGAACAGCGAAAGGCCATCACCGATTTCCTGATGTTACAAGCGGATAAAGGTACTCCCCTGTGTAACTTTAGATGTCAGCCATTGGCAGCTCATGCGTGACACCTGCCGCTTGCTCAGGCCCTTTGAGGAGGCCACGCTATTCGTGAGTCGGCAGGACTATGGGATGAACGACGTCATTCCTCTGTTGCACGTCCTGGAACAATTGCTGTTAACAATGGCTGGTCAGGGTGCGGTAGACGTGGCGCACAGATCTCAACGCCACATGACCCCTGTGGGGGCAGGACAGGAAGAAGAGGAGGAGGTAGAGGAGGACATTGGTGCTCAGGAATTATTGAGTGAAATGGGTGGTTTTTCCACTCAGCGGACAGGAGTGGAGGAGCAGGAGCATCTGGTAGAGGAGGAGGAGGAGACAGAGGACCCAGACGCACCGTGGCAGTATGCTGTGGAGATGGAGGCAGGGAGTCCCTCGCATTCCTTGGCACAAATGGCCCATAGCATGCTCGGTTGCTTGCGTAGCGACAGCCGAATAATAACCATCAGACAGAGGGATGACTTTTGGCTGTCCACCTTGTTGGACCCTCGCTACCGTTCAAAAATGGTGGCCTTTTTCACACCTGCTGAGAGGGAGGCCAAAATAAAGTACTATAAAAACCACCTATGTAGTCAGTTGGTCTCTGCCTTTCTGCGCCAACGTCCATCCTCAGACACTGTGGGCCCTGTGCGCTCGCGTTCTGCTGCCATGGCAGCAGGGGAGGGGTGGGGTGGTAGGAGCAGTGGCAGCTCCACCAGCAGCGGCTGCCTCAGTCTGCAGTCGATGATGAGTAGCTTTCTTCACCAGCGCAGTGAGGAAACTACTGACCAGCCGCAGCAGCAGCAGCAGCAGCATCAGGTGGACCTGGAGCAGGACCTCAAACAACAGGCTTGGGCCTACTTGGACAGCACCCTGCCAACCGAGGTAGACAATCCCCTTGACTACTGGGCAACGAAACTTGACCTTTGGCCCCAACTAGCTGAATTTGCCCTTGAAAGGCTGTCATGCCCGGCCAGTAGCGTGGCATCGGAGCGCGTGTTTAGTGCGGCAGGAGGTATTGTAACTCCGCGGAGGACACGACTGTCCACCCAAAGTGTGGAGAGACTGACGTTTGTGAAAATGAATCAGGCGTGGATTAGTCTGGATTTCAAACCACCAGTTCCTGACACAACTGACCTAATAACCTAGCCGTTCAGGCCGCTCCCTGAACACCTCGGGAATTGCTTTGTATATCTGTCGCCTTAGAGGCCGCTGTCTGAACAGCTCATGAATTGCTTTCTATATGTGTCGCCTTTGAGGCCGCTGGCTGGACAGCTGATGAATTGATTTGTATATATGTACTTATTGTCCGCTGTCCGGACAGCTCATGAATTACTTTTTGTATATAGCCTTCCAAACCACTCTCAGAATAAGTCATGATATTCATGCTGTGTATAGCCTTATAGGCCAATGGTCAATCAAGTCATGATTGTTATAGTGTGTATAGCCTTATAGGCCGCTGTCTTTACAACTTTATAATTCCATGCAGTATATAGCCCTATCGGCCAATTTCTGGCATCCAGTTGCTGTAGCCCCCATCACCACACTGTGCCACGGGCCCCTGTACCGCCTTCTCATACTGCTGCCAGATCCATCCTCTGCCATGTGCGTCTTTGTCGTCTGCTCACGCTGCTGGGTTCCAGTTTTAAACCTAGGCCTGTGTATGGCTTCCGAATACTGCTGCCTCCACCGCCACCCTGCGCCATGTGCCTCTGTCGTCTGCTCACGCTGCTGACGGCTTCCGCTTTTTAAACTAGTCCTGTGTATGTCTTCCGAATACTGCTGCCTCCACCGCCACCCTGCGCCATGTGCCACTTTCAGGTCTCCTTACACTGTTGGTGGGTTCCATTTTGTGATAGGGTGCTGTATGGCCTTCCATTGCTGCTGCCTCCACCGCCACCCTGTGCCATGTGCCTCTGTCGTCTGCTCACGCTGCTGACGGCTTCCGCTTTTTAACCGAGGCCTGTGTTTGGCTTCCGAATACTGCTGCATCCACCGCCACCCTGCGCCATGTGTCTCTGTCGTCTGCTTACGCTGCTGACGGCTTCCGCTTTTTAACCTAGGCCTGTGTATGGCTTCCGAATACTGCTGCCTCCACCGCCACCCTGCGCCATGTGCCACTTTCAGGTCTCCTTACACTGTTGGTGGGTTCCATTTTGTGATAGGGTGCTGTATGGCCTTCCATTGCTGCTGCCTCCACCGCCACCCTGCGCCATGTGCCTCTGTCGTCTGCTCACGCTGCTGACGGCTTCCGCTTTTTAACCGAGGCCTGTGTTTGGCTTCCGAATACTGCTGCCTCCACCGCCACCCTGCGCCATGTGCCTCTGTCGTCTGCTCACGCTGCTGACGGCTTCCGCTTTTTAAACTAGTCCTGTGTATGTCTTCCAAATACTGCTGCCTCCACCGCCACCCTGCGCCATGTGCCACTTTCAGGTCTCCTTACACTGTTGGTGGGTTCCATTTTGTGATAGGGTGCTGTATGGCCTTCCATTGCTGCTGCCTCCACCGCCACCCTGCGCCATGTGTCTCTGTCGTCTGCTCACGCTGCTGACGGCTTCCGCTTTTTAACCTAGGCCTGTGTATGGCCTTCAATTGAAGCTGTTTCTGCTCCGCCACTCTGCCATTGGACTTTTGATAGTCGTCTCCCCACGCTGCTGCTGGGGGGACTTTTTAACATAGGCCTCTGTATGGCCTTCAATTTTAGCTGCTTACGCTCCGCCACTCTGCCATGGGCCCCTGTACCGCCTCCTCATGCTGCTGCCAGGTCCGTAATCTGCCATGGGCCCCCGTACCGACTCCTCATGCTGCTGCCAGGCCCGTAATCTGTCATGGGCCCCTGTACCGCCTCCTCATGCTGCTGCCAGGTCCAGAGTGTGTCATGGGTCCCTGTACGGCCTCCCATTGCTGCTGTCTCCATCGCCACACTCTGCCATGTGCCACTTTCAGGTCTCCTCACACTGCTGGTGGGTTCCATTTTGTCATAGGGTGCTGTATGGCCTCCCATTGCTGCTGCCTCCACCGCCACACTGTGGCTCCACACTCTGATTTGGCCCCGTGACTGCCCAAATGAGTGAAGTGTGCAGGGATTCTAAGATCGACGGCACTCATCTGCATGTCATACTGACTGTCAGTATTATTTCTCTTCCCCAGCAGACTCCAAGGGCATTTAAATTAAAGGTACAGTGTTCTGCACTAATATAAAGGCTCTCTGAAGCCTAGAAACACCCTTTTTATAAGTTAAATTTGCAGCGAATATATTCGGCACGAAGCGAATTTAATCGGCGAATTCGGCGAATCAGCCGAACCGAATTTTTGAATAATTCGCTCATCTCTAGCGATAACAAAACACTTTCATCATATTCATAATAAATATACATGACTATTTCTTATTACTTTTCTTTTTCCTTCTTAAAACATTACCCCTTCCCCCAAACCTCCCCCCCCCCACTCTGCATTCTCTCTCTTCCTCTTATCTAAAGCAAGAATATCCTACCCATCATTCCACTCTATATCTTCCTTCATTCACTTTTTCACGTTTACTCCAGAGTTTTCCCATTTTTCCCATAGTATATCTCCATCTTATCTTCGTGCATATAGTAGAGCTTCTCCATCCTACTGATCCAGTTCACTCTTTCTATCCAATCCTCCTCTTTCGGTACTTCTGTTTTCCTCCAATACTTAGGGATCAGAAATTTTGCAGCATTCATATAATACCCTAAACCTAACTTCTTATATTTGCTAACTAATAGCTCTGAACTATGTAGCAAACACATCTCTGGGTCTAGCCCCAATATTTATCTCAGATATGATCTCAATTAATGTGTACTATTGTTGCCTGAACTTTGATTTTAAACTTTTTATTGGGAAAGAAAAAAAAAAACAAAAAAAAAACCAAAACAAACACAACAGTGAACCAATCCCACAAGCAAGAAAAAATTATTAGTGGGGAACTTCTGTATACAAATACATATTTATAAAGGAAGTGAAAATGGAATTTTTGACTGTTTTTAGAGCTGCAAAATGATAGTGGCAACTACTTACATCTTTAGTCAGGTAGAAAAAAAAGATACTAAAAGTCGGAGTTGAACCAACAGAAAAAATAAATAGAAAACCTCTATATAGAAAATCCTATACCCAAGACGAAGTAAAAAAACAAACAAACCAAGAATCATATAAAAGTGTGGTCCAACAAGGCAAGTGGATAGTCTCTGGGATGTCGATCTTTGGTGTTATTTCTATAAATGCTAAATAGTCAGCTGTACTCTGCATTTAGAAAAGCATCCATTTTATATTTTTATTTTTTTTAATTAATCTGGCTAAAACGGCTTCCTCTGAATTCCTATTCTTCAATTTCACAGCTCTTACTATTAGAAGCCTTTCTGTACAGTCATGGCCAAAAAATATTGGCACGCCTGCATTTCTGTCAGATAATGCACCACTTCGCCTAGAAAATTATTGCAATTACAAATGTTTAGGCATTCGCAGGCTTTTTCTTTTGTTTGTTTTTTTAGGACACAAAAAAGTGGAGAAACAAAAGGCCAAATCTGACATTCCATGCAAAACCCCAAAAATGGACTGTACAAAATTACTGGCACCCTCATTTTAATATTTGGTAGCGCACCCCTGGAAAAAATAACTGAAATCAATGGCTTCCTGTAACCATCAATGAGTTTCTTACACCTCTCTACTGGAATTCTGGACCACTCTTCTTTTACCAACTGCTTTAGGTATCTCAGATTGCTAGGGTCACTTTTCCCAGCTGCTGTTTTGAGATCTCTCCACAGATGCTCTATGGAATTGAGATCTGGACTCATTGCTGGCCAGTTCAGTCCTCTCCAGCACTTTGTCTGAAACTATTCTGGGTGCTTTTTGATGTGTGCTTTGGGTCATTGTCCTAATGTAAGACCCATGACCTCTGACAGAGACCCAACTTTCTGACCCTGTCCCCTACATTGCACCCCATAATTCTTTGGTAGTCTTCAGATTTCATTATGCACATGGTGAAGACATCCAGTGCCTGAAGCAGCAAAGCAACCCCAAAACATCAGTGAACTCCACCATTGTTTGTAGAGACTGTATTCTTTTCTTTAAAGGCCTCATTTCTTTTTCTGAAAATTGCAGAATGATGGGCTTTACCACAAATCTGTCATTTTGTTTTGTCTATCCACAGCACATTCTCCCCAAAAGATTTTGGCTTCCTCAGGTAGGTTTTGGCAAACTCCAATCTGGCTTTTATATGTTTCCATGTCAGCAGTGGGGTCCTCCTGGGTCTCCGGGTCTCCTACCATAGCGTCCCTTTTCATTCAGATGGCCACGTATATTGTGAGCTGACACAGCTGTACCCTGTGCCTAAAGATCAGCATCGAGTTTGTCTGGAAGTCGATCAAGGTTCTTTATCCACCATTCGAAGAATCAGAGATTCTGCCACGATGAATGGGGACTTATTCACAATTCACATGTCTGGAGAGTAACTGGTCACCCGGAGTCTAATGCAGGAGTCCAAGAATGCAAAACAACTAGTACTGCAGGCTGGCTTACTTGACAAAGTTAATTCCAGCAGTCTAGTCTGCGTTCTGGCCCAACTGGCTGGATTGGGTTCTGGCCATTGTAAGTGAACAACCCTCGCTGACGGCAGAGATGAGTCATTGGTTGTCAGGACGTTGGCGAGGGATCATTCAAAACTCTTAGGCTGCAAGCCCTTATCCCTATGACTACGCGCATTGCACGAAAAGCGTCAGGGGGGCTGCAGCAACAGGACATCCAACCACCGCAGGTGGACACCTTGGAATTTATGGTCAGTAACTTTTTGGAATTTTTTGTTATGTACTATACACCCATTATCCTTGAATAAAGGTACCTAAAGCAGTATCACGCTATGTGGTCTCTTATTGGGCACTCTGTGTGAGTGCTATCATTCGCAGTGCCCATTTGGAGGAAACTATGACCCTGGTGGTGATACCTGGTAGCGGATCCTGGTGACCTTTTTTCTGTGGAACTTGGATGGTGATCTGTGGCATAACCCGACTCGAGATCTGACGATCGATCTATGGCCTGGTGACGCAGGATTATTTATTGCGTATCTTAAACGCACATCTGGTGAGTGCGTTTTTCACCCATTTGTGTGGTTTGCACCAATTATCACTCCTGGATCAGGACGCCCACTCACTTGGAATTGTGATCTTTATGATCCATATCATCACATTGAACTAATTTAAATATTTAATGATCATCTTCAGAGTGATATCACGTATTCGCATAAGTGTGAAATAGCATATTATTGTGTGTAATAACGTGTATCATCACTTAGCGCTGCACCATTTTATTTGGATATACATTCAAAACTCGGCTGTGTCAAAAACAGATAAAAAAATGCATGCGCATGCATTTTTGGTGCTACTCCATTGAGGTCTATGGGACCAAAATAGTGTTGCAGTCGCACCGAAGTAGTGCAAGGACCTTTTCAAATTTGCATCACAGACATGTTGCATTGATGTGAACAGGCACCATTGAAAATGTGATTTCCATTGTCATACGATTTAAAGTCGCATCTGAAATCGCATTAGTGTGAACGGAGCCCAAGATAGATTCATGTGTCTGGTCATGTGAGCCCTGTGTTGCTAGGAAGTTATTTAAAGGAACGACAAGACATTGTTTTCTTGGTTTTTAAAAGTTCATGCTCCGGGACTTTCATCCTAAACCTGACGTCATTACCCAGTAGGTCATTGACCTGTAACAAGTTTTCAGGATGGAAGCTCAGGCTTCCCTGCCTGCATGCTTGTCCCAAATAAAAATTCTTTAAAATACGAACACGTCTTGCAGGATTTTAATGAGGAAAATTGGAGTGTTGGTATCCCTTTAAACGTGATTGAATTAAATGTTTGCTGTAGGGAATTCCTAAAATCTGACTCGTATCTTAGTGTGAACTTCTAGGAGCCAATCACACAAGCAGGAAATTACATTTCTGAAGAGGGTTCTGTACACCAGCTGTGTACGCAACGCCTCCACGTTGCCATATCGCATTGAATTTTAGAGAAATTATAGCTCTGCAAATTGAAAAGGAAAGGTCATTTTTATTTATCATTCAATCACAATATGTCTTTTGTAGAAATGTTATTTGCTATATTCTTTTAATGTGTTATTTTTTTCCCCACGGAAGGGAAATACCCTTTAAATATAAATAAATTGTGACAACTATAGATCTATCTTTACATTTTTTTTTATCTTTGATTACTGCGTTAAATAGACCACACAACGTTAGCAATTTCAGTTATATGACTTCTGTAACCACTTCCCTTCCAGGAACTTTTACACCCTTCCTGCCCAGGCCAATTTTCAGCATCAGTGCTGTCACACTTTGAATGACAATTGCGCGGTCATGCAACACTGTACCCAAACAAAATTTTTATAAATTTTTTTAGACAGATTCCTTTAACCGCTTCCATACAGGGCACTTTTGCCCCCTTCCTGCCCAGGCTAATTTTCAGGTTTCAGCGCTCTCACAATTTGAATGACAATTGCACGGTCATACAACATTGTACCCAAACTAAAATTTTAGCATTTTCTTCAAACAACTAGAGCTTTCTTTTGGTGGTATTTAATCAACACTGGGGTTTTTATTTTTTGCTAAAGTAACAAAAAGACCGAAAATTTTGAAAAAAAACAAAACAAAACACGTTTTTCTTTGTTTCTGTTATAAAAGTTTGCAAATAAATAATTGTTCTTCATAAATTTAGGCCGAGATGTATTCTGCTACATGTCTTTGGTGAATATAACCCAAATTAGGATGTATTTTTTAGTTTGTAGGAAAGTTATAGAGTTCACAAACTATGGTATAGATCTGAATATTGATCAATCCTGAAGTACTGACGGCCAATCTAATTTCTTGAGGTCCAAGAATGTCAGAACAGTACAGATATCCCCCAAATGACCCCTTTTTGCAGAGTAGACAGTCCGACGTACTTCATAAGAGGAATGGCGAGTTTTTTGAAGTTGTATTTTTATGTCATAATTTTTCAGAAACTGAAAAGTTGTATTTTTTTTTTACATTTTTCGGAAATTTTTGAAAAAAATAATTTTCACTATTTTTTTTTTTTTTACATACTGTCACCAGTGCAGTACAGTGTCATCATATAACAGGCATGGCGGTGATCAGGGACACTGACTGGTGACAGTATGAAAAAAAAATATTTACCATAGTAACATTGTACTACTTTGGGGAAGTGATCAGTACTTTTTTTTTTTTTTTTTTTTTTTACACAATTTGCTTATAGCAAAGAATTACTTTGCTATAAGCAAGCATTTACCTGAATGACATCGATTCATTCGGGGTTTTTTTTTTTTGTGCTTAGCTGTGATTTGGCCACGGCTAATCACATGACACAGCTGGGCTGTGATTGGCCCAGCTTGTGCATGTGATCGCTTTGACCATTCACAGCTAGAAACACTAGTATACAATGGATGGCATGAATGAAGCCATCCATTGTATACAACTGTCATGTTACCTGCTGTGATTGGTCACAGCAGGTCACATGGTACCTGCAACGGGGGCCGGTACTCAGATCTGTCATTGGCCGTGTCCGAGGTACAATGCCGGTGACAGATCGCGCCGCTACGCAGCTCTGCGGGCATGCAAACTGCACATGCCTGAAAGGACGCCATGTGTCGTCCACACGGAGGGACAAGGGGTTTTGAATGCCACCATCTGGCTATAGGCCGGGCGGGAACCTGTTAATCACCACTGGGTTTTTAATTTTTTGCTAAACAAACTAAAAAAAGTGAAAATTTTGAATACAAAGAGGTTTTTTTGTAGTTATAACATTTTTTAAATAATATTTCTCCTTCACTGATGTGCGCTAATGAGGCGGCACTGATAGGCGGCACTGATGGGGAGGCACTGGTAGGTGGCACTGAATGGCAATGACAGGCATCACTGAAAGGCAGAACTGACTGGCACTGATAGGCGGCACTGAAAGGCAGCTCTGATGTCTACTAGTAGGCACTGATATGTGGCATTAATGGGCATTAATGGGCACTGACAGGTGGCACTGCTGGGGCTACACTGATCATCAGTGCCCATGTCAGTGCATGCGGAGAGGACTGCTGATAACCAGCATTTCCTTGTTTACATGCGATCATCTGTGATTGGACACAGCTGATCACATGACAGAGCTGACGTCATGGGCTCTTTACTCTGATCCGCTGTGTCCCAGGGCATGCCTCGCGCCCCGGGGGGGGGCGTGCATGCGCAGTTAGAGTGGAAGGACGTCATATGACATTCTCCCAGAACAAGAGAACTGCCGCCTGCCCTTTGTTTCCTTATATTGCAGGCAGGAGGCGGTTAAACCACTTGAGCTCTTGAAGATTTTACTTCCTTCATAACCAGAACAATTTTTGCTATTTAGCACAGCACTACTTTAACTGGCAATTGCGATCATGCAATACAGTACGCAAAGTTTTTATAATTTTTTCCATATAAACCAAAAAAAAAAAAGAAAAAAAAAAAAAGATTTTCTACTTTCGGTCATAAAACATATCCAATAAAAATCTAATTTTGGCACAAGTTTAGGCCAATATGTATTCTGCTACATGTCTTTGGTAAAAAAAAAAATTCTCAATAAGAGTATATTAATTAGTTTGTATGAAAGTTATATCATCTACAAACTATGGTGTATATATTTGAAATTTGATCAGTTCTGATGTCCTGATGGCATTTCATTTCTTGAGTCCCGAAAACAACAGGTCAGTACAAATTCCTCCCAAATGACCCCTTTTTGGAAAGTAGACAAGTCTGAGGCATTTAATAAGAGGCATGGTGAGTTTATGTTGTAATTATTTTACACTTTTTTTTCCCCACATACTGTCACTGGTGCAGTACTGCGTCATCATGTGACTGATGTGGTGCTGATCAGGGACACTGGTGAAAAAAAAAAAAGAAAATTAAAAAGAAAATAATACTCAATACAAAAAAAAACTTTTTTTTTACATTTTTAAACATTTTTTTTTTACACACTTTTATCAGAGTAGTTTAGTGTCACCATAGTAATACTGTACTATTGGGGTGGGGTATTATCGTAACAGCAAAGTTTTCAACTGTCATGAATGGGTTACATTCATGACAGCTGTGATTGCTACTGGTCTGTAATTGGCTACAGCTAATCACATGTTGCAGGGTGCTGTGATTGTCCCATGTACCATGTGATAGCTGTGGGCCAATCACAACATACGAAACACAGCTGTTAGGAATTCATTCATTCAAAACAGCTTTGTTGACACAATGATTATATGATCACAGTAAATGTACTGCGGCTGGTTGGCAAGTGATTAATATGACAATGCATCAGTGACTATATATAAAATAAAAACAATGTGTTGCACTACCTCTTCAAATGTGCACTCAATACAAAACAGTAAAATTATTGTAGCACCCTCTTGTGTACATAGTGTATAAATGTAGTTAGATACATGTTAGAAGCCTGGGTGGGAGTCAGAGGGTTTACTTCAGCGCAGGCTGGAGGGCTCTACAGATCAGTCCTCTGCAGGGGCAGACTGACAACTCATGGGGACCCCGGGCAATATGGGATCATGGGGCCCCTGTGTCCTTGCCCAAACTCAAAAAAGCCTATGAAAAAGTTACAAGGGGCATCTCATGTGGCAGTGCCCGAGTTTCCAAATGGTCAGTCCACCCCTGGTCCTCTGGTACCTCCCCCTGGCTCTGGAAGCTTGGAGAAGTTTATAGATGCCAGTGGGTGGAGGCAAGGAGGAGTTGATAAATATGAGAGAGCCTAACCAGCAGAGGAGTCATGTGTAAGATGGTGTGTTGAGGAGTGCTGCTGTCTGGGAGGGGACCCCAGAGAAGGGGGATTCTGCTTCCAGATTGGAAGGAAGCCGACAGAAGGAGCTCCACTGCCTTACAGTCCACTGAGGAAGGGTGGCCTGTTAGCCTGAAAGGAAACCAGCCCAGCAACAGCCTGAAAGCAGTTCATGAAATACTACAGGACACAGTACCTCTACACCCCTGGGGCCTACAGGAGAGGGGGCTGTTAGGAGCTATACACAACCAGTTCTCCATGAGACAGTGCTGCAAGCCTGTACTAGAACCTCTTGCTCCGGGATACTCTTCAAAATACAGCCAGGTGGATGGGTAGTTTTTAGCTGGGGTCGGATGAGATTCACTTAGAGGGGACCAAGAGCTTCTCCCAGAGACTTTGTTACTGACCTGTGAGGATACTGATGCCACGCTGGAGGGAGTAGAAAGTCCAGCATCCGTAGGCTCTGTGAAATGTGTCCTCAGAGTTTAGATTCATGTCAAGTTGGGCATCCCCTAAACCCTCTTCAGGTTGTTTATGCCCAAATAACCAGGCCATGGACTGGTTACTGACTCTGAATGAAAGTGGAAAGAGCATATTGGCTGCCCGTGTGGAACTAAGGGAACACAAAACCAGCAGCTCTCACGGGGGTAGTGTTACATTCTTAACTTAACTATCTAAATACAAGGAAGAAGTGACAGGTAACCACAACGACTTAGAAAAAAAAAAAAAAAATCAAGAGTCAAGGTGATAACACACAACAAAAAAGTCCATCTTCACAGAGAATTCTGTGTAATCAGTGATCCCATGTACAAGCTTCAATGATCCACCACTGTTACCAATCCAGAACCATTACCAAAAGCACAGGATCTCTAAGCATTAAGATCAACACATACGTCCTCATGCACACTGGACATTTTTACAGCGGCTGTCTTTGGCTTTTGACATTTTTCTATACAGCCAGTAAACACCCCAGCATGTTACCCTATGTGTTCATGCACACAGACTGAAATCAACGTTTTTTGGCAGGGGCAAACCGCAAAAAAACGCTGCTAAACACTAATGCAAAAACGCTAAAATACTCAAATTTTTAAGGTGACTTTACACAGCTAATGTTACCAGCGTTATTAACCATTAGCCGCCCGGCCAATAGCCGTTTGGCGGCTTGAAAAGCGCTGCAGCTTTCCGGGTCCACGCCATTTGGCGTGCTCCCGCACATGCGCCGTTTGCGCTATTGCAGAGCGGCGCAGCAGCGGGATCTGTCACCGCCCGTGCACCTCGGACACGGCCGATGACAGATCCGAGTACCGGCTCCCGTTGCCGGTACCATGTGACCTGCCGCGACCAATCACAGCAGGTCACATGACAGTTGTATACAATGGATGGCTTCATTCATGATGCCATCCATTGTATACTAGTGCCTAGCTGTGAATGGTCACAGCTAATCACATGCACATGTCATGTGATTAGCTGTGACCAAATCACAGCTAAGCACAAAAAAAAAAAAAAAAAAAAAAAAAAGCTGAATGAATCGATTTCATTCAGCTAAATGCTTGCTTATAGCAAAGTAATTCTTTGCTATAAGCAAATTGTGTAAAAAAAAAAAAAAAAAAAATACTGATCACTTCCCCAAAGTAGTACAATGTTACTATGGTAACATTGTACTATTTTGGTCATAGTAAAATATGAAAAAAAATCTTAAAAAAAATAAAAAAAAATGTAATAAAAAATTAAATATAATAAAAAAATAAAAAAAAATTAAAAAAAAATATAATTTTTTTTTTTTCATACTGTCACCAGTCAGTGTCCCTGTTCACCGCCATGCCAGTTATATGATGACGCTGTACTGCACTGGTGACAGTATGTAAAAAAAAAAAATAGTGAAAATAATATTTTTCATTTTTTCATTTTCACCAAAGACATGTAGCAGAATACATCTCGGCCTAAATTTATGAAGAACAATTATTTATTTGTAAACTTTTATAACAGAAACAAAGAAAAATGTGTTTTTTTTTCAAAATTTTTGGTCTTTTTTTGTTAATTTAGCAAAAAATAAAAACCCCAGCGGTGATTAAATACCACCAAAAGAAAGCTCTAGTTGTGTGAAGAAAATGATAAAATTTTAGTTTGGGTACAATGTTGTATGACTGCGCAATTGTCATTCAAAGTGTGAGAGCGCTGAAACCTGAAAAATGGCCTGGGCAGGAAGGTGTAAAATTGCACGGTATTGAAACGGTTAAAACACCCCGTGTGCACGGAGCCTAAATATCATCCTCAGAACAAGTTAGTCAGCAAACACAATGAATATTGATCACATTGTTTCAGTGGATAAATGTGGGGTACTCTTCCAATTATATGAAAATAAAATCTTAAAAAAATAAAAAAAAAATGTAATAAAAAATTAAAAAAAAAAAAAAAAAAAAAAAAATAATATATATATATATATATATATATATATATATATATATATAATTTTTTATTTTTTTTTCCCATACTGTCACCAGTCAGTGTTCCTGTTCACTGCCATGCCAGTTATGTGATGATGCTTTTTTGTTTTTAATCTTTTCATTTTCCGAAAAATTATGACAAAAAAAATAAAACTTCAAAAAACTCGCCATGCCTCTTATGAAGTACGTCGGACTGTCTACTCTGCAAAAAGGGGTCATTTGGGGGATATCTGTACTGTTCTGACATTTGGGGGATATCTGTACTGTTCTGACATTTGGGGGATATCTGTACTGTTCTGACATTATTGGACCTCAAGAAATTAGATTGGCCGTCAGTACTTCAGGATTGATCAATATTCAGATCTATACCATAGTTTGTGAACTCTATAACTTTCCTACAAACTAAAAAATACATCCCAAATTGGGTTATTTTCACCAAAGACATGTAGCAGAATACATCTCGGCCTAAATTTATGAAGAACAATTATTTATTTGTAAACTTTTATAACAGAAACAAAGAAAAACGTGTTTTTTTTCTCAAAATTTTTGGTCTTTTTCTGTTAATTTAGCAAAAAATAAAAACCCCAGCGGTGAATAAATACCACCAAAAGAAAGCTCTAGTTGTGTGAAGAAAATGATAAAATTTTAGTTTGGGTACAATGTTGTATGACCGTGCAATTGTCAAAGTGTGAGAGCGCTGAAACCTGAAAAATGGCCTGGGCAGGAAGGTGTAAAATTGCCCGGTATTGAATTGGTTAAAACACCCCGTGTGCACGGAGCCTCAATATCATCCTCAGAACAAGTTAGTCAGCAAACACAATGAATATTGATCACATTGTTTCAGTGGATAAATGTGGGGTACTCTTCCAATTATTCAGTCCTGGTCACAGAGGTGACACAGGGCCCAGGCAGCAACAGGAGTTTTGGTACTTGTCTGTTAATTCACCGGATTGATTTATTCAATATAGTTAACATAGTTTAAAAGTTTTATTTCAAACTAATTACTTAGCTAGGATGTCAGTAAAGTGGGTCTATATATATATATATATATATATATATATATATATAAAAAAATATATGTAATATATATTAAATAAATACATTCAGTGAATTAACAGACAAGTACCGGAGTTTCTTGCCAGGTTTTTTTGCAGGTTCACCCAGTTGCGGCCACAAGCCTCCCATCAAACTATACCAAAAGTATATGTTACTGACAAAAGGGGTCATCACTTACCTTTCCTAAACAGCAACTATGCAGGACAGATTTCTGCAAGCCTTTGGCTAATAGGATGAGTAGTGTTGTTGGTGTATGCTAGTCCTTAAAAGGTATTGTTTTTAGCTGTGATCATGATATACAAAATGCTAGTTTTCTCACATACACCTCACACTTCTCAATGCTTGCTTTTTGGATCTGTACAGGTGTAGGGACACACAGGTGTAATTAATCAAGGAATATTCAGTCACTTTTATCATGGGAGGAGTTTCACAAATCACACGCTGGGAGTGTCTGAAAATAAAGGATAGTTGGATTCACACCCATGTCCATTGCATTTAATTTGCATTGATGCAGGTGGTTAAATCACACTGTGGATGTATGAATGGCAGTGCACATCTAATGTCCCTTATAGTAACAATGTGCATCATGGCGTGTTGAAGCAAACTTGACGCTCTTTTAGGCTCGGTTCACATATGTGCGGGTGGTGCCGCTATGGATCCGCACAAAAATCTGTGCAGCTGCACCACCACACAGAGGAATGCAGACCCACGGGCGGGTGCCAGTAATTCTAATGGCACGCCGCCCGAACTGGAAATCGTAACCGCACTGGGAACCGAGGTTCCCATGCGGGCTGCGGTTTCCAAAGAAGTGCAGGAACTTCTTCCCTGCGTGTCCCGGGGCACGGGAGTCCATTCAAATGAATGGGCTCTCGTGCCTGCGCAAAACCCGGCCCGCAGGAAAGCGGATATGTGAACCAGTGGTTAAAATTTCCCAGGGGAGGTTACTTGTTCAGAACCTGATAATTTTACAGTCCACAAAAACCTGCAGTTTTGTTACATAGCTAGTAATATTTCCCTCTCTGTCTCTTTATGCGGTATTAGTAGGATGTAATGTTGTGAGAATGAAAAAAAGGGATCGAAGCCCCCTTCTTGAGAGGTTTACCGTAGGCCCACTAGTGCCCTAAAAGACCCTGGGAAGACTTATGCAGGCCATAGATGGGTCGAAAATCGGCCAATTTTTCATCCGAAAATAAAATCGGCCGATTTTCTGATCATTAGTGGGTTAAATGTTCGGCCGTTTTTTGGTATTTTGGCAGATTTTTTTATCGGTAAAGTTGGAAAAAAATCGTCCGATTTTGCCGATCGGCCGATTTTCGCGGCAATGATGGGAAAATCGGCCGATCTTTTACCGATAAAAAAATCTGCGCATGAGCAGTGACCTGCAAGAGGAAGACAAAAAGAAGAAGAGGATGAAGAGGAAGAGGATGAAGAAGAGGAATGAGGAGGAGGAATGAGGAGGAGGAATGAGGAGGAGGGAGGAGGAGGAGGGAGGAGGAGGGAGGAGGAGGAAGGAGGAGGAAGGAGGAGGAGGAAGAGGAGGAAGGAGGAAGAGGAAGAGGAAGAGGAGGAGGAGGAGGAGGAATTCCAGTCCGGCAAAAGGTGTCCCTGCAGAGAGCTCCGCTATTTCTTTGACAGTTAGATACATTGTTGCAACCGCTATAAATGTCAAGGAACTGTCAAAGAAATAGTAGAGCTCTCTGCAGGGATACTTTTTGCTGGCTGTAGACGGGATGAAAATTGGCCGATTTTCGACCCGTCTATGGCCTGCATTAGGCTGGCCATACATTATACAATTATCTGGAGATTTTTGGTTTAGATTTAAACCAAAAAAAACCAAGGACAAACCTAAACAACACTTTCAGTTGTATCCAATTAGGCAGGCCCTTGCACTACATAGTTGAAGGTAAATCTAAAGGAAATTGGGCAGAAAATTGGAAGATAATTGTATAATGTATGGCCAGCCTTAGCGTTAGCGTTCCAGCTAGTTATTTTCCCTCTGTGTTATGCTTTAAAGTTTAACCACTTCAATACCGGGCACTTTTACCTCCTTCGTGCCCAGACCAATTTTTAGCTTGCAGCACTGTCGCACTCTGAATGAAAATTGCGCCATCATGCAACACTGTACCCATATGAAATTTTTATCATTTTTTTCACACGAATAGAGCTTTCTTTTGGTGGTATTTAATCACCACTGTGGTTTTTTATTTTTCGCACTATAGACAAAAAAAGAGTGAACATTTTTGAAAAAAAAGAGGGTTTCTTTGTTTCTATTATAGATTTATGCAAACAGGTAATTTTTCTCCTTCATTGATGTGTGTTGATGAGGCTCCACTGATAGGTAGCACAGATGGATGTTAATAGGCAGCACTGATAAGGCAGCACTGATGGGCACTGATAGGCTGCACTGATGAGGTGGCACTGGTGGGCATTGATGAGGAGGTACTGATGATGCGGCACTGATAGGCAGCAATGATGGGCACTGATAGGTGGCACTGATGGGCACTAATAGGTAGCACTGAAGGACACTTACTGGCAGCACTGACTGACAGCACTGACTGGCAGCACTGACTGGTGGCACTGACAGGCACAGATTAGCAGCACTGCTGGGCAGCACTGTTGGGCACGTTTGGAAAGGCACTGATAATCAGGGTACTGATTATCAGTGCAGATGTCTCCTTTGACAGTTGCTGGTTATCGACAGTACTTTCCTCATGCTGTGACAGCGTGAGGAAAATACTGCCGATAACTGGCAAGTGTATTTATATGGTGATCAGCTGTGATTGGACACAGCTGATCACTTGGTAAAAGGCTGCTGTGATTGGCCTTTTACCCTGTCATGTGATCAGCTCAGCGATCACAGACAGCTGGGGGCATGCGGTGGGCCCCTTCTTGGTGGACGTCATATGATGCCCTCCCAGAACTGGACAAGCACACTGTAGCCGTCATTCAGCTTTAGCACGGTAAGAAAGTGGTTAATTTACAGTAGAACCAAAGGCAAAGATTTGATTCTGATTTTGGAAAGAGTAAGGGAGGAATAAAAACTCCATCATTTTTATTTTTTTGCCATTTGCATCCCTTCATATCCTTTCCCATAGGCAAAACAAGGAGTGAGAGGAAATCCCTCCAAAGTGAGAGAATCCCAGGTTGTCACCAGGGTCACCAGAATTAGTATCCCTATGGGAAGATTTCCCTTCTATTACTGCTCTGGGGATAACCCAACATTTGTGATTGTCTTCTACTTTTGGCGATATCAGTAATTAGAACACTTTAGGCTACAGTTGGGCGGCACAGTGGCTTAGTGGTTAGCAATTCTGCCTGGCAGTACTAGGCTCGCTGGTTCAATTCCCAACCATGGCACCTCCTGCATGGAGTTTGCATGTTCTCTCTGTGCCTACGTGGGTTTCCTCCGGGTATTCTGGTTTCCTCCCACACTCCAAAGACATGCTGGTAGGTTAATTGGCTCCTGTCTAAATTGTCCTAGTTTCCTCCCTGGCCATGTGGGATCTCCTGCATGGTGGGGGTTGGGGAAAGACCTGGCAACCTACTCTGTAAAATAATTGCTAAGAGAATTCATGGAAAAAGTTGCTTACAAGTGACGGTCCATGCGATCACCAAGGGTTGGATATGACTGAATGGATAGATAGAGATACAGGCCACATTCACACCAGTATTTCAGGCCAGTGTAAATTCCAGTGGTAGGAATCTTCAGATTCCTGCTGGAGGGATTGGCTAGGTGTGGCCACCAGCCCCATTCACTATAATGATAGTCTTTCGGCAGCTGCATTTATTCGCAGCTGTCCGCACAGCCAGAGCGATGCACACAAAGCACATTCAGCAGCCATCACTGCGGGTAATCGCTGGCTGTGCAGAAAGCCATGAATAGCTGCAGCTGCTGGCAGTCTGTCATTATTGTGAACGGACCAACAGCAGCACCTCACAGTTCATAGCAGCAGCAGAAATCAGAAAATTCCTATTACTCCAAATTGCCAGTGTAAATGTACCCTACAGCAAGAAAAAAAAAACTGGTAATACATTGTAAATTAAATCAACATTTTGCTGACTGAATAAGTACTTTAACCATTAGCCGCCCGGCCTATAGCCGTTCGGCGGCATCAAAAGTGCTTTAGCTTTCCGGGTGCACGCCATTTGGCGTGCTCCCACACATGCGCAGTTCACACGGTTGCAGAGCTGCGCAATCTGTCACCGGCCGTGTACCTCCCGTTGCCGGTACCATGTGACCTGCTGTGACCAATCACAGCAGGTCACATGACAGTTGTATACAGTGGATGGATTCATTCATGTCATCCATTGTATACTAGTGCCTAGCTGTGAATGGTCACAGCAGGTCACATGCACATATCATGTAATTAGCTGTGGCCAAATCACAGCTAAGCACAAAAAACAAAAAAAAAAAAACCTGAATGAGTCGATTTCATTCAGGTAAATGCTTGCCAATAGAAAAGTAATTCTTTGCTATAAGCAAATTGTGTAAAAAAAAAAAAAAAAAAATACTGATCACTTCCCCAAAGTAGTACAATGTTACTATGGTAACATTGTACTACTTTGGTCATAGTAAAATATGTAAAATAAATCTTAAAAAAAAAAAAACAATGTAATAAAAAATTAAAAATAATAAAAAAATTAAAAAAAAATATATATTTTTTTTCATACTGTCACCAGTCAGTGTCCCTGTTCACCACCATGCCAGTTATATGATGACGCTGCACTGCACTGGTGACAGTATGTAAAAAAAAAATTGTGAAAATAATTTTTTAAATTTTTTAATTTTCCGAAAAATTATGACAAAAAAAATAAAACTTCAAAAAACTCGCCATGCCTCTTATGAAGTACGTCGGACTGTCTACTCTGCAAAAAGGGGTCATTTGGGGGATATCTGTACTGTTCTGACATTATTGGACCTCAAGAAATTAGATTGGCTGTCAGTACTTCAGGATTGATCAATATTCAGATCTATACCATAGTTTCTGAACTCTATAACTTTCTTACAAACTAAATAATACATCCTAATTTGGGTTATTTTCACCAAAGACATGTAGCAGAATACATCTCGGCCTAAATTTATGAAGAACAATTATTTATTTGTAAACTTTTATAACAGAAACAAAGAAAAATGTGTTTTTTCTTAAAAATTTTGAATTTTTGTTGATTTAGCAAAAAATAAAAACCCCAGCGGTGATTAAATACCACCAAAAGAAAGCTCTAGTTGTGTGAAGAAAATGATAAAATTTTAGTTTGGGTACAATGTTGTATGACCGCGCAATTGTCATTTAAAGTGTGAGAGCGCTGAAACGTGAAAAATGGCCTGGGCAGGAAGGTGTAAAATTGCCCGGTATTGAAGAGGTTAAGGCCTGGTTTACACTTGTGTTTCCCTTTGAAGAGCAATCCGCATTGGGTCGCTATCCAGAGGGCATTTGGTAGGTGTTGAGGAGGCACTACTGTATATCATCTCCTCACCACCTGTTTTATACGCCTAAAAGCATGCATCAGTGTGCCATGAACATAGAACGCGATTGTAGGGCACCCCATTTAGTTGCATGGGTTGGGTTCATCAGGTGGTACTGCCCACTGAATGCAAAAGTGGTAATAATTGTATATGTACACTCCCCTTTGCTACCTTTGCAGCTAAAGTGGGAGCAGTCGAGGCAGTAGAAATGCTGCTCAGGCACACATTTTTACCATCCCCCTCCAACCACAACTGTAAATGAGGACTTACAGAGTTTCCTGTTTTTCCAATATGTTGTATACATCTGCAAATATGTCATGTATACTGTATATACAGTATACAGCATAAATACATGAAAACCAGATTATAAACACATTTATCAACAAATAACTGTTAAAAAATAAAATTTGGATATTGATATATTAATTTTAACTTATTGTAAAGAATTTATTTGCCTACAAATGCTATAATCAGAAAAAAATCCTTAATAAAAATGTCATAGCATTATAAAAAATAATTTTATTCAATTTTAAAATCCCGCCCCCCCCCCCCCACACACTTGCTCCTGTAAAAAGGAAAGGATATGTGCCAGGAAAAAGGCTGCTTCAATCATAGAAATAGTTACTCTTCCTGCACACAATCATAAACATTGTGATCTCTTTTAACCACTTCCTGTCCGGACACTTTTACCCCCTTCCTGCCCAGGCCAATTTTCAGCTTTCAGCGCTATCACACTTTGAATGACAATTGCGCGGTCATGCAACACTGTACCCATATGAATTTTTAGCATTTTTTTGAGACAGATAAAGCTTTATTTTAGTGGTATTTATTCACCACTGGGATTTTTATTTTTTTTGCTATTTAAATGAAAAAGTCAAAAATTTTTGAAAAAAAGTGTTTTTCTTATAACATTTTGCAAATAAATAATATTTCATCATAAATCTTGGCCAAAATTTATTCCATTTATCTTTTTAGTAAAAAAAAAAATAAAACAAATTAGTTTATAACCAAAAATTATAATTTTTTAAAACATTTTTTAACATTTTTTTTTAAATTTTTTATATTATTATTTTTTTTTTACATACTGTCACCCTAGCAGTACAGTGTCACCATGGTGGGGGGTGATGAAGATTTTTTTTTTTTTTTTTTACACTGATTGCTTTTACACCTATAAAGGCTGTAAAAGCAATCATTTCTCCTTCTCTCTGGCTGCATTCTTGCAGCCATTGAGAACTACTGAGTGAGCTGTGATTTGGTCACAGCTTGTCACATGGTACAAGGCTGTTGTGAATAGCCTTGTTCCATGTGACTTCTGTGATCATTCACAGATTTCACACGTAGTAAGCAATGATGTCACAAGTGACATCTTGCTTACTACTCTGCATATGATCACTGATTGGCCAATCAGTGATCACATGATCGGGACCTCACACAGAGGTCCCGTCCGACAATCGGTATTCCACTGTGTCCGGAGGACACAGCGGGCACCGGATCGTGGTGCTGCGCACTCCGAGGGAGCGCGCACAGCTAGAAAATGCGGGTGCCGTTTATGAATGGCAACCCACCTCTAGAGTGACACCGTCCTGCCGTTTAAAAACAGTAGGCGGACGGCAAGTGGTTAATAAATGTATAGCGCTACCCCCTCAGGAGTCGCTGGTAGTATTGGGTTCTCTGCTTGTTCTCTGGTCCTAGCCGGAGCCTCACTCTTATTGACACCACTAGAATACCTTGGCTGGGAGCTCCCAGCAGTGCAAAAGAGTGGTATATACTGATTTTTGGAAGATAAGAATATTGTATTGGCAAACCAAAATGAAAGGATAACACAGTTAATTATAATTCAGTTCCAACACATGAGCAAACAATGCAATTCAAATACAATGCAGTTAACCCACTTACCTTTAAGAATGGTCTTAGAATTTACTGCAGTACCAAGTGAATAAACAGTAGTTCTCGGATTGAGAGATTATGCCCCTAGTGACAGTGGATGGCTAAACAATAAATATGGTAGGCTAGTTCACTTGAGAGCTCTCAGGCAGGAGGAGTTAGACTTAGGCCTGAAAATTTGTGCAAACCAGTGCTGCCACCAGGCGGGCCACAAGATCTGAATAGTTCTCTAATGTTAATCTCTGCTGGGGCCCTTTAACGAGCCACACAAACAGTGGTGATGTTCCTAGGATGTGGAGTTTAGAAACAGTTAAATGAACAGTTAGACTCAGTTATTGGGTTTACCCCTTTAAATCAGCTAATCAAGGGCAGACACATTTAAAGGAAGGGGAGTGCAATGCAGAGAGTGAGAGTTGGAAGGAGATGAGGTTAAGATGTTAAGCAGCAACTTGTGAAGCACACGGGCAATCAGGATCAGTGTGCAGCAGGAAGAAGATCTCACAACCAGTGCGCGTTCCCTTTGATAAAGTGCTCGTCCGCACGAAACACGTCAGGGTGGAGCCTAGCCGGTGACGTCACGCCGCCCGCACCTCGTGGAGGCCGGCGGCCATCTTTGTTTCTGGGCTACCATATGTGAGTCTACTACATTATGTCCTAATAAAAGTTTATGAACATACTACACTATCGGTGCTTTTTTAGGTGGGCTGTGTGGTCGAGCCCCCCCTTTTCAAGGTGGATATCATTTTTGAGTGTCCTGGTCTGAGGAGTCCGGATTAGCTATATGCCAACCGTTGCTGGATGTCTGGTGCCCCCCTGCTGGTTAGAGGAAGGAGCATCCCTACCAGAGTGACAGCCTGCTAGATGACCCACATTGCCTCAGCCTTCTAGTACCAGGAGTGGTCTGACAACTCAAATGCGCACATTATGCGCTTTCTGGTGAGTGCATAAAGTTTACCCACCTTTGAGCACGGAGTCGACAGCATTTGCACCTTTTACTGGGACAATTGATATATCACCTGAGGACGTTGTTTTCACTTTAAGCACTTTAGCCACCACTTATTTTATTCATATTTTTATCTTATCAGACGTATGATTTATGAGTCATTTCCTTCTTAGCGCTGCATATGTTATTATAATCAGGATCAGTTGTCTGGATTTGTGGCAGCTTTAGTGGCAGTCTTGAGTGTTGATAGATGCAGCTTTCTCTAGTAAATGACAGCACATGTGTTTGGCTCTTATTGGGGAGCAGTGTCAATGTAGGGTAATGGCCCAGTCGAGCCTGCCGAGTGAACAAGAACTAGCAGTTGATTTTAGCAACTGTGTGGGTCAGAGACCCTTTGACCCAATCCATAGGAGACAACAAGTTGTTTGTGTGATGGAGAGCCCCCTTAATGATGATGCAGCAGCAGCAATCCGGATGCACCCAACTCAAACAGCTACTCTGAATGATTGGCGATTCTCCTCAGTTTATCTCCACAGCTCGGTGTTCAGCACAGCAGCCTGCTCCTGGGCTCCAGCACAGTTCTGTAGCATGCAGCCTGGTCCAGAGCAATATGGCACAGCACACACACCTTTTCTGTTGGCAAGTCTCTCTCCCCCTCCCTGGCTCCTTCCTGGGCTTTCTGTTTTATATCGGCCCTCCTCTTGACTTCAGCTTTACTGTATGCAAGATCCTCTACATTTCCTAGACCCTTCTGGGCACTTGTATTGGAACTATAGCAAGGCAAAGTAATGACCACCATCATCTTGTTCTGCCTCTTCAGTAACAAAGCCTAATGTTGCATACCCCTCCCCCATCCCCACTGAAACTCTTTGGTCTCCAAAGAGGCCTGTATATTCAAACTAACAGTGTTCAGGAAACAGAGGAACTTATAAACAACTTAACCACTTTAATAAGGAAGAACATTATCTGGACAACTTACATTGCAGTAAAAACTCAAGAATTGAATTTCCCTCCATGAACTGGTATGTGTGGAATGTTTGTGCACCAAAGTCACCGGTTTATGAACTGTCATGCTGGTGGTGCCAGTGAGCGGACTCATATCTCCCATCATACGGTAGGCCGCACTGGGAGCTGAGTCATCAGGAACCCCTTGAATTCTATGGAACACTTCATATGAACCCTCACACAGTTTGTCATAGGTTATTCTCTTTGGAGGCTTTATGACCCGCTTATCTCTTGGCTCAGAGGGTGGGACATTCTTCTCTATGACCTCTGAGGCTACATCATCCTGCCCTAGATCACTGTTTACGGTCTCTGTAACTAAAGTATCCACGTGCTCCTCCCTCTCCTCAGGAATCAATTCAGCAAACTTGAGTTCAAGTGGTTCAGGGTCAATTGACTCTACGATACTGTCCAGATCAAGTATATTCTGTCTGACAAGAGATGGAGGTGTGCTTCTTCAGATGGGTGATGGAAACCGCCATTAGTCAAACCTGATCTCGTCTACCTCTTGAGCTTCAACCTGATCTTGTCTACCTCTTCTGCTTCAACCTGATCTTGTCTACCTCTTCTGCTTCAACCTGATCTCATCTACCTCTTCTGCTTCAACCTGATCTCGTCTATCTCTTCTGCTTCAACCTGATCTCGTCTACCTCTTCTGCTTCAACCTGATCTTGTCTAACTCTTCTGCTTCAACCTGATCTCGTCTACCTCTTCTGCTTCAACCTGATCTCGTCTATCTCTTCTGCTTCAACCTGATCTCGTCTACCTCTTCTGCTTCAACCTGATCTCGTCTACCTCTTCTGCTTCAACCTGATCTCGTCTACCTCTTCTGCTTCAACCTGATCTCGTCTACCTCTTCTGCTTCAACCTGATCTCGTCTACCTCTTCTGCTTCACAGTAGATATCCTGACATATTTATTGCTGTGGTTGAAATAACATTACATTAGTTAAAGCAAAATTTAAAAGGTTTAGCACAAAAATGTTTGTTTTTAGTAATGCTTAATAATTAAGTATATCTGATGTGTGGTGGATAGTTGGGGCTGGTTTTGTGGATTTGTTCTCTCTTCACCATTGACATTAATACTGTGCATTATTAACATTGTGCAGCTACATGCTTTTGGAGGGCCATTAACCACTTGCCCTTCACAGGAATTACCTCCCCCACCCTTCCAGGCCATTTTTTGCAATACAGCGCTGCGTTACTTTAACTGACAATTGCGTTGTCATGCAACACTGCACCTCAAATTTATGTCCTTTTTTCCCCACATATGAAGCTTTATTTTGGTGGAATTTCATTGCCTCTGCATTTTTATTTTTTGAGCTATAAACAAAAAAAACAACAATTTTGAGAAGAAAAACAATATTTTTTACTTTTTCCTATTAACCACTTGCCTTCCTGAGGATTTACCCCCCTTAATGACCAGGCCTCTTTTTGCTACTCGGTGCTGCACTAATTCGAATGATAATTGCGCGGTCATGCAATGCTGCACCCAAACAAAATTTACGTCCTTTTTTCACACAAATAGAGCTTTCTTTCGGTGGTATTTGATCACCTGTGCGCTTTTAATTTTTCATGCTATAAACAAAAAAAACCAAACATTTTGAAGAAAAACAATATTTTTTACATTCAGCTTTAAAAAAAATATATAGTAAACTTAAAGTTAGTTATAAATTTAAGCCAAAACATATTCTGCTCCATGTTTTTGGTAAGAAAAATCCCAATAAGTGTATATTGATTGCTTTGTGTGAAAGTTATAGCATCTACAAACTATGGTATAGATACCACAATTTATGCCATTTTTTGCTATACAGCGCTGTGCTAGTTTAACGGACAATTGCGCGGTCATGCAATATGGTACATAAATTAAATGTATGTCCTTTTTTTTCACACAAATAGAGCTTTCTTTTGGTGGTATTTGATCACCTGTGCACTTTTTATCTTTGGCGCTATAAACAGAAAAATTTTGAAGAAAAAAAAAATATTTTGAAAAAAACAATATTTTCTCATTTCGGTCATAAAAAATATCCGAAAAAACTAAAATTTCGTTATAAATTTAGACCAAAATGTATTCTGCTACATGTTTTTGGTTAAAAAAATCCCAGTAAGTGTATATTTATTGCTTTGTGTGAAAGTTATAGCGTCTACAAACTATGCTATAGATAATAGAATTTACACAGCTTTTACTTTCTGACTGCTCATCACATTTCTTGAGGTGCTAAAATACCAACACCAGAGTACAAACACCCCCAAATGACCCCTTTTTCAGAAATTAGACACCCTAAGCTATCTGCTGAGAGGCATATTGAGTCCATGGAAGATTTATTTTTTTTCCACAAGTTTCTGGAAAATGACAAAAACATTTTTTTTTACACAAAGTTGTCATTTAAATGATTTATTTCTCGCACAAGCCATGGGTATTTACACCCCAAAATACATTCTGCTACTTCTATTGAGTATGGGGATACCACATGTGTGAGACTTTTTGGAAGCCTAGCCACATACAGGAGCCTGAAATCCAATGACCACTTTGAGATCTGCAAAATACTTACCATGCTTCTTATCAAATTCCTTGGGGTGTCTACTTTCCAAAAAGTGGTCATTTGGGGGAATTAGGTGCTATCCTGGCATTTCAGGGCCTACAAAACTGTGATAGGTAGTCTGGAAGTATAAAGAGGAAATAAAGCCCTTTAAAAGCCTGAAGGTGCTTATTGGATTTTTGGGTCCTGTACTTGGCTAGACTGCCAAAACATCTCTCACATGTGGTTCCTCCATACTCGGGAGAAGTATCAGAATGTATTTTGGGGAATAATTCCACATATGCCCATGGCACGTGTGAGCAGTAAATCATTTAAGTGATAATTTTGTGTAAAAAAAAAAATATATTTTTTTTTGTCATTTTCCAAAAACTTGTGGTAAAAAAATAAATTCTTCTATTGATTCAACATGCCTCTCCGCAAATAGTTTGGGGTGTCTACTTTCTAAAAAGGGGTTGTTTTTGGGGGTGGGGGCGTTTTATGCCCAGCATTAGACGGTTATGCCACACATCACTTGTCTAACCAGCTGAAGACCAAGCCTTTTCTGACACTTTTTGTTCACATGAAAAAAAATCTGGATTTTTTCATAGGAAATTAATTTAATCCCCAAACATTATATATTTTTTTTAAAGCAGACACCCTAGTGAATAAAATGGTGGGTGCTGCAATTTTTATGTCACATAGTACTCGTGCAGCGATTTTTCAAAAGCAAATTTTTTTAAAAAATACACATTTTTACATTTAATGCACAAAAACACAATATATTGGTAAATTATTTGGTAAAATATAAAAGATAATGGTATGCCGAGTAAATAGATACCAAACATGACATACTTTAAAACTACGCATGCCCCGTGCAATGGCGACAAACTGCATACATTTTAATGTCCATAGGCAACGCTTTAAAACCCTTTAAAAGCCACCATTTTAGATTTGCAGAGGAGGTATAGTGTTAGAATTACTGCCCTTGATCTGACGTTCATGGCAATACCTCACATGCATGGTGCAACCGCTGTTTACATACCGGCACAGGATCGACACTTGTGCACACAGGTGTGCGCGCATGGGAGGGGCGAGTTTTTTTATTTTTTATTTATTTAAGTTATTTTGATTTTTTAAAATTATTTTTACACTTTTAATATATTTTTGATCACTTTTAATGCTATAACAGGGAATGCAAATATCCCCTATAACTTCAATGGGCATTGTCATATATTCTTTTTTGAGAAATCTGGGGTCTATCAGACTCTATATCTCCTCTGCCCTTACATTATCATATCAAACCAAAATTGGTGTGATCAGAAGCTTTCCCAATTTACAAATAGCGCTGTTTATATCCTGTGAAACTGAAGTGAAGAAATGCTCGTAGCTTCCGAATTCTTAGACTATAGAGATGATTGGCACCATTCTGGTCTCCAATCAGCTCTATGGTCAGCTGGCAGAAACACCGGCTGCATTCTCAGGTTCCCCTGATGGCATGGGACTGGCCGAGAAGGCCGTGGAAGGCAGCGGGAGAGGGGGGGGCATCATCTGCCGCTGCTTGTAAAAGCAATCCTGCAGCTAATTAGCCACTAGGATTGCTTGTACATGAAAGCTGATTGCCGGCTGAAACAAATGATACCAGAATGATGCCTGCAGCTGTAGGCATCATCCTGGTATAATCATTCAAATCCAGTGATGTACCAGTACATCGCTGATCCTTATTGGGTATATATGCTATGTTCTTTTTTTTTTTTTGTATGCAGCCAGTGGACTGAATGAAAAAAAGAGAAGAAATCTCTGCCAGAAAAAGTGTGTGGTATGCCCACCATTAGAATATACTGCCCTGCATCCACCCACTTCTAATGGTGGGCACACATTAGGTCACACTTTGCCACAAGCACCAGTTCCAAGATTGAACAAATGTTTGAATAGTGGCACGCTTGAATAAAAATTGTCCACGTATAAGTGGTACCCCATATGGAGAAATGATGACACCAAGTCCCAAACTATCTTGCCACTAATCCCCATGTAGTCTGGGCATCCGGGGGGCCCCACGTGACTATCTTTTCCCTCATAAATCCGAAACTTATTTGTATAGCCTGTTGTCCTCTCACAGGTCTTCTACATCTTGACCCCATATCTGGCACGCTTGCTGGGGAGAAATTGCTAGAATGCAAGGCAGCCAGAAAAATTAATCGGGGACTCATCAACGCAGATTTGTTGCTGGGGAGTACATACATCTGAAAATTTTTGGTTAAGGTGATTTGCGAGGGGCTGAATTTTGTGGAGCCATCAAATTCAGGGTCACCCCGAGGACGACAGAGTGTATTGTCATTGAAATGCATAAAACACATTATATTCTCATATCTATGCCTGGCCATGGCAGCAGAGAACACGGCTTATGATGACCAATACAACCGCAATTAATTTTTTTTAGTAATGCCCATGTTGAGGGTTAGACCCCATAAAAATGTAAATTCAAAAACCGTAATGAGTTTCCATGCGACTAGTCTGGCAAGGATTGAATTTGGGTTGGCGGCAATAAATTGTTGTGTATATAGACTGCTTTGATCCACAATCAACGCATACAGATATTTCGTGAAAAACAGCTCCAAAAATCAAGAGGAGTTAAATTTTCCACCTGAATTCCGGGATGGGCAGTGAATGGGTGAAGTACGGATGCTGCAGAATTTGTGGGCTGTCAATCGGGATTAGCAAGCACATCCGGAAGGATGCTAGGCGCTTTACAAGCCCGTGTGCGAATTCTTGGTGGTTGCGGGACAATACTTGTGCTCGCCACCGCACCAGCTTGTACTGCACTTATGGGACTCGCCACATCGCCAAGTCATACTGCAGTGCTGTATTATTATTATTATTATTATAATACAAGATTTATGGCGCCAACAGTTTGCTCAGCGCTACAATATAACGGGAGACAGGGGAAGGGGATCCATATTGTTTTATGACCAGACCAGGCTGACTCAGCTCTGAAGGAGTTTACAGCAGATACCTTGGAGATACATATTTACACATATGCGCTTAAAGGTTGCGCTTCTGGTGAGTGCGCATTCTTTACATTTCTCACGGCACATCACCAGGATATTTACGGAGCACTTACTTGAGATTCCACTCAGATGAATTAACACCAATTTGCACTTATATGAACTGGTTTTGTACCTACTGCTACTCAGCATACTGCTAGTGCTTACCTCTATCACTTATAGAGTTTATGTTTTGCATCTTTGTTACTTTGTATACTTGTACAATTTTTATGCTGAGTTTATTGATCATTTGACATTGTAGCACCGCACCTTATTTATCCTTAATGTTTTCCTAATGACACCCCAAATGTAAATCACAAATGCAATGTGTTGGCCTGTACCACATCATATGCTATGGCAGTACCATGCTATCCGGTTGCAGAGCATTTTTAAAAGTAGTGCATGAACTACTTTTGGTGTGATCTGGTGCGATTTCAGCTCATTCAGACAAATGAGCTGAAAATCACACTGCACTGAATCACACAGGAAGGCAAGCTGAAGTTAAGTGTGAACCAGCTAGTGAAGTGTATATAGCTTGGTCCAAAGAACCTATTTAAACTTCACTTAGGCTGCATTCACACTTAAGCGTTTTGTAGCTTGAAGCTCAAAGCTTGATGCTCCAAAAAAAGCTCAAACTTAAAAATTCAATTTTTCTCTATGGTGCCTGTTTGTGCGTTCAGGTGTGAACAGGCACCATAGAGAACAATTGAATTTTTACGTTTGAGCTTTTTTGGAGCTTCAAGCTTCAAAATGCTCAAGGTGTGAATGCAGCTGGACATCAGTTTAACTAAGTGCAGGTGTACTTGGGAGAATTATTGCTGTTTTAATGGAAAAGGGTGTACCCACAAAATATTGATTTGATTTATGTTTTTGTAGGTGTTTAACTGATCAATAAAAGCTATTCATTTCATACATTTTAAAAGCTTCCTCGCTTTACAGCATTTTTTCCAAGTGCCTAAAACTTTTGCACATAACTATATATGAATAATATATAATATACACATGTTCTACTTTTTTTTTGTAGGCATTTAAAAAAATAGAAATGATTGGTAACTAATGTTTCATCTGGCATGGATTATAATATGTTATTATTCTTTTTTCTGTATATGTTATTGCCCAGGGTTCATACCTCCTATTGGCTTTTATTCAAAGTTAACAAGAAATGCCATTGGATCTAAGGGTTCTAAAATGTATGTTTCTGCTATGTGTTTCCTACAGTGAGCTGCTGTTGTGGTTTAGTTGGACTTTGTCAAAATAAGTTATGAAAAAAACAAACTTGGTGTGGTGGTTTTTGTTTGTTTGATGTGGGGGTACCTGCTGATAGCTTAGTGTGGGTTTTTTGGTGATAGAAATATTGAAAAAATTATCCGCCTCCTAAAATTAACCCTTGACATCTGTACTCTTAACATATATCTAAAACTTAACTAATACATTTATTGCAGCAGGGAGGCACATGCAGGCTCAGTCACGTAAATATACATGATTGAGTCTGCTCCTGTTTAGGACTGCGCAGCATGACCTTCCTGTGACCGCTGTGTCCACCTGAAACAGTAGATCGCTGTTACTGGTATCCAGTAACCAGGTATCATGTGATTGCTATTGCTATCACATGTAACAACAAATGGTTTCCTGTTTATGAATAGGTTGCTAACTATTGTGATCTATGATTGTAAAAAAAATATTAAAAAAATGTAATAAAAAAATGATGTGTGTGTGTATGTGTGTATATATATATATATATATATATATACACACATATATATATATATGAAATAAAAAATATATCTGTGCTAAGATAAAAAAAATATAAATATAAAGCAGCTGTTAATCACTGTGAAACCAAGTGGAACAATATAAAAAAAAAATCAAATAACAGCGCTAATAAGAAAATAAAAACCATAATTATAACATAGTGAATATTTCATCAATCATTATTATTATTATTATTATACAGGATTTATATAGCGCCAACCGTTTGCTCAGCACTTTACAATATATCGGGAGACAATACAGCAACAATACAGTTGAATACTAGAGGGATAGGAGGCCCTGATCCTGGGAGCTTACAATCATGATCCATAACATCCAGTGAATAGAAATAAAATAAAAGTGTCCATGTGAAAACTGAATTCAAGTAACAGATAAAGTCCCTTCTTCTCCAAAGAATATCAAGTGCTGTCTAGGAGCAGATAATACAACACGATGTGAAAAAATTCCTCCACCTCCACCTATAGATGTCAGAGCCTCTTACTAGCCTGGGCCAGGGCTGGTATGTGTGACATCATTATGTTGAAACGTCAACTTGTGTGTTGCCGACCATGTTGAGCGTTTTTTCCATGCTGGAGCCATCAGCTTGCATACTGCTCATGTAACCACATATAAATATGAAACCAAATAATTATAAAATAATATATATCTATATATATATATATATATATATATAGTCAGGTCCATAAATATTGGGACATAGACACAATTCTAACATTTTTGGCTCTATACACCACCACAATGGATTTGAAATGAAATGATCAAGATGTGCTTTAACTGCAGACGGTCAGCTTTAATTTGAGGGTATTTACATCCAAATCAGGTGAACGGTGTAGGAATTACAACAGTTTGCATATGTGCCTCCCACTTGTTAAGGGACCAAAAGTAATGGGACAGGATAGTAATCATAAATCAAACTTTCACTTTTTAATACTTGGTTGCAAATCCTTTGCAGTCAATTAAAGCCTGAAGTCTGGAACGCATAGACATCACCAGACGCTGGGTTTCATCCCGGGTGATGCTCTGCAAAGCCTCTACTGCAACTGTCTTCAGTTCCTGCTTGTTCTTGGGGCATTTTCCCTTCAGTTTTGTCTTCAGCAAGTGAAATGCATGCTCAAATCGGATTCAGGTCATGTGATTGACTTGGCCATTGCATAACATTCCACTTCTTTCCCTTAAAAAACTCTTTGGTTGCTTTTGCAGTATGCTTTGGGTCATTGTCCATCTGCGCTGTGAAGCGGCGTCCAATGAGTTGTGAAGCATTTGGCTGAATATGAGCAGATAATATTGCCCGAAACATTTCAGAATTCATCCTGCTGCATTTGTCAGCAGTCACATCATCAATAAATACAAGAGAACCAGTTCCATTGGCAGCGATACATGCCCACGCCATGATACTACCACCACCATGCTTCACTGATGAGGTGGTATGCTTAGGATCATGAGCAGTTCCTTTCCTTCTCCATACTCTTCTCTTCCCATCACTCTGGTACAAGTTGATCTCGGTCTCATCTGTCCATAGGATGTTGTTCCAGAACTGTGAAGGCTTTTTAGATGTCGTTTGGCAAACTCTAATCTGGCCTTCCTGTTTTTGAGGCTCACCAATGGTTTACATCTTGTGGTGAACCGTCTGTATTCACTCTGGTGAAGTCTTCTCTTGATTGTTGACTTTGACACACATACACCTACCTCCTGGAGAGTGTTCTTGATCTGGCCAACTGTTGTGAAGGGTGTTTTCTCCACCAGGGAAAGAATTCTTCGGTCATTCACCACAGTTGTTTTCCGTGGTCTTCCGGGTCTTTTGGTGTTGCTGAGCTCACCGGTGCGTTCCTTCTTTTTAAGAATGTTCCAAACAGTTGTTTTGGCCACGCCTAATGTTTTTGCTATCTCTCTGATGGGTTTGTTTTGTTTTTTCAGCCTAATGATGGCTTACTTCACTGATAGTGACATCTCTTTGGATCTCATCTTGAGAGTTGACAGCAACAGATTCCAAATGTAAATAGCACACTTGAAATGAACTCTGGACCTTTTATCTGCTCATTGTAATTGGGATAATGAGGGAATAACACACACCTGGCCATGGAACAGCTGAGAAGCCAATTGTCCCATTACTTTTGGTCCCTTAACAAGTGGGAGACGCATATGCAAACTGTTGTAATTCCTACACCGTTCACCTGATTTGGATGTAAATACCCTCAAATTAAAGCTGACAGTCTGCAGTTAAAGCACATCTTGTTCATTTCATTTCAAATCCATTGTGGTTGTGTATAGAGCCAAAAATGTTAGAATTGTGTCGATGTCCCAATATTTATGGACCTGACTGTATATATTTTTTTTTTTACATACTATCATGAGTCAGTATACCTGACCACCGCAACACCATTCATATGATGACGATGTACTGCACTGGTGACAGTATGTAAAAAAAAAAATGTGAAAAGAAAACAAATTTTATTTAATTTCTTCATCTTTCAAAAAAGTGTGGCAAACAATTACAATTTTAAAAAAACTCGCTATGCTTCTTACTAATTACCTCAGACTGTCTACTTTCCAGAAAGGGGTGTTTTAAAGCCTCAAGAAATGAGGCCATCAGTACATCAGGATTGATCAATTTTCAAATATATATACCATAGTTTGTAGATACTATAAATTTCACACAAACCAATTAATTAACTCTTTTTGGGATTTTTTTTTACCAATGACATGTAGCAGAATACATTTTGGCCTAAATTTAGGAAGACATTTGATTTTATTTGATATGTTTTATAACATAAAGTAGAAAAAATAGGGTTTTTTTGCTAAATTTTTGGTCTTTTTTTGTTTATATAATAAAAACACAGTGGTGTTCAAATACCATCAAAAGAATGTTGTATTTGTGAGAAAAATTATAAAAATTTAATTTGGATACTGTGTCGCATGACAGTTAAAGTACCTCAGTGCTGAATAGCAAAACATGGCCTGGTCATCAAGTGGTTAAACTAACACTGAAAGCTGAGGTTTAACAGATTTTTTTCACGTATGTTATATAAATTTTGTTCATTAAAGCACTGTGTTAAATCATTGACTAATTGTTGTTTTCATGTCAGAGTACACGTATGTAAATCAACTTTGACATACTGACCCCACTAGTTATTTTACTATTGCCTCATCCTGTTGTTTTTGACAAGGGCATAATTCCTTTTTTTTTTTTTTTACCGCACCACAATTTTTATTACTTCTTTTTCTGCCTTTGTGGGCAAAATGTAAAAACAAAGAGTTGCCAAAAAGACATTAAAACTGCATTAGATGAAATATAAAGGTGTACGTTGTTATGTTTACCACCACTACATGATCATTAAAATCTATAGATAAAGCAAAAATATACAAAACTGATATATTATGGCAACTTTTTTCAAAGATCTTTATGTGAATTTGAAAATTGTGGTAATTGACCTTGAAATAACTAAATGATTCTGGTAAATCTAATATTATTTTCCTATTGAAAGTTGATATTGAGGTTTTGATTATATACTCTCATGTTTGTATGTTGCAAAGCCCAAATGGCAAAAATTGTAAATTATTTATTTTCCACAAAAAAAATGTTAAGAGAAAATATAGCATCTGCTATAAAGAAATCACACATTGAGTAACAAAGAGCTTGGTGCCTTATCAGGTAAGATCAGCATATAACTGGTGAACAAAAACGAATGTGGTCTCACCTCCCAATGGTGAGACATCCAAATCTGTCACATAGAAGTAAATGTCTGAGAGCTCTTTGGTAATTTAACACCAAGCACAGAAAAAAACAGCATCACTGATAAAGGAGCTCTAGTTTGCTTGAGTGTCAGGGCCAGAAAGCTGTGAGACTAAGCTATGGGTGGCAGTGGGAGAGCCAATTCCACCTGTAGGCCTGTAAGCTCTGGCTTCGGATGCATCACCTATGTTGTCTGTACCATGCAGGTTTGTGGGTTTGGTCCAGCACATAGCACAGAATAGGAGATTCAGGTGGTGATAATGGATTATGGCAAAGTGCAGTGCAGTGTTCCACTAAGCTTTCTCCAATTCCAATAGTACCCCTGTGAGCCTTTGATGCCCCAAGTGTGCTCCAAGTACATGCAGTGTGCCCCTGTGTCACCTGAAGAAAGCATCCAATACACCTCTGCATCGTTTGGAAAGTCCTTTTCCCAGTGAATATGAACCCCTGTCCCCAACATATTGCCGCTGAAGCTAGTTAGAATTTTGTGTCAGAAACTGTACTTATATTTGGAAACCAATAGAGTGAAAACATAAAATTTTGTAGCATTTTCCCAGTAGCAATAATAATAAGAAAACATTTCAATAATAATACATTTAGCTGTATCGGTCATAACACATTGTAGGCAGATAAAACCAAAACATACCAAAGTCTTAAGGGAATAACAGAAAAACTGACCTCCGAAACTTGTTGTTAGCTCAAGAATATCATTGTTCCAAATAACTTGAAATAAATTATAGTGCTGGAAGGTTAAACCACCAGAAGATAATTAAAACTATAGTCATGGTAAAAGTTATTCACCCCTTCCCCGTTGAAATTGGTGAAATTTTCCACACAGTTGAACAGAGAAACATGAGACCCGCATGGGAAAAATGTCTAGCATTTCATGTCCAGTATATTTTCAGCCTCTCATCATTCATGTGCAAGAGGCCTAACTAATGTTATAATAAAAATTGTATCCATGCAGTCTTGTGTGTGTTAATATTGAATGTGATCAGGGTCTGGTTTACAATTAGATACACTAGACCTATCCAGTGAAAAAAAGGTGGAATAACAGACACACATATTTTTCCTATCATCATTAGAAAGATAATAATTTAAAGTGTATGTAAACTTTGACAATTAACTTCTCTTATTCTCTCCTTTTTGGTTAATTTAAATATACCATTGCAAGTGTTTTTTATATCTGTTTAATAGATGCAAGAAATATTGGCTGACCCTGCCAGAAATCTAGTGCTGCCCTGTGCACTCTGCAGTCCTCTCTCAGACAATATTACTAGAGCTGTGCAGCTTATGTACAGGTGAAACTCGAACAATTAGAATATGGTGCAAAAGTTCATTTATTTCAGTAATGCTTCCGACGTTGTTTGTTGTTCAGGAGCGGCTTGACAAGAGGAATACGACATATGAAGCCCATGTCCAGGATCCGTCTGTGTGTGATGACTCTTGATGCACTGACTCCAGCCTCAGTCCACTCCTTGTGAAAGTCCCCAACACTTTTGAATGGCCTTTTCCTGACAATCCTCTCCAGGCTGTGGTCATCCCTGCTGCTTGTGCACCTTTTTCTTCCACACTTTTCCCTTCCACATAACTTTCTATTAATGTGCTTTGATACAGCACTTTGGGAACATCCAACTTCTTTTGCAATTACCTTTTGAGGCTTTCCCTCCTTATGGAGGGTGTCAATGATGGTTTTCTGCACAACTGTCAGGTCAGCAGTCTTTCCCATAATTGTGATTCCTACTGAACCAGACTGAGAGACCATTTAAAGGCTCAGGAACCCTTTGCAGGTGTTATGGCTTAATTAGCTGATTAGAGTGGGACACTTTGAGCCGAGAATATTCCACCTTTTCACAATATTCTAATTTTCTGAGATTGTGGATTTGGGGTTTTCATGAGCTGTAAGCCATAATCATCACAATTATGACAAATCATGGCTTGAACTATCTTGCTTTGCATGTAATGAGTCTATGTCATATATTAGTTTCACCTTTTAAGTTGCATTACTGAAATAAATGAACTTTTGCACGATATTCTAATTTTTTGAGTTTCACCTGTATGTGACTTTCTCCTTTTGTTAAGAAGGTGAGGAGAGGAGGAAGTGTTCTGTAGTCTGCACTCTCTCTAGGGTGACAATGGGCTGCTGCATAGGCACAGTACAATGAGAGAGGGTTGTCATCCTTGGACAGGAAGCATTACTGACAGGATCATCAGGTAAAAACCCTAAAAAAGGAAAACTAATGCAACCACCAAATGTAAGGACTGCTAAACTGCAAAATGTTTGTCTCCAGGTACACTTTAATTAAAGTATAACTAAACTCACAACAGTAAAACCATCCGTATAGGCAGTAAAGCATGCTTGATATACTCACTGTGGAACCTAAGAGGTTAATCATCTGCATTGTGTAAAAATGCTGTTTGATCCTGACTTCTCTGATCCTTCCCTTCTTCCAGTGTCCCCCTCTTATCTCCTGATAAGACATATCATGTGGAGACACTCTGCACATGCTCAGTTTGGTGTGTACTGCCGGGAACTAGATATAGTGACTGCAGGGTCCTGGGTTTAGTAACACTTTAAAGCTAATTTAAACACTGTAACAATATTGTAAGCTATGTTAGGAACAGAAAAGAAAATATTCTGTATAAAGAAAGTCATATTAAGAGATGGGCATTGGGTCTTAAAGGTTTTGAAGAAAATCAAGCCCCATGTCTTCTTTTACACCTTATGTGTATCTGTATGTTGCCATTCAGAAAGAATGATACCCTTATGCAAACAAATGCACTACCATTCATCGTGGTGCGCTGCATTGGAAAAAAAATGCAGGTGAATTTTTTTTGTCCATTGTGGTGTATTGACAAGCCATTAAAGTTTAATTCAATGTGTGTGCATTAGAACAATGCTCCATAGCTGACAGGTGGCCCTAAACGGGTTGCAGTACATTGAGTACATTTTGGGCAGAAGTGCAAAGTGTGTGAGGCTGCTATGGAACTGTAAAAAAGCCTATTGTGTGCTCATAATTCACAATTGCAATGTACCACTGGCCTGACTAGTAAAACATATTCAGTAACTTGCTGTTGATATTATTAACAGAACATAATTTAACCACCTTCCGCCCGCCCTATAGTACAATGACGGGCGCAAGGTGGTTCTCTCAGTCTGATAGGACGTCATATGACGTCCTACCATTCTCACTGCGCATGCGCGGCTCAGGGACACCTCACCACACACTAGTGGAGTATTAGTATAGGGTACAGCATGGCACAGTCCAGGGCACATATATACATAGGGTCTCGAAAGATGTTAGGTAATCAGGAAACTGGCTATCACATTTTGAGAGACATAATATCTGCTTGTTACAGTTTAAATAAAAAAAAAGTAAAAAAAAATAAATATATATATATAGTTGTCCTTTATTGTTAACCATTGCTGTTTTCTTTTCAGGACTGCCATTCAGCTGCAGCACCAGTTTATTCTGACAGCAACAGGGTCTTGCTCTCAGATTATACGTCAGTGCGTGCAGCGCTGTTTGAGGAGGTTTTTCATCTGCAGTTAAAAAAAGAACATATATGCCCAAGCATGGGGGCCTGGAGTGGCCAGTGGGTGAATCGCCCCTATGCTTCAGCATAAATATTTTACAATATTTTTTGGCCCTGATTTCAATAAAAAAGTTGTTTTTTTAAGTTACTCTTTTATTGTTAACCATTGCAGTTTGCTTTGCAAGAATGCCATTCAGCTGCCGCACCGATCTGTTTATTCTGACAGCAACAGGGTCTTACTCTCAGAATATACTTAAGTGTATGCAGCACTGTTGGATGAGATTTTTCATCTGCAGTTAAAAAAGAACATATCTGCCCAAGCATGGTGGCTTGGGATGGTCAGTAGGTGGATCTCCCCTATGCAAGCACATTTTTTTAAAAAAAAATATTTTTGGCAGAGATTTCTTCATCCACATCAACTAATGTGAATGGGGGAATCTGTCCACTCACAAATCTGTTCAGGAATCTGTTTGTTCACGGGTTGAAATAAAAAAAATAACATTTTGTTTATGAGCAACATTAGAAGTAGGTGGATGCAGGGCGGTATATTCTAATGGTGAGCATACCACACACTTTTTCTGGCAGAGATTTCTTCTCTTTTTTTCATGTGAAGAAAAAGTTTCAGAAAAGGCTTGGTCTTCAAGTGGTTAGAGTGAATGAATTGTGGCATAAGCTTCTAATGCTGGGCATAAAATGCCAAGATAACACCCAGCCCAAATGACCCGTTTTTGGAAAGTACACACCCCAAAATATTTGCTGAGAGGTATGTTGAGTCAATAGAAGAATTTATTTTTTACCACAAGTTTTTGGAAAAGGACAAAAAAATTTTTTTTCACAAAGTTGGCACTTAAACGATATTTAATTTTTTTATTTTTCAAAACCTTTGCGAGAAAAAATTAGATCTGAAAAATGCTCACCATGCCTCTTATTAAATTCCTTGGGGTGTCTACTTTTCCAAAAAAGTGGTCATTTGGTGTGGGGGGGGGGGGTTGTCTTATCCTGGCATTTCAGGGCCTCCGAAACTGTGATAGGTAGTGAGGAAGTGGGATGAAGTTATGCACCATCAGGCTTTCAAAGTGGTCATTGGATTTCAGGCTCCTGTATGTGGCTCAGCTCCCAAAAAGTCTCACACTCGTGGTACCCCCATACTCGGTAGAAGTAGCAGAATGTATTTTGGGGTGTAATTCCACATATACCCATGGCTTGTGTGAGAAATCTATCATTAAATGACAACTTTGTGTAAAAAAAAAAACAACAATTATGTCATTTTCCAAAAACTTGTGGTCAAAAATAAAGTATTCCATTGACTGAACATGCCTCTCAGCAAATAGTCTGGGGTGTATACTTTCCAAAAAGGGGTCATTTGTGGGGGGATTGTCCTATCCTGGAATTTCAGAGCCTCTGAAACTGTGATAGGCAGTTAGGAAGTGAAATGAGGAATTTACGCACCATAAGGCATTCAAAGTGGTCCTTGGATTTTGGGCTCCTGTATGCAGCTAGGCTGCCAAAAAGTCAGAGACATGTGGTATCTCCATACTCTGTATAAGTAGCAGAATATATTTTGGGATTTCCTTCCAAATATACCTATGGCATGTGTGAGCAATATACTATTTACATGACAACTTTGTGTAAAAATAAATAAATAAAATAACATTTTTGTCATTTTCCAGAAACTTGTGGGAAAAAAAATCTTGCATGGATTCAACATGCCTCTCAGTAGATAGCTTAGGGTGTCTACTTTCCGAAAAGGGGTCATTTGGGGGTGTTTGTACTGCCTTGGCATTTTAGCACGTCAAGAAATGTGATGGGCTGTCAGAAAGTAGGAGCTATGTAAATTCCAGTATCCATACCATAGTTTGCAGACGCTATAGCTTTTCAACAAACCAATTAATATACACTTATTGGGATTTTTTTTACCAAAGACATGCAGCAAAATACATTTTGGCCTAAAGTTATGCCAAATTTCAGTTTATTGAATGTTTTTTATAACAGAAATGAGAAAATATAGTTTTTTTCAAACTTTTCAGGCTTTTTTTGTTTACGGTGCAAAAAAAAAAATACCCAGAGCTGATCAAATACCACCAAAAGAATGCTCTATTTGTGAGAAAATAATTACATAAATTTCATTTATGTACAGCATTGCATGACCGCACAATTGTCAGTTAAACCAGCACAACGCCATATAGCAAAAAATGGCGTAAATTCCAGTATCTATACCATAGTTTGTAGATGCTATAACTTTCACATAAACTAATTAATATACATGTCTTGGGATATTTTTTTTTACCAAAGACATGTAGCAGAATACATTTTGGCCTACATTTATGACTAACTTTGAGTTCACTATATATTTTTTATAACCAAAAGTAAAAAATACTGTTTTTTTTCTAAATTTTAGGGGGTTTTTTGTTTATAGTGCAAAAAATAAAAAAAACAGCAGTGATCAAATACCACCAAAAGAAAGCTCAATTTGTGTGAAAAAAAAGGACATTAATTTTGTTTGCGTACTGGAGAAACAATCAACCACTTTCCATAGCAACATTGAATCAATTTAATATAATTGTCAGCCATAAACCATCACTCCCGTTTGCAGTCTATGACCTGTTTTACATAGAAAAGTCATTGTTTATTTCTTTTTTCTATCACTATCTTATGTAACTTTTGTAGTCTTTAAACATCTTTTGAAGCAAATTGATCCATCACCTCCATTCTGTAGGTAGCCATCCTTGCATCACTCTTTTTTGTAGATAGCAACTCACCCATCACTGCTCTTTTTCTTTTTGTTCAATACATTTTTATCAATTTTCAAGGTTAGGTTCGACAAGTTGAACAGTACAGGTAAAAAAAAAAAAATCAACATGCTTACATAAGCCAATGTTACACTGAAAAATGACGCAACAAAGCATTACACAAGCAATACAGGAGTGGACCAGGGCTTAAAGTCAGAAAACAATATCAAAAGGAAATGCTTTGGGTAGGAGGTGTACCTCAAGTTATTGGAAGCAAAAAAGGTATATCATAAAACTGAGTACAGAGGGAAGAAGGTTCAGATTAAAACACCTCCAACTTAGTACAGGAAGAAGAAAAATGGGAGGGGAAGGGAGTTAGAATAAAAGGGGATAAATAGGACAAAGCAAAGTGAGAGAGAAAGAGGGGGAAAAACAGCAGTTCTCAATACTCAGGTACCTCTCTCTTTCAGCCTCCTACAAGAGCCCTTTGGATCAAGAGAGGGGGGACATGATCCATGGTTCCCATGTCTTACGAAACTTTGCTATCTTATCATTGTGGAGGATTGTCATTTTTTTAAAAGATCATCAACTGAAAAACTTAGTATTTGACTTCAGCAAAGGGCATAGTCAGGGTTTTTCAAGCTCATTCTATAACTCTCTTTGCTGCTGTTAGAATGTGTGAAACAAGTCTGAATTGGGTCGATGCAGAAGGACTTCATAAGGATCCTTCCAAAAGGATTTATCCATAACCAAGTACAGCATTTAGTAAACACTAGTCCAACATCTTCACACTTTTGGGCAGACCAACTATGTGTGTCTAAAGGAGCCATCTGCCCAGCATCCTTGAAAACAGAGAGGAGGATGGGTTAGAATTGCATGTGAGACCCTCAGGGGAACAAGGTACCACCGTAGAAGAATCCTTTTAATTCGCCTCCATGGCAAGCATGTGGCGTTAACTCTTGGCCACATTCATCCACCTTCTATCCCAGTCCTCCTTCGAAGTGTGATTTCCTAGTTTAGCCTCCCACTTAGGAGGGGAGGGCAGCTCTTCACTGAAGCAGACAAGAGAGTATACCAGTGGTATAAGGCCAAGACACCCTGCCTTGTTCAGGAGGCACCCTCAGAAAAAGAGAGGAGAGGCCATCTTGAGTTATGTGTCTGCAAGAAATAATGGATGTGTAGATACTGAAAAAGAGCTCTAGAATCCAGCTTATGTCTATCCTTAAAGCTTTCAGTAGGAAGATTCCTTAATCATGTAGAAAGTATGTGACCAGGTTTAACCCACACCCAAGCCATTTATGGAATGCATATGAAGAGCTACGTCCTGAGGAAAAGACAGGATTCCCAAGCATAGAGAACAAGGGGGTATGGGGTGAAATCCCACACTTTTATGGAGTGCCTGGTAATCAGGCAAAACAATATCTCCTATCTTTGTGGGTCAACTATAGAAGATTATCTGAGATACTGTAGTATCTAAAGGTAAATAATGAAGAATGAAACAAAAAAACTTGCTTCAGCTCCCATAGAAGTGCTTAGTGGGGACATCTTAGATATTGACCCAGTATTACATCCATGTGGGGTGGCAGGTGAGTGCATTTTTTGTTCCCTGTCTATGCTGGATAAGAGTTTGTTCAGAAAACCCACGGACAGGGAAGTGTGGGTGATGTTTGCTATGTTGGGTGGTACTGTTACCAACTATCAGATTATGCCAGCTGACAGACAAGAGATCATCTTCAGACTGTTCCATTGTGGTAGCTTGGGCATGCAGTCACACTCTCCAAAAGAAATTCTCTATGGATTTTAAGATGCTCTATCAGATAATGGGGCAACAAGGTATAAACCAAAGCTGGTGAAAGAGTTTATTCATTTTAGCAATCTGCAAACTCTGCTGCATCTCAGAACCCCCTATTAGGACTTTTTGACTTACAATTTTGCTTATTTCTTTCACTTGCGTTTATTTATCAATTCATTTAATTGGTTTATTGTATTCACTGAATTGCACTGGTGGCAATTATTAGTCACTTATAAGTTTGGTATGAACTATTTTGGATGATTCAAACCATGTTTTGTGCATTTTATTCTATTTTTATTCATTTATTGTTTATTGGCATGTTACAACATTTATTGTTTTATTCATCTAATTTTTTGGGATAAGCTAGTGTGGAAGTACGGTATTATTTGTGGTAGCGCTGCACCATTTATTTTATACCTCAGAACCCCCGCCTTCAAGTTTCAGTGTAAGTGTGGGGTGGCAAAAGAAGGGACAAAATAAAGGTTCAGTTTTAAAATGGTTGTCTTTAATGGCATTGACACCCTCTTCTACAGTATCTATATTACAAATATAGCCATTAATATATACCCTTTCACTCTGCACTGGTAGGATACAGGTTTAATTTTTGTAGTGATTTTTTTTTAAATAATGATGATGATTAATATAATATTACCACAACCAATGGTTTTATTTGACCATGGTGTTAATAATGTTCTTTTTTATTTTGTTCCGGTAAATGAACCCAGATTAAAAAAAAGGTTGACAAAAACAACACATTGATTAAGCATTTATCTAACAGCACTAAACCAAAGTACACAGTGATTAAGTTTCATGTGCTACTCTTTGATGTGTGACACAGATAAGATACAGAGGGAACGCCCAGAAGCTACATTTGAGAGTTTCAAACAAACATAAACTTCAAATCTTTCACATTCTTGCTTGATTATTCTTATCTATTGTTTGTGTTCCACAAAACTAGAATCAAGGTCAGGTGGGAGTTGTAGTATTAGAGAAAATGGAGCATGCACACACATTTAATCAGTGCTCTGGTAACATTAAATACTTTCCAATTGCTTCATAGTTTGCTTGTTTTCTTTCTTTTCAAATTAGGGTAATAGGCTTGAAGCGGAAATGTTTTTCTGGTAGCATTGACATATCATAAAACAATTCAGTGCTCATTATATGACCTTACATTCTCAGAAAACGGCAGTAAAGTCAGTCACCTCACTTCTTTATGTAATATACATATAATTCAGGTTATTGCTTTAGGTGTTTAGAATGATTAAGCCAGATTAATCTATAACTGTAACACTCTGTCAAGAAACTTTGGTTAATGTTTTTGGTTAACTTACTGCAGTCCATAACAAATAATGTACAAAAAAGAAAAGCAGTATTTTACAAAGAGTATAATAGCTATACAAAAGTTACATAGTTTGCAAAAAAGACATGTCCTTTTAATTTTGCCTCACCATAAATTCTTTTTGTCTCACCATAACATTGGATTCATTCCTTGCATAAAAATATATTCTTAGTTATTCTAATCATCAAAGAAAGGAAGATGAATGGCTCACCGACCCAGTGCATGAATATGTGGAAAAGTGTGGCCTCAGCTATTGCCACTCCAGCCAGGCATCACTGTTTGACAAATGAACTCATAATACTGGATTCTAAGACAACCACAGCACATGATTCTCAGAACAATATGAGTTTTCTCAAGAAAAGAGTACAAAAGTAGACTTTTTTTAGTAGCAGACAGTCCCCCTTTAACTAAAGCTCTGTATGGAGCTTAACAGATCAATGACATTGAAGTCTGGGAAGAAAGATGAGTCATTCATCTGATTGATTCAGCTGTGTGTATAAATTGAGCCTCAGCTACTGTGTTGTGTAAAGAAATCTTCATTTCCAACTTTTATATTCATATCATTGACAAGTGAAAGCTGATCTCCAGCTTTCAGTAAAGTTCAAATATTTCATTTGGACCAGCTTGATCCAATTGAACTATTACCTTTACTACTAGTTGTGGCTACTGAGTAGCCTCAACCAGGGGTGGACTGACAACTCATGGGGCCCCCAGGCAATAAGGGATCATGGGGCCCCTGTGTCCTCGCCCACACCCAAAAAAGCCTATGAAAAAGCCAATGAAAGGTACCAGGGGCCCCCTACTGACCCCGGGCTCTCGGGCAGTGCCCGAGTGCTCAAATGGTCAGTCCACCCCTGGCCTCAACTACATACATTATGCACTGTTGTTGGTTGTTGTGGCAATGGGATAGGAACTTCCTGTCTCACTCATGGAACATAATTGAGCTCTAGCTCAAAATCCAATCGGGTTGAGCTCTGCTCAGTCATTCACAGGAAGCTTTGTATTCTATGAATGAATACAATGCCTCCTCTGATTGGCTGAGGCAGAGAGGTGGATGATATCACAATTCTGACTCAACCATTCAGAGGAAGCTTTGTATTCATTCATAGAATACAAAGCTTCCTGTGAATGACTGAGCAGAGCTCAACCCGATTGGATTTTGTTGTGGGAGTGAGACTGGACACCCCCAGCCCACTGCTGGAACACAGCATTGTATACCATAAGTACTGTAAGTACTGAAGCTACATACAGCTTATACAGCACACACAGTGGGTACATCCAGTAGTGAAGATAATAGTTTGTTTGCACCAGTTTGGTCCAAACAAACTAATTAAACTTCACAAAAAGCTGGAAATCAATTATACAATTAAAATTGTATCCCTGTAAATACAGTATCCCTGGTTTGGATGCTATCTAGTGAAAACGAGAAGTGCACCAACCTTGCGCATTACCTCAGTAACCAAAATTTATTATTTGTAAAAATATACTCACAAACAGCGAATGAAATCAGGCATGTAAGTCCTCAAAGGGACTTGAAGATAGCGCAAATCCCATCAAGGGGATGGATATTCAGTACAGCTGACATTTTTCGAAGGGTGTCCCTTCTTCATCAGAGCTATCTTCAAGTCCCTTTGAGGACTTACATGCCTGATTTCATTCACTGTTTGTGAGTATATTTTTACAATTAATAAATTTTGGTTACTGAGGTAATGCGCAAGGTTGGTGCGCTTCTCGTTTTCATTTCATTCTGCAGTATTGGTCGGGCTTCCCCAGCCTTGTTTGGAGCCGCACAACCCTTTATGCATTGGTGGACGATTTTTCCAGGTCTGGTTCCATCCATTCGCCACCTGTCTGTGTCCTAGAGCGCAGGAGAATTCGTCTTTGATTTATTGGATGCCATCTAGGCCATATGTATGGTTTATCAATCTTAATTTTGTTTAGGCATAGCTGTGCTTGTTCCTATGTTAGGTGAGTATTGCTGAACAGGGTGCAACTTTCTACTATACTGTCTTGCAGTGGCAATTGTTTTTCAAACACAGAGTGTAAATATGTATTTAACATCCCCGCTTTTGTCCTATGCTCTTACATACAGAATTCTGGGATACAACTAACTAAACCTAAAACTGCAAAGTGCTCCCTCCCCCTTCCTAACACATATTCTAACTCTACTATGGAAGAAAGAGTGCCATCAGCAAATGGGCCATAGTAAGTCAATGAATTAAGTTACTGCTCGGGCATTCCAGCTGTTGCTGGAGGACATTCTCTTCTCCCCTGTAGCCCACACTGGTTGACACAGAGGAGATCACATGCCCAGACTGGAGTGGGCTGAGAATAAGTAAGTATATGCATTTTTCTTTCAAAGGTACTTAATATAGGTGTTAGAAGAGGGAAAGGAGCAGTTTTCAGATTAGTTGTATCCCAGAATTAATCCATAAATACTTTGAGGCTCAATTTAAACTATATTAAAAGCCAACATTTTTTGCCATCTGTGTCCCATTCAAGGTGTTACCCTCTACTTCCCGGTCTGTAAACACAACAGAAATGGAGAAGTCTCTCTAAATTAAGACAAATCCCTCTTGTTGTCACCAGAGGAAGTGTTCCTATCAAAAGATTTATTTTATTTATTTATTTCAGGTATTTGTTTCAGGTACTTTTATAGCATTGTCAAGGTACGCAGCGCTTTACATATATATTGTACATTCACATCAGTCCCTAACCCTCAGGGGGCGTACAATCTAAAGTATTCCCCTTCTATTCTCATTCTGATGACAACTTAATATTTTTGGACTTCCCCTCAATTTTAGTCCTGATGATATTGATCAACAGTACACATATGGATTTTCCTAGCAAAAATATTAGCTTTAGATTCACTCTGTTTCAGCTTTACTCTGTGATAACTTAATTTTCTTTCTTGTACTTCATAGTACATTTCTTGCATTTTCCCGTCACATTTTCAGTACACACAACCATAAAAATTTGTAATGTTTTCCTTTTATGACTTATCATATTTTCTTGTTTAGCCATACCAGTTTGCTTTTAATCAGTTTCCTTTTAATCTTAAAATGTTCTCATAGGGAATACACTTGCAGATATACTTTAGGGAGGTCTATGGGAAGATATAATAAATATAATTTAATAAACAATTAGAATATGATTCTGAATCCTTTTTGATCATAACCTCCTGTAATCCCCAGCAAGACAGCACTCAGACTAGAGAAAGCACTCTGAGCCAGTTAGGTTCTATTACTTGGCACAGAGTTTTCTGTGAGCATGCTTACAACTGAGTAAGGCAAAGAGATGATCTTTTCAATGTTATGTTGCTCCTTGTCCAATCACATGCCTAAATAGGTTCTGTCCCAGACAGTGTCACTTAATTACAATGCAGGACTTTGTGAAATCCAGAACCTAGCTCTGGGGGGGCTCTGAATCTGAAGAATAGCTGAACCAGGGGCGGACTGACAACTCATGGGGCCCCCGGGCAATAGGGGATCATGGGGCCCCTGTGTCCTTGCCCAAACTCAAAATAGCCTATGAAAAAGGTACCAGGGGCATCTCACGGGGCCCCCTACTGACCTCGGGCCCTCGGGCGGTGCCCGAGTTTCCAAATGGTCAGTCCTCCCCTGATCTGCAGCCATGAAGGTGACTGGAATACCTGAATCCAATGATTTGGAGGTGTGTCCCAATACTTTTGTCAATATAATGGATAATAGATCTACATTTTATATATACAATATAAGTGCCCGAGTTTCCAAATGGTCAGTCCACCCCTGAGCTGAACAGAATTACAAATGCTAGGTCAAACATTTCACATATGTGTTTTCACTGTGTGCCTGTGTTTTCCCATTTAGTACTTCATGGGGCTGATTTACTAAAGGCAAATAGGCTGTTCACTTTGCAATGTTCTTTTTGTAAATGAATCTACCCTCGTTGTCTTCCATCATCCAATCATGTGCAAAGAGAAATGCTGTTTTTGTTTCATTTTCAATGCATGTGATTGGGGATTCTTTGCAAAGTTAATTTTCACCACATTCCCTAAGCTAAGGGAAAATTCCCTTGCAAAGTTAATATTATTCATATCTTCCCAGACTGGAAACGTTTCTGAGTTATGTCCGTTTTCCTTTTTAAAAAATGTACACTCTTACAGTTATTACGTTCACTGTATATATTTACCCATATTGACTTTATGATTTCACTGCTGATATACAAGAAGATTTAATTAGAAGACAAAACTGTAATTTACATGTTATATTAGATCTTTTTAGCTCTCTACTAACCAATGATAACTTCATCTGGCTAGGTTCTTTACGTTGCTGTTTTTATTTTGTATCTCTTCCCTTCCACCCTTACCAAAACCCTGGTTTTAAAGTCTCCTTTTACCATAACCCAGTGTTTCTCAACTCCAGTCCTCATGGACCCCCAACAGGTCATGTTTTCAGGATTTCCCTCAGATGAAACAGCTGTGGTAATTACTAAGGCAGTGAAACTGATCAAATCACCTGTGCAAAATAATGGAAATCCTGAAAACATGACCTGTTGGGTGTCCATGAGGACTGGAGTTGAGAAACACTGCCATAACCCAACACACTTGTTGGGTTACTTACACTGCAGGAGTACTTACACTGCAGGAGTACTTACACTGCAGGTACTGATGTTAACATTTTTGAAGATACTACCCTAATGTTTCTAGAACTACATTTAGATTCTAAATGTAAATTATTCTTATTCAGATTAGCCACTAAAGGCAGAATAGATTAGGTATTACAATGGCTTTGCTCAGCTGCTTAAGAACTGTTTAAACAAGATATTACATTGTTTTAAATAGGTCAGCTGACTTATGAACTTGCATTGTGAAGAGGTGGAGTAAAATATTAGCACGTATTGATATTACTCATATTAAGCAGATCTCTTCTGTATGTACTGAATATCTGAAAACAAACTTCAACAAGATTATAAATTCTGTTTAAATGTATTTGAAACCATAATGGCACCAAATACTTCTGCTTGCAAATATTTACCTCCTGTTGTTTCTGACATTTATTGTTTTAATGTGTTTTATTGCATGCCATTTGTTAAAAACTTAGCAAGCTCAAAATGAATGCTTCAGCTTAGTTTAATCACCAAAATATTAACCACCAAAAATGCTTTAACATAACAAGGAATCAAAGACACAGGATATAGGATAAAAAATCTTGGGAAAAAAAATGCACATTATCTGGTGTCAAAGTGCATGTAAACACCATAAACATTGATGTCAATGCATATCTATGCATGCCAAATCTGTGTCAATGGTTGAACCTATGTCTTTTTTCCAACCGTACTAACTATGTAACTACGTTTTTTTTTTTTCTTGATTTTTTATACATGTATGGCTTCTGATAGATATTGGTTCTTTATCAGAAATGCTGAGTTTTATAAAAGTTCTGTTAACAATATTGGTGCAAAAAAAAAAGAGTGTACCCCATCAATGCAATACACAGAACCTAAACACAGTTGACTAAATCATTTACAGTGATCTCTGAATATTGCACCAGCCTTCCCTCTTCTTTTAACCATTTGCTGCCCGCCCTATGGCCGAATGGCGGACGGCAAATGTCATCAGCGTTCCTGGCGGACGCCATATGGCGTCCTCCCGCACATGTGCAGATTGCGCTCCTGCAGAGCTGCGCAGCGGCACGATCTGTCACCATCCGTGTACCTCGGACACGGCCGATGACAGATCTGAGTATCGGCCCCCGTTGCCGGTACCATGTGACCTGCTGTGACCAATCACAGCAGTTCACATGACAGTTGTATTCAATGGATGGCTTCAGTCATGCCATCCATTGTATACTAGTGTCTAGCTGTGAATGGTCACAGCTAATCACATGCACATGTCATGTGATTAGCTGTGGCCAAATCACAGCTAAGCACAAAAAAAACAAAACAAAGCAAAAAAACCCTGAATGAATTGATGTCATTCGGGTAAATGCTTGCTTATAGCAAAGTAATTCTTTGCTATAAGCAAATTGTGTAAAAAAAAAAATACTGCTCACTTCCCCAAAGTAGTACAATGTTAATATGGTAACATTGTACTATTTTGGTCATAGTGAAATGTGAAAAAAAATCTTTAAAATTTTTTTTTTTTATAAAAAAAAAATTTAAAAAAAAAATATTTTTTTTCATACTGTCACCAGTCAGTGTCCCTGATCACCGCCATGCCAGTTATATGATGACGCTGTATTGCACTGGTGACGATATGTAAAAAAAAAATAGTGAAACTAATTTTTTAAATTTTTTCATTTTCCGAAAAATTATGAAAAAAAAATACAACTTCAAAAAACTCGCCATGCCTCTTATGAAATACGTCGGACTGTCTACTTTGCAAAAAGGGGTCATTTGGGGGATATCTGTACTGTTCTGACATTCTTGGACCTCAAGAAATTAGATTGGCTGTCAGTACTTCAGGATTGATCAATATTCAGATCTATACCATAGTTTGTGAACTCTATAACTTTCCTACAAACTAAAAAATACATCCTAATTTGGGTTATTTTCACCAAAGACATGAAGCAGAATACATCTCGGCCTAAATTTATGAAGAACAATTATGTATTTGCAAACTTTTATAACAGAAACAAAGAAAAATGTGTGTTTTTTTTCAAAATTTTTGGTCTTTTTTTGTTAATTTAGCAAAAAATAAAATCCCCAGCGGTGATTAAATACCGCCAAAAGAAAGCTCTAGTTGTGTGAAGAAAATGATAAAATTTTAGTTTGGGTACAATGTTGTATGACCGCGCAATTGTCAATCAAAGTGTGAGAGCGCTGAAACCTGAAAACTGGCCTGGGCAGGAAGGTGTAAAATTGCCCGGTATTGAAATGGTTAATATCACCAGCTTTAACACTAACACTTTAGCTGCTCTCAGCCTTCCCTCAAGGGGCTGGGCTATTACACTTTCGTAGTTGCTGTGATGCTGCTGGCCAGAATCAAAGCACCAAAATAAACAGTGAATTTGACTGAAATTGGAAAAAAACTATCAAATTTAAATTTTGAAATTCAGGTAGAATTTGTATTAGACTGAAAATCATCAAAAGAGTGGGGAGGCTGAAGGAAGTCTGAGGATTGGGAGAGAGCAGTGTGCTTCTACACAAGCACATAAGAGACCAAATATTCCCAATTGGAAGAATTAAATATTGCACTGAATGGGGAGATCCATTGATCCATCTGTAACCCTGGAACCACTGGTTTGATGACTTGTATGTTATCTCAGCTTCCCCATGAAAGCACTTTGTCCTCATGTTGTTGAGGACCAACTCCCTTTCCCTACAACCCTGACCTGGTGGTTGTGGGTGTTTGTTGGCAGGGGTTTATTGGAATCTGTTTTTCCTCTTTACACTACACTCTGAAAGCCACGCACTTGAAAGTTTTATATAAAACACACAAATGTTTCAATGTCTTGTAAATTAGAGTTTTAATTCTCCCAAAATATTGGCAACAGTCAGGAGATTTCAGTAAAATATCAGGATATTGGTGAAATGCTCTGAAAGGCAAAATTAGGGTGGTTTTTGGACTTTAAATGATTCCTAATAGAAGCTCTTTTTATCTACCCTGTATCCATTTTTGTGCCAATAAAATCTCTTCTTGGCAACATTATTAAAAAAGAAATAAACAACATTTTTTTTAAATAATGAAAATTAAAGTGACTGTACAAATATAGTTATGAAATATACCAAATTAAAGCAAAAAAAAAAACACAAAGGAAACTCAATGAAGTAAACAACAGTAAGTACACCCTCTTAAAAAAATACGCACACACAGTTCAAATATAGGAAATACAAGTAGACTCTTTTTAAACCAAATTTCGCATAAGCAGCTCATTGAATGTAACTGACGACTATGATTCCATAATCTGCAATTTGCAGTGAAACAATTTAGGTAAAATCATTTTTGCTCATTCCAGCCCTTTACTAAGGTATTGTTTCTTGTTTATTTTCATCTACAGTTTTTTTTTTTTTTTTGTATTGTGAGGTAGTAGCAGTCATGGTGAACTATTACGTATTTCTTTATGCAAACATTTTTTTTTAAATAATTTTAGTTCATAGCAGATCATTAGGTGGTGTTACTCCTTTCAAAATTTGCCAATATATGCAAGCCATTTGTGGTTTTAACTGAGTTGATGTGAGCTCTGTGCTTTGCTGGACCAAAACAGAGAAGTTAAGATAGGGCAAAGAAAATTTTAGCATACATTTGTTAAGCCACACCTTTCATGTGCCACTATGGGAGCAATTGAGAGGTCTGATCCTACTTCACCCACCATACAGTCCAGACTTGGTGCTCTGAGACATCCATCTTTTTCATAAATTGAAAGAAGATCTTCATGCATATCACAACTAGTGATGGGCCGAACACCCCCCCCGTACAAGTGCGATCTTCGAACAGAGGGGACAATTCACTAAGTGGTATCCTACCGCATCTGAGTATACAGTAAGATACCGCACAGCTACTAAGAACATTCTTCAATGTTTCAGCTGTCAGAATTGCCGGCATTGCCCAGCACTTAAATTTTTTAATTAAAAACACATGGGTTCCCCCCCCATCCATACCAAACCCTTCGGGTCTGGTATTGATTTTAAAGGGAATCCCCACATCAAAATTTAACAAATATGGCATGGGGGTCCCCCCCAAATCCATACCAGACCCTATTCGGAGCATTCAGCCCAGCAGGTCAGGAAAGGGGGGGACACAAGCAAGCCCCCCCTCCTGAACAATATCAGGCCACATGCCCTCAACATGGGGGGGTGCTTTGGGACAGGGGGGCTCCCCCAAAGCACCTTGTCACTATGTTGATGGGGACAAGTGCCTCTTCCCCACAAACATGGCCGGTGATTGTGGGGGTCCTCCCCACAAACATGGCTGGTGCTTGTGGGGGTCTACAGGCAGGGGGAATCAAGGGGGGCCCCCAGATCCCCCCACCGTGAATGAGTATATGGTACATGGTACCACTACTCATTCACAAAAAAAAGTGTAGTGTAAAAAATTACAGTATACAGTCTTTGACAAGTTTATTTTGTTTTTAATAAAACAAAATAAAAAAATTTAAAAAGTCCCCCAAAGTAGGTCCAATGTCAATCATGATGCCCGTCGCTACTGCTAACCCAAAAAAAAAACCGCTCCGCACTCGGCACTGGCTCCTGCCGTCTGACAGCTGGTGCACTGCTTTGGCCAATTACAATGTCAGGGAACAGTGCATTGCGGGGCGCGGCGGGCGAACAGCTCGCTGAATGCACTTACCATTGATGTGTTTGCCGAACACACAAACAGCCGATGTTCGAACATAATGCCCAGCGCTAATCACAACACGTGTCCACATGGGTGGACTTCTACCCTGATATCTTCATAAAACATATTTATTGCTGGTAAAAATGTATACATTTATCTGGTGATTATGTGGGATAACTAATACACAATTAGGGGAAGGTGTAAGCTTTGTCAAAATTGTTTTGTCAAAATTTAGCTTTTTTGACAAAATGCACTGAAGTTAATAAGGAATACAAAATTATGATTGTTTCAAGGAATTTTTTCAAGTGGTTAAAAAGGCTCTTGGATGTTTTTCTTTGTATTCTGAGTGTTTTTATGTTTTTTCTGGTGTATTTTGGGGTATTTTTTATATAGACAGTAAGAAAAGAAAGTTGAGACACAAGCATTTTTTTTAAATGTCTTCATTTGCAGCACAATGTGTCATTCATTTCAATGCATTATAGAGTATATTACTGGTACAATCATAACCCTATGGAATGACTAAAAAAGTAAACCGTTATTAAGGATGCGTACACCACTGAAACATTTTGACACTTAAAGAACTCCATGTAATCTTTAAAAAAGTTTTAGAATTCCCTCCCTTATGTATTAAAAAAAATGCCAATTTCTTCTTACCCTCTCCATGCTCCAACACTGCCCCTGGCTTCCTCTTCAGTCCAGTGCCACTGATCTTATTCAGGGAGAATGACAGTCATGTCATTTTGCCCATTTCATGTACATGCACGCGAGGGGGTCATCACACATGCTAGGCTCTCAGTACCCCAGGACTAAAAGACTTCCACTTATTATGTAAGTGCCACATAGTCTAGGAGGAATGCCTGGTCCCCATTTCCATCAAGGAAGAGAAAGCTGCTGTTATATAACAAGATTGGCTATAACACTGCAGAGAAAATATATGTGTATGCAGGGCCAGGACAAAGGGAGGGCAGAAGGATCAGGAGCCCCAGGCACAACAATTCACTGTAGTGATTGCAGCGGAAGTGGGAGCGGATACCTGTCAAATTCGGGTATCCCCCACTTCCCAAAGGTGCCAATCCTTAACAGGAAATGAGGGACATGGCCCTAAAGCAGAACTTTCCATTTTTAACTACCTAACACAGTCAGCAGAAATGGTTAACCACTTGCCGCCCAGCCACTGTATAAAAACCGTGGCAGGGCGGCACGGCTGGGCAAAAGCACGTTTTAAAACGTGCTGTTTTAAAACAGGTAGGGGGCGCGCGCGAGGCGCGCCGCCGCCCTACCTTCACCGCCGATCTCAGCCGCAGGTGTCAGTTACCGGGTCACAGCCGGTTGTTATCAGCTGTGTCCCGGCGATTTGCGGCAATCAGTGACAGAGAGCAGGGCTGCAGTAGCTCTGCTTTCTGTCACTTCCCTGACAGTTCCTGACATGCAGACCAGGAGAAATGAGTTTATCTGTCCCAATCTGCGTGTCTCCCTGCAGTACACACCCCCCCACTAGTAAAACACTCCCCTCACACAGTTAACCCTTTGAGTGCAAAAAAGTTAATCCCTTCCTCCCCAGTGCCATTAGTACAGTGTCAGTGTTTTTTTTTTTGCACTGATCACTGTATTGGTGTCACTGGGGATGTCAGTGACCCCAAGTCAGTTCCCCCCAGTGTCAGAATGTCCGCCGCAGTCCCGCCATAAGTCGCTGGTCACTGCCATAAGTCACTGATTGCCGCCATAAGTTGCTGATCGCCGCCATTATTAGTATAAAAAAAAATTAAAAATTCCAGTATCTTTACCGTCATTTGTAAACGCTATAACTTTCATGTAAACCAATTAATTTACACGTATTGGGATTTTTTTTAGCAAAGACATGTCGCAGAATGCATTTTGGCCAAAATTTTTGACGAAATTTGATTTTTAAATTTTTTTACTGGACATGTTTTATAGCAAAAAGTACAAAATATTCTTTTTTTTTCTCAAAATTGTCAGCCTTTTTTATTTTATAGCGCAAAAAATAAAAAAAGCACAGGTGATCAAATACCACCGAAAGAAAGTTCTATTTGTGTGAAAAAAGGACATAAATTTCATTTATATACCGTATTGCATGACCGCGCAATTGTCCGTTAAACTACCGCAGCGTGTATAGCAAAAAAATTGCGTAAATTGCAGTATCTATACCATAGTTTGTAGACGCTATAACTTACACAAAAAGCAATCAATATACACTTATTGGGATTTTTTTTACCAAAAACATGGAGCAGAATACATTTTGGCCGAAATTTATAACTAATTTTGAGTTTACTATATATTTTTATAGCTGAAAGTAAAAAATATCGTTTTTCTTCAAAATTTTGGGTTTTTTTTTGTTTATTGTGTGAAAAATAAAAAGCGCACAGGTGATCAAATACCACTGAAAGAAAGCTCTATTTGTGTGAAAAAAAGGACGTAAATTTAGTTTGGGTGCAGCATTGCATGACCGCGCAATTATCAGTTGAATTAGTGCAGCGCCGAGTAGCAAAAAGAGGCCTGGTCATTAAGGGGGGTAAATCCTCAGGAGGGCAAGTGGTTAATGTACTGCCACTGGTCACTACTGCATTTGTGCTACTTTAGTGGCCAGTGTTAATTAATCCCTAATACTGCAGCATGAAGGGGTGAATAAACACTGCCACTGTCTACTAATGCAGCACAAACTGGTTAATTCACACAGCCACTGATCACTAATGGGGAGGGATAACTAAATAGCACTGCCACACTGATCATTGCAGAAAGATTAAAATAGAATTGCAGCATAAACCTAAATAGCCTTAAAAATGCCCCCCCCCCCCCCCCTATGCTGAATAAAAGTTTCAGGCCGCTCCAACCTGGTCATATGATATCCTCTTTGTGAGCCAGCAGCACATGCAGTGGGAGTGTTGGCAACATCTGGGGCATGGAAGCCAATGGGTGACATCACCACTCAAGCTTTACCATCTGTGATCGGAGCACTCTGGCTGATACAGGGAAGATCACTTGACTAGACTGTAGTGGTCTAAAAAAAAGTACATCTTTTTTTTTTTCTTTATACAGGTTGGTCAGCATAGGTCTTGGGGGGGGGGGGGCAATTTTAAAGTTAGCTAGGTTCAGTCTGGAATCCACTTTAAAGGCTATCAATGAAGGGGTGTTTAGAAAACATAATTCCACTGACAACCTATGATGTGGATTATTTTTGCTGCTACTGACACCAGTGCGGAGGGTTATTATTGTGGAAACTGCCACTGATGCTGGGGGTTATTATTACAGAAAAAGACATCTATGCTAGGTGTTATTATAGTGTAAACTGCCACTGATGCTTGAGGTTGTTATTGCAGAAACTGGCACTGATGCTGTGGGTTATTATCATGGAAACTGCCATTTATGCTATGGGTTATTGTTTCAAACTGACTTTGTCCTGGCACTGGGTATATGTATATGTTTTAGTGTAAGATAAAATACAGAGGGGTGCTTTGGGAGGTGGTGGGTGCAGGGGCGGACTGACAACTCATGGGGCCCCCGGGCAATAGGGGATCATGGGGCCCCTGTGTCCTTGCCCAAACTCAAAAAAGCCTATGAAAAATGTACCAGGGGCATCTCATGGGGCCCCCTACTGACCCTGGGCCCTCGGGCAGTGCCCAAGTTTCCAAATGGTCAGTCCGCCCCTGGGTGGGTGGTTTCAATGCTGAAGTTCTACTTTAACTTACTGTACATTTTAATAAAATATACTAACATAGAAATATTTACTATATCTGTGGAAAGTGGTCTCATAATATAAGATATAAAAAAAATCAGGTAATGACATATAAGTTGTGCTCTAATAGTCCCAAATATAGCAAAATAGAAAATGGCAAATATGCAAAGAAACAGTGGAAAAATGGCTGCTTTGCTTAGTGGAAATGTGCAGCAAGTGAATTGACCATACACATTGGTGTTCATTTGCTAAAACTGGAGAGTGCACAATTTGGTGCAGCTGTGCATGCTAGCCAATCAGATTCTAACTTCAGATTGTTCAATTAACCTCCCTGGCGGTATGATTATTTCAGATTTTTAGTGCTGACAGCGGTACCATTATTTTGCATGGAAATTTGGCGTTTTATATTGTAGGCTGTAATTCTTAGGAATAACTCATTGAAATCTGTCCGAACAAGAGTCTAGTAAACATCCCGGGTAGGATAAAATTCAAGAGAGGATTTTGCTCACTTTAGAAACCGCAGCTTAGCATTGCATACCGTTATTAAGCTTATGATCTACCAGAACCCTCAGATCCTTCTCCACCATTGATTCCCCCAGTTGTACCCCCCCTAGTATGTATGATGCATGCATATTCTGTGCCCCCAAGTGCATAACTTTACATTTATCAACATTAACCTCCCTGGCAGTATGATTATTTCAGATTTTTGGTGCTGAAAGCGGTACCATTATTTTGCATGGAAATATGTATTTTTTTTATTGTAGGCTGTAATATTTAGGAATAACTCACTGAAATCTGTCCGAACAAGAATCTAGTAAACATCCCGGGTATTATAAAACTTGAAACACGAAATCATAAATTATAATTTAATAAATAATCATAAAAAATAATAATATAATAATAATACATTTAATTCAATAATATAAAAGAACCAAAAACACTGAAATTTGAAATATAGCGCCAAGTTCGCACATCACTGAGCAAAGTCGCAAAATCGTTTTCAGTGTCTGATGACGAATTTCCCCACGAATCATTATCACTCAATTCTGCAAGTGGTTCTGATTTACTATCGCTGTTCTCTAGCCGGTCTAAAACCGCTTTTGACCTAAAGGGACGCTTTTTGGACGCCATGGACATTTCTCAGTTTCCAGGCAGAAAGAACAGACAAAATGCAGGCAGGGCGCCGGACAAAGCACTCGGGACAAAATGTATGTGAAATGGGTTGATACAGTAATGTTATACTATGTGATTTTAGTGATTTTAATGAATGTCGCTTTTTGTCATTTTTAAATTTCCCGCCGTTCCGTTCCCCGTACGTCCCGACGCTCGCAGGGGACGGAACCCAGATGACAGATGCCAGCATCCGCCATATTACATTGCCGGGGACACTGCAGGAGGGACATCGCGGGAGCGCAGGACAAGGTAAGTGATCGAGGGATCGTGGAGCTGCGCCACATGGTATTCCCGAGTGTAGCTCGGGGTTACCGTTTGTGGTACTGAAACTTTACCCCGAGCTACACTCGGGAATACCGCCAGGGAGGTTAAACTTTCACCAAAAAAAATGGAAGCTGATTGGTTTGTATGATAAGTAAATATAAATGGCGCCTACAGAAAAGATCTTAATCTTATTAGCCAAATGGCCAATGTCTGTTCTACCAGCTGCAAAATCCGCCCTATAATCATAAGGTGTATAAACAGAAAAACAAACAATTTGTGCTAGCAAAAATATAAATACAAATATATGTGAATAAATGTCCCAAAAAAATATATAAATAAACATAAAGTCCAATAAAGTGAAAAAATACACTGAAAAAAGCATGACAATACACCACCAAATATACTAAATTAACTCACCAGAGCTAAATGCTGATAATAATCTGCATAAAGCGCTATTTGCTTTGGGAGCGATGGTCAGCAGGCTGATGAAACAAGTGAATTGACCATACACATTGGTGTTCATTTGCTAAAACTGGAGAGTGCAAAATGTGGTGCAGCTGTGCATGCTAGCCAATCAGTTTCTAACTTCAGATTGTTCAATTAAGCTTTCACAAAAAAAAAAAATGGAAGCTGGCTGGTTTCTATGCAGAGCTGCAAAAGATTTTCACTCTCCAATTTTAGTAAATCAACCCCATTGTTTTCCTAGATTTTTCCTATATGCCATATAGGAAAATGCACAAAGTGCAGAAATCGCCAAGAGAATGTTTCAAAGCTAATGTGTAATTAAACCTCAATATTTTTGTGTGAATTAACCCTTTGAGAGGAAAAGCATTGTATAATTGATACTTGTTCTAAACACTGGCATGTAAAGTACTCAATAAATATTTATATAAACATGATTTTTTAATTCTAGATTAATGGGATGTTAATAGCATTCTTCTCATAATTATTCAATTTTTTTTGTCAGTAATGTTTTAAAGGAACGGCTCTGAACACAGAGCCTGTGCCAAAGTGCAATGTATTCAAACTGTATGATTTATGTTATATATATATATACTGTCTAATTTTAACTCAAAATTAAATTTTATCATCTTAGAAATACTGTATGTAATAGCCATTTTGCTATGGAGCTGGTATAAACACATAACACAATTAAAAGTGCTGCAGGATGTACTCTTTATGCCCACATTTACTCATTTCCTGATAAGGTATAAGAGAAATTCAGCGTCGCAGTTCCTTCCTTGCAGTATTCAACAGGAACAAAAAGTGTTGCTTCGTCACTTGGGGATTCGAGAATTTTTCCTTGAAATTAAAGCCTTTGAGAGTTCAAAGGATAGATCATTGACGTTCTAAACCTGTTCTGTTTTCCTCTGACTAAATGGCCTTGAATTATTTCCCTGTGACAATCCTTTACATTGTTTATATATACATGTATACAAAAATAGATAGATAGATAGATAGATAGATAGATAGATAGATAGATAGATAGATACATCGATCGATCTTGCAGTATTAATGAACACCAATTTATCTTTAAAAATAACAAATTATTTGAAAGTGATAAAAATGTCTATATATCTCAATACATGTTTAAGTGTTACTAAACCCCACAACAGTAAAATCAGTCTGTATATGCAGTATAGCATGCTTGTTATACTCACTTCTAGAGCAGAATGAAAACTACCCCTACAAGCTTTAACATGTGCTCTGCTGGACACTGCAAGACTGCTCTAACTGCTGATGAGAAAAGGCATTTAGCAGTTTATATTTACTAAAATAATTGCATTTCCATGTTCTGTGTACTGTGGGAGACCAGATATAGTGGATGCAGGGTCCTGGGTTTAGTAATACTTTAAGTCTTGACAGTGCAGTAGAAAATAACATCTGACTAGGTAACGTCATATGGTCACATGTGTTTTGCTCTTGTACAGTCCATGCCTTTCTGTTGGATGTTGATGTCAAAGATTTACTTAAGTGAAACCACCACTAGGTCTTTGAACTCAACAACTTTTTTACAGAGGACATAAAACCTCTGCCAGTAAGTGGACATGCCATACGTTATCAGAAATGGTAAAACTGCCATTAGATCTAAACTTCATCTATGAGGTTGAAGCACAATTCCAGCCAAAACCCTTTGTGTAGTTATTGCTTTGGTAGGAAGGATTGGACATTTTTTTGGAAAGTGGAAAACGTGTCTCCAAACCTTGCAGGATAAAAACTACTGTCAGGCAATACAACTGATGTGATCTATTTAAAGACAGAGACAGTGGGGGTGATCGTCTCCTGTTCCTATCTCTAGCTCAGCTGGATTAAAAAAAATCCAGTGCTTCCAGGCATGGGGGAAGCATGTGACCTCCTCCAATCTGACTGTGCTTGAGTCAAGCATTCAATCAATAGGCCTGAGTACTGCTGCAACCTAATGACAGGGCGTGACATTACTGCTACTTCTAGGGTCTGACACCAGACAACAGCAGTTATTTTGATGCCGGCTGCAATCGAGGCTAGAAATGGTGTAGGATCATTTAAAAGGTGAGTATCAGTGGATTGGGGGAGTGAGAGACTGTGACATTACCACTTCTTCTAGGGTCTGACACCAGCCAACACCAATTATTTTGATGCCGGCTACAATTGAGGCTAGAAATGGTGTAGGATCATTTAAACAGTGAGTATCAGTGGATTGGGGGAGTGAGAGACTGTGACATTACCACTTCTTCTAGGGTATGACACCAGCCAACACCAGTTATTTTGATGCCAGATACAATTGAGGCTAGAAATGGTGTAGGATCATTTAAAAGGTGAATATCAATGGATTGGGGGGAGTGAGAGACTGTGACATTACCACTTCTTCTAGGGTCTGACACCAGCCAACACCAGTTATTTTGATGCCAGATACAATTGAGGCTAGAAATGGTGTAGGATCATTTAAAAGGTGAGTATCAGTGGATTGCGGGGGTGATAGACTGTGAAATTATTACTTCTTCTAGGGTCTGACACCAGACAACACCAATTATTTTGATGCCAGATACAATTGAGGCTAGAAATGGTGTAGAATCATTTAAACAGTATCAGTGGATTGGGAGAGTGAGAGACTGTGAAATTACCACTTCTTCTAGAGTCTGACACCAGACAACACCAGTTATTTTGATCCCGGGTGCAATTGAGGCTAGAAATGGTGTAGGACCATTTAAAAGGTGAGTATCAGTGGATTGCGGGAGTGGGAGACTGCTGCAATTTCACCTAAAAACTAAGTCACCAGTGACATTCCACAGCTGGGACTCACAAATTACCATAGTGCTAGTGTATTTCCACATTGCTGGCAATGTATCTGCATTTTTTGCTACAAAACGAACCATTGTGCAACACTAGGCCATGTTTTCAATGTGCTGGTTAACAGAGGACACTGTCAGCCTGCCTTTTTTTTGCACTTGCCAGCAAAGCTGACACTTGTTAAACTAATAACATATTTTTGTCTGAGAGGAAAAAAGTAGGTATTCTGCAATAGTGACTGTTACTCATATTTTCTAAAGCTTGCCAATGCTTTCTCTTTCTGCCTTCTGCAAATTTTTCAATTGATCAGTAAAGCTGCCCATGATAGCGATAGGCCAATGTCAACATGGCCTAACATACACCAGTGATGGGAAGGCTTGGGAGATTGGTGCAAATATATTCAGGAACCTCTAAAGGTCTACACCTAAACCTGCAGTGATTTGGCTCTCTTTCTCTAAAAAGAGTTGTCACACCAAAGAGTCACCAATGAGCAGAGGATAGACTCTTGGAGTACAAAGAAACTGCATCAAAGCACTACACTATCCAAAAAAAGTAATGCATTTGCTAGTCTTCTAGATATACAACCCACAAACATCATAAAACCATACATACAGGACGTTAAAGCAGAACTTCACCCTCACAGTCAACACTGACTATCTTTCATCCTTATGCTGCTAGCATTAGTAAATAGATAGTAATGTATGCCATATATACTTGTTTTAAACTTTTTGTTACATTTCTTCAGTTACTTCCTAGTTTCCATGCCTAGGCAAATGATGACATACATCCCAGGAGTCTTCAGGAGGGCTTTTCTCAGATTAGCACACTCTCCTGCCTACATGCCTGAGCCAAGTGCAGATAGACTCCAGGAAGTAAGTGCAACATAAATCTCCTAATTTTCAGCTTTCAGCGCTATCACACTTTGAATGACAATTGCGCGGTCATGCAACACTGTACCAAATTTCACACGTAGTAAGCAATGATGTCACAAGTGACATCTTGCTCACTACTTTGCATGTGATCACTGATTGGCCAATCAGTGATCACATGATCCGGACCTCGTACAGAGGTCCCGTCCGACGAAGGACACAGCGGGCACCGGATCGCGGTGCTGCGTGCTCCCAGGGAGCGCACACAAGCAGGGTGCGGGGAGGCCGTTTATAAACGGCCATCCATTCCCTGCACTGCCACCGTCCAGCCGTTTATATACAACGGCCGGTCGGGAAGTGGTTAATCATGATTTCTCAGCAGAATAAAGCATGGAGACATGGATGGATGGGAGAGTTTGCTTTGAATATAAAAGATGAATTAAACAGTGTTTTCGGTTTGTGGTGCTGATATGCAGTGAAGTTCACACCTTTTTATAGTGCAGAACACAACTGCATTACAGATAATGTGTGCAGAGTGCATCCGTCATTTGCTTTTGTTATGCTGTGGTGAACCGCAGTTAACAATCTTGTGATAGTAATTATATACAGGTTAATGCATTGGCTTGCTTATATTTTGAATTATCATATTAAAAGTTTCATAAAAGTAATTTTAGATGTGACCTACACATTGTTACTTTCAAAATTAAATGTGTAGATTCTAAATCTGTATGTTAGACCTTGCAGTTAGAAACCTTACTGAGTGACTGCTGAGATCAAAGCATAAGCTGTGTTTGAAAAAACGATATATTCCTTCTAAAGACTTGGAAGAAACAACTATGTTTCACACTCATTGCACTTTTAATTAGTGTTTTTCAGAGTTAATGATATACTGTTAAACATGACAAAAGATCTAATAAGATTACTTACCAAAAGATAGAAAAATAAGGGAAATCAGAGATCAAATATTTTTCATAACATTATATATCAGAAACAAAAGGAAGGACAAACAACTTCGCATTTTCTGTTGAAATTTCCTTACATTTAAAATCAGAAACCATTTACTATAAATTGAAAAAAAAATTGTATTGGCTGTCTGCCAAATTGAATGTAGCAAATATTAGCTAACATGGAATTATTGCTATAATAACCAGGGGCGGACTGACCATTTGGAAACTCGGGCACTGCCCGAGGGCCCGGAGTCAATAGAGGGCCCCATGAGATGCCCCTGGTACCTTTTTCATAGGCCCCATGATCCCCTATTGCCCGGGGCCCCATGAGTTGTCAGTCCGCCCCTGATAATAACTATATTTGCAAATGGCTTCCAGATTATGTCCAGCCAAAACCTTTTTGTTTTTATTATCGATTTATGGAAATGTTAGAGTCCCCTATCAACTTTTACTGCTTTTCAGGGCTTCATTTGAGAGACTTACCTTCACTGTCCTGTCTTGATAACATTTTACCAGACAGGAAGGAGGAGAACTCTTTAACTGCTTCCAGACTGCCCTATAGCAGAAATACTGCTACAGGGCGGCACGGGTGTGTAAAATCACATACATATATGTGATTTTGCATTTCCGGGTAGGGGGTGCACGCCCTACCCACACTGCCATTTGCGGCCACGGCTATCATTCTCCGGATCCTGGCCGGTGATTACCCGCTGGCACCCGGTGATTACCGAGCATCTCCGACGTGGAGGAGGACTGTTTTGTTTACTAGCAGTTCTCCTCCCTGTTAGCTCGGGCACACTGCTTTGGATGGCTGTGCACATTACAAAACCAAATTTCATAATAAATTTAGGCCAATATGTATTCTGCTACATGTCTTTGCTAAAAAAAAATCCCAATACAGGTAAATGAATTGGTTTATGTGAAAGTTATAGCGTTTACAAATGGTGGTATTGATACTGGAATTTTTTTTTCAACTAGTAATGGGGGCGATCAGCGACTTATAGCGAGAATGCGGTGGACATTCTGACACTGGGGGGAACTGACTTGGTGTCACTGTCATCCCCAGTGACACCAATACAGTGATCAGTGCTAAAAAAAGCACTGACACTGTACTAATGGCACTGGGCAGGAAGGGGTCAACATGAGGGGCGATCAAAGGGTTAACTATGTGCATGGAGTGTTTTACTAGGGGACGATGTGTTGGTGTTTCACTGTAAGCACACTGCTCTGGATGGCTGTGCTGTGCACAGCCATCCAGAGCAGTGTGCCCGAGACGACAGGGAGGAGGACTGTTAGTAAACAAAACAGTCTTCCTCCCTGTTGGTGATCATTGGAAATCACCGGTGATTGACAGCCGTGAATGGAACTGCAAAATCATGTATATATATACGTGATGTTGTGCACCCGTCCCTCCCGGTAGCAATATTTCTGCTATAGGGCTGACAGGAAGCATGGGAAAAAAGGACGTAAACTTCATTTGAATGCAGCGTTACATGACTGCACAATTGTTAATTAACCATTAGCCGCCCAGCCTATAGCCATTTGGCGGCATCAAAAACGCTTTAGCTTTCCGGGTGCAGTTCGCGCGGTTGCAGAGCCGCGCAGTGGCGCGATCTGTCACCGGCCGTGTACCTCGGACACGGCAGATGACAGATCTGAGTACCGGCCCCCGTTGCCGGTACCACGTGACCTGCTGTGACCAATCACAGCAGGTCACATGACAGTTGTATACAATGGATGGCTTCAATCATGCCATCCATTGTATACTAGTGCCTGGCTGTGAATGGTCACAGCAGGTCACATGCACATGTCATGTGATTAGCTGTGGCTAAATCACAGCTAAACACAAATAAATAAATAAAAAACCTGAATGAATCGATTTCATTCAGGTAAATGCTTGCTTATAGCAAAGTAATTCTTTGCTATAAGCAAATTGTGTAAAAAAAAAAAATAAAAAATACTGCTCACTTCCCCAAAGTAGTACAATGTTACTATTGTAACATTGTACTACTTTGGTCATAGTAAAATATGAAAAAAAAAAAAATACAAAAAATGTAATATAAAAAATTCAAAATAATAATAATAAAAAAAAAAAAAATATATATATATATATATATATATTTTTCATACTGTCACCACTCAGTGTCCCTGTTCACCGCCATGCCAGTTATATGATGACGCTGTACTGCACTGGTGACAGTATTTTTTTTATTTTTTTATTTTCCGAAAAATTATGACAATAAAAATACAACTTCAAAAAAACTTGCCATGCCTCTTATGAAGTACGTCGGACTGTCTACTCTGCAAAAAGGGGTCATTTGGGGGATATCTGTACTGTTCTGACATTCTTGGACCTCAAGAAATTAGATTGGTCGTCAGTACTTCAGGATTGATCAATATTCATATCTATACCATAGTTTGTGAACTCTATAACTTTCCTACAAACTAAATAATACATCCTAATTTGGGTTATTTTCACCAAAGACATGTAGCAGAATACATCTCGGCCTAAATTTATGAAGAACAATTATTTATTTGTAAACTTTTATAACAGAAACAAAGAAAAATGTGTTTTTTTTCAAAATTTTTGGTCTTTTTTTGTTAATTTAGCAAAAAATAAAAACCCCAGCGGTGATACCACCAAAAGAAAGCTCTAGTTGTGTGAAGAAAATGATAAAATTTTAGTTCGGGTACAATGTTGTATGACCGCAAAAATTGTCATTCAAAGTGTGAGAGCGCTGAAACCTGAAAAATGGCCTGGGCAGGAAGGGGGAAAATTGCCCGATATTGAAATGGTTAAAGTAACCCAGCGCCATAACGCAATAAATGGCCTGGTCAGGAAGGGGGGTAAATCCTCAGGAGGGCAAGTGGTTAACAGCAACACAGGCAGTGAGAACACCTGTCAGATTTTTATATCTGCCCCTGTTGCAGATTGTCTCCTACTTCCTGTCTGGGCAGTTTATCAACAGGACAAGAGGTGAGGGTAAACTGAGCCCAGGAAAGCAGTAAAAAGGAGCTATAATCCCTTCCTGCTTTATCCAAAGGTAGAAAAAACACAGAAAACTCCTTGTTGATCTTACCAGAAATGCTGTGTCCTTGTCATTTCCTGAGAGCTTACCAGAAAGCACAAACATCCTTATCTTTCTTCAGTAAATGAATGACCTCATAAGCTCTAATGTAATGGGGTAAACAAAGGCAGACATGTTTAAAGTCCTGCCTGGGAGGCAACAGAGTCTCTCTCCATCGATTCACTGGAGAAGTGAACATAGTCACCCAGGGACAGGAAGTGTAATACTGTCATGTTAGTCCTTATTTAATCCTTTCTGAGGCACTGACAAATATGTAGATCAGGAATTCAAACATCGCTCTGGCTTTCTAATCTGTGTGATTGTTCTTTGAAGCCGGAGATAGCCAGGCATTTGTTATTCTTAGAAGGAGGACAGCAAGGACATTCATTGGACTTCTTACAGTTTAAATTCCCTTTAACCACCTTCTGCCCGCCCTATAGTACAATGACGGGCGCAAGGTGGTTCTCTTGTTCTGATAGGACGTCATATGATGTCCTCCCATTCTCACCGCGAATGCGCGGCTCAGGGAGCGTGCAGCGCAGCGATCGCCGGTGCGCTGTGTCCCTCGGACACAGCGGATCACCGGAAGAGCCGAAGATGTCAGATCGGTCATGTGATCAGCTGTGTCCAATCACAGCTGATCACATGTAAACACGGAAATGCCGGTTGTCGGCATTTCTCTCCTCTCGAAGTGTCACGCTGACAGCTCGAGAGGAGAGGAGAGCCGGTAATCGGCTTTCCGCGGAGGGGACATGTACACTGATCATCAGAGCACTGATGATCAGTGTGTCCTGATGATCAGTATGGCCCCAGAAGTGCCACCTGTCAGTGTCCATCAGTGCCAGCAGTCAGTGCTCATCAGTGCCACGTGCCAGTGCCCATCAGTGCCACATCAATGCCACATATCAGTGCATACTAGTGCACATCAATGCCACATATCAGTGCCCATCTGAGCTGCCTTTCAATGTCACCCATCAGTGCCAGTCAGTGCCACCTATCAATGATAATGAGCGCCACCTATCAGTGCTGCCAATCAGTGCCACCTGTCAGTGCCGCCTATCAGTGCGCATCAGTGCCAGTCAGTGCCACCTATCAGTGCCAGTAAGTGCTGCTTATCGGTGCCAGTCAGTGCCGCCTAACAGTGCCAGTCAGTGCTGCCTAACGGTGCCAGTCAGTGTCGCCTATCAGTGCTGCATATCAGTGCCGCCTATCAGTGCCATATATCAGTGTCATGTATCAGTGCTGCCTTTCAGTGCCCATCAGTGATGCCTGTCAATGCCCATCAGTGCAACCTACCAGTGCCTCCTCATCAGTGCCACCTATCAGTGTCCATCAGTGCCACCTATCAGTGTCCATCAGTGCAGTCTATCAGTGCCCATCACTGCAACCTCATTAGCGCACATTAGTGAAGGAGAAAAATCACTTATTTACAAAATTGTATAACAAAACTAAGAAAAAACTTTTTTTTCAAAATGTTCAGTGGTTTTTGGTTTGTTTAAGAAAAAATAAAAATCCCAGAGGTGATTAAATACCACCAAAAGAAAGCTCTGTCTGTCTAAAAAAAAATGATACAAATTTCATATGGGTACAGTGTTGCATGACCGCGCAATTGTCATTCAAAGTGTGACAGCGCTGAAAGCTGGAAATTGGCCTGGGCAGGAAGGGGGTATAAGTGCCCTGTAGGCGAGGGGTTAAAAATTTAAAGCTGAACTTCATCCAAAAACTATATTTGACCTAGTGACGAAACGCAGTGTCTGACCCCTGCCCTTCTCACCAAAGACCAGCCGATCTCACACCATGCTGTCACTTGCGTAACAATGCCACTCTCAGCTGCGCCCTGCACAAAGACCACAATCTATGTGCCAGCAGCCTGAGAGTGATTGTAACTGGGTTAGGTTAATTACGCAATGAACCCTTCACACTGCTACCACTGCTTTTTTACAAAAAAGGAGTAAACTCACAAATCCTAGCAATAACACTATGATATTAGCATAAGCGTCTGTAATACACACTGTCACCACAGACAAGTATGTTCAGAGGATTATTATATACAGTAGCGACAGGGATTCTTTAGTTTGCATTAAATGCTTTAGAGACAGTTTCAACAATTTTTAAAATAGGGTTTATTACTAAAAAGGACAAAATGGTGCAATTAAAATATTTACAGAAAAAGATGTTATAAAGACATATAGAGAAAAATAAAGCAACAGAGAAATAAAAGAAAGGAGTTAAGAAGGCAGAATACTTGCAAAGTCCTGGTTTTAGCAGAGTCCAATTGTCCAAGCAAAAAGGTTGCCTTGGCTCTCAAGTCCGTTAAAATGTTCTTGATTGAATGGTTAAATGAGAGCTCCCTTCTCCAAGCCTGTCAGTCCTTTTCTATTATATTAAAGGGGTGTCACCTGAGAACAAATGACTAATCATCCAGTTTGGGGATGGGTTCTAAGAGGCCACCAAGTTTTGACCAAGTCACCTTCCAATTTCATACTAATATTAATAAATTCCAGTACGTGCAGGTGACATTCTAGCAACTGGCAGATTAATCAGAATTATATTTCAAACCCAGGGATACCAAACACAACATACCCTTGTCACCCAGGAGGGAAGAGACTGCTTTCTTCCCCTACCTAGGTGCTAACATCGTCATGTATGGCCTTGTTTGGTTTGCGATAAAATGATCTATTCAAATATATACCTAATATAAATGTACCCAGTTCCTGTTGATTTTTTTTAACTACATGTGAAATGGTTACGTTTTATGGCAAACTCTACATTCCTACAGCCCTAATGCCTAACAGGTCACGTGTGTGACAGCTAACTGAGTTATTGTTTTACGATCGGGCAGAGGAATGTATCTCTGCTATACAGACATCCGGCCAAGCCTCATTAGTGGTTTACAGCTCTGGAGCTCATCTATTTGTGGTTCATTTAAGATAAGAGGCTCTTTTGAAGTTGTTACAACTTACAGTTACAAATTCCATTTCAAGAGGTGGGAGGAAAGGAAAGACAATTGTAAATGAAAACAACATAGCTGAGACCTTAATAAGATGGCTGTCGTGCACAGCGTCCATGTCTATATTGCGCACAATCGTCACAGACCTGTGCATTGTAAAAATGGATCCACAAATGAATCCACACTAAATGAATGGTGCCCCATGTTTCTAGGCTGCAGAGTTGTATACAACTCTAACTTTCACCCACCCCCCTCCAGTACAAATATCCATTTAAGGAAGGATGGATTTGCTTCAGTGTAGGGCTCATGTGAGTGTGCAAACTTCTGTCCATAGCTGTGTGCATAGGGATGTGCATTAGCGGACACACACATTAGTACTTGTATGCAAAATTTTTGTTTACAGATCTTTTTATTGAGGGATAGACTGCAAGAACAGCACAACTTCATGAGGTATAGTATACATCAAGAAAATGGCACATAAGTAATAAACAGTATTATAAAACACAATCATAAAGAAATAAAGTTTGAGTACATGACCGAGGTAGGCAGTAAGATATGCAGAACAACCACACAACCAACAAAGATTCAATAACAATCAATCTATGATAGTCCATTAGTTGAACAATAAATGACGATGTGTTTTCCAACCATCCCATTTTCTGGTGAATATGTGCATCCTATCCAGCAATGTTTATTGAATACGTTCCATGAGCATTACTATATCGACTCTCCGCAAAACAGAGGCTAAAGCTACCACCTGTGACTTCCAATGAAGGGCAATGGCCTATAAGGTAGAGACACAGATAGTGTGAATCAGCCTCATTACATTGGCTTGGGTCCCCGAAATGGGAGCACCCAGTAAGCAAACTTGCATCGTATGCAAACTTAACATGCACATTCAGCACTGGTATTGGTTGCTGATTGAACTTTAGCTTGTTTCTGTTTAACTGTGGCCTGATCTGTTTATTCTGCCTCTCCGTGTATGACCCAGCTGCTTCTGGATTTCTGCCTTCTCACTGTAACCTTGGCCTCAGCTTACCTCCTTCTGCCTTGTACTATGTTTGCCTAGCTGTTACTGACTTGGGCATCTTTCTTGGGCTCTGTTTTTGCTTTATAGTTTGTGCTTTCTGCTCTGCTTTTCCTGACCTTGGTTTGTACTCTGACTTTGTCTTTGTCTCCTCATCTGGTATCTTTCTGCCTGGCTGTGTCTGCCCTTTGTGAAGGCCTGAACCTTGTTCTTGTAACCTGCTTGGGTACCCTGGTGTTCCTGTGCTTCGATCCCACTTTCTGATCCTCAGTCCTGTGCTCCACACATCTGGCATCAACACAGATCAACTGTCTGCAACTCTGGTATTTGTGCCTATCCATGACCTCAAGCTCTCTGTCACCACCTTAAAGAGTATGTGGCAGAAGGTGCAAGAGGAGCCTCCTCATCTTTTGGGTCTCTTCCAGGTATGTGATAGTCTGGCACTAAAAACGTTCTAGCTGGAATGCTTCAATGAAAGAGGGTCGCTCGAACTCCATTTCCTTTTAGTAAACCTCTTGCATTCTTTTCAACAAATGCAGTGTGCTGTGTGATTGGAGGAAGGACAGATGAATGCTAGGATCTTCCCTCCTCCAAACTTGGAAAAAGCTTGGATGAGTCTTCATGAATTGCCATTATTCTTGCAGTGGGAGCACTTTGAGATAAAGTGATAGGTCTAGTAAATGAAGATGCTCATAAATTTGTCAAATTGAATTATCAGAACAACCTATTGTCAAAATTTGTTAAAACTGCACTCTGATTTTTTTTATTTATTTAAATATTTTATTAATTTTCCAATTACCATTTTATGTATACAAAAGCCAATAAAACAGACAAATATAAAAAAGATTCTCAGATTTGTGTGCCCTTATATCAAAATATTACTATTAATCTTAGTAACCTTTTACCCCTCGCCAATATTACTGAATTATAATATCTTTTCAGGTCTGGTACCCCCAAGCCACCTTTCTCTTTATCTCTACTTAGAGTTTCATAACTTATTCTAGGCTTCTTGCTCCTCCAGATAAATCTTGTTAGAATTGTTTTAATTATTCTAAAGTACTCCTCTGGTAATTTAATTGGTATCATTTGAAATTTTTATAGAATTTTTGGAACAATTGCCATTTTTATCAGGTTTATCCGTCCAACCCATGACTGAAATCCCCATCCTAGTTTCTTTATTTCATCCTTAATCTCATTTAATAGTGGAATATATAACATTAAAACAAGTGAAGCGCTAAAAATAGTCCTCAAAATGTGAATAGTCCTCAGTATAAAATGTGGAACATATATATATGTGATAAAAGTTCATAAATTGTATAAAGAGCTCCGTGTGAATTCACATATCTCAGTGTATCACTCCTTTATAGGATAGGTGAGGGGCAAGGTTTGGAGGAGCCTGCGAGCCTTGACGTCACGCCACCAAATCAAGGAGGTCCGGCGGCCCCTATTACAAACCAGCTGATTAGTGCTCATAGCAACCTTATGGTTGTCATTTTTTTACTGATGCTGTTTACCGCATGACTTCTGGTGTATGCTTTAACATCTACATGTATGGGAATACCTTTTATGCTACTATTCATACCTTTCATTAAACGCTATTTGACTATACTACACTATGGGCATCTCCATTTTTTGCTCTTTACTGAGCACCTAATCCCCCAGAGCTCCCCCTGATGATCACCTTACCATACTGAAGAGGCTGCACTCGTGTCCTTAAAGGGGACCTCCGGTTGAATATTCTTGATGACATCTACCTATCCTGGGTTGATTTTGTTCCTATGCTGAGAGGGACCCATTGGCAGACCTCCATTATACTATGCACTGCACATAACCATTGCGCGTCCGGTGAGTACACACTTTATTTATTACCTTGCCCCTCACCTATCCTATAATGGAGTGATACACTGAGATATGTGAATTCACACGGAGCTCTTTATACTATTTATGAACTTTTATCAGATATATAAATATTCTACATTTTATACTGAGGACTATTCACATTTTGAGGACTATTTTTTAGCACTGCACTTGCTTTATTGTTATATGTCATTTGGAAGGTTTATGGTTTCCTTTTTTTGTGCATAGCTGCTTATTTATATTGAGCGCTCGCTGAGTTGTCTTCTCCTTTTAATAGTGGAATATAGTTTAATCTGTATAAATTCTTTAAAGATACAGTTAATTTTATACCAAGATATTTTAATTCTCTTTCTCTCCAAACAAAGGGAATTTCTCCTGTAACTTTTTCTTTTCTGTCTGTAGAAGGTTTATATTTAAAATCTCTGTTTTAGTTGGATTGATTTTTAAATTTACACCTCATCATATTCTTTTAAAGATTTCAGTAAGTTTGGCAATGTTATCCTTGGATTTCCAACATAAAACAACATATCGTCTGCATAAGCTGCCACCTTATGCTTTATTTCTCCTACCCAAATTCCTTTTACATCTATATTATTCCTGATGGTAGCCAAGAGAGATTCCAAAGCTAAGACATATAACAGTGGAGACAGAGGGCATCCCTGTCTTGTTCCATTCTGCATCCCGATATATTCTGATAATTCCCCATTAACCATGATTGCTGTCGAAGGTTGACTATATAGTTTCCTTATCCATTCTCTCATTCTAGGTCCCATTCCCAGAACTTCCAAAGTATCTAGCATATATCCCCAGTTTACTCTATCGAATGCCTTTTTGACATCGATCGAGAGAACCAACACAGGAGTTTTCTCTTTCCTACTTTTTTGTATGAGAAACAATGATCCTAATCCGTCGTCTCTACCCTCCCTCCCTGGGACGAACCCTACTTGATCTATATGTATCCATTCTGGCATTAGGTCTTTTAATCTATTTGCCAGAACTTTTGCATATAGTTTAGTATCTGTATTTAATAAGGAAATCGGTCTGTAACTTGAACAGTGAGTGTCGTCTTTGCCTTCCTTATGTATGAGTACTACATGAGCTTGCAGGGATTCCCTCCTCATTTCCATCTCTCCTCCTAAAGCATTCATATATATCCTCAATTTAGGTAGTAATATTTCTTCATATTTTTTATAGTATCTCACTGTATACCCATCGGGTCCTGGACTTTTCCCAGCAGCAGTACTTTTTAATGCTAGATGTATTTCCTCTTGAGTTATTGATGTTTCAAGCGATTTTAGTTGTTCTTCACTTAGTTTTGGTAATCCCGCCTTTTTTATATATGCCTGTCTTATTTCTGTTTTTCTTACTTCATCTTCTCGTTTGGTACCCTGTGGCTCAATAATGTATAACTTATTATAATATTCTTTAAACACTTTTACTATGTCTTTAGTTGAATACACTAATTCTCCTTTATTATCTCTTATTTTCTCTATATAATTATAGGAAATTATTTAATTCTTCTCTTTTATTTATTATCTTCTGCATAATCTCTTTTGTTGCTCTATTTTTGTGTATCTGCTCTAAATCACAGAGTTCACTAAAAAACGTATTTATTTTTTCTCTTCTTTCCCTCTTCTTCTTTGCTCCTATCGCCATTAGTGTTCCTCTGATATAGGCCTTATGAGCTTCCCACACTGTGGCTACCGACACTTCTTCAGAATAATTTTCCTCAACAAATTGCTCAATTTCCTTCTTCACTTTCTGATCCGTCTCTTGATCCTTTAGCATCCATCCTTTTCCTCCCCTCTGCTCATTTCCCAATAGTAATTGCATTGTGAGAGGAGCATGATCTGAAATCGTCATGGCTTCAATATTTACTTTGGCCACTGACTCAATGGGGTTTATTTACTAAAGCTGGAGAGTCCAAAATCAGACTCCCTTCTGCATAGAAACCAATCAGCTTCCAGGTTTCATTGCCAAAACTTCATTGAACAAGCTGAGGTTAGAAGCTGATTGGTTTCTATGCAGAAGGGAGTCTGATTTTGGACTCTCCAGCTTTAGTAAATAAACCCCAATAAGTCTATGATCCATTATTATGTAATCCAATCTTGAATACATCTCATGTGTAGGAGAGTAAAACGTGTAGTCTATATCCTTCATATGCTTAATTCTCCAGATATCTACAAGCTGGCATTGAAATAACATTTTTTTCAACTTTTTTAAAGACCTACTACCATCTCTCTGCACCGGAGAAGCCACGTCCATCTGTGTATCCATACAAAAGTTGAAATCTCCTGCCACAATCAAATTACCTTTTTTAAAATCCATTAATTTCCTCAGAACATTTTTTAGAAATACCTCTGGTTTCTTATTCGGGCAGTAAATATTTGCTAATGTGCATTCTATTTCTTGTAGTCTTCCTTTCAAGAACAGGAATCTCCCTTCCGGGTCTACCAATCTCTCTTCCAACTTAAACCTTATGTTTTTCGTGAATCCTGCTGCCACTCCCTTTGCACGTCTAATTGGGGAGTCTGCTTAAAACCACTCAGGATAATATCTGGATTGTAACTTCACATTATTTTCTTGTACTAAATGTGTCTCTTGTAGAACACCACTGAGGAGAGTCTGTGCTGAAGTTCTTTAAGTATCCTAAATTTCTTCCCAGGACTATTTAAACCTCTAACATTATAAGTCACAAAGTGAATCTCTTCCGTTGTTCTCTTTTTCTCACCTCCTCTCATCCTTCTTCTCCCTTCTCCTTTCTCTCCCCGCCTTCTCTATCTCTTCCCCTTGGTTCTCTAAAGCTTCTCCAGACTAATGTACCTCCTGCTATCCTGCATAATCTTAGGCCGCCACCCCCCCCACATCCTCCTCCCTCCCCCACTTCCCATTCTCCCATCCCATCCCTTCCCTTTTTAGGCCCATATTTAGCCTATGAATCATTTGTGGTCCTAATCCCACTCTTGATTCCACTTTAGGGTGGAGCTCGGAGCATGTACACCTCATCCCCTTTACCCCCCCCCCAGCATCCTGCCAGGACAGCCTAGAAGAAAAAAAAAAGGGAAAAGAAAAGTAAGGGGGGTAGGGAGGAGGAGAGAAGAGGAGAAGGAAGAGCGAAGAAGAAAGGAAAAAATAAATAAAAGGAAAAAAAGGGGACTAAGCCCCTCCACCTCCTCTCCCCCCACCACACCCCCCCTCACCTCCTGCCTCCCTCCTGAGCTACCTGCCAACTCTCGTTCCCCCCCATTCCACCCCGGAATGACTATATGACTCGGGAAACGTTAATCTTGCCGACCTTCCTTTCTTCCACCCGATCAAACATGCTGGGAACCCCCAGCTATATCAAACATTCTGCTTCTTCATTTGTTCTATTAATGGTTTCAAAGTTTTCTTCCTTAACAATGTCTCTGCAGCAAGATCAGTGAAGATCTGTAAATTTGTTTCTCCACATTTTATTACAGCTCTTCCTTTCATCCTCTTCCAGATCTCCTCTTTATCCCGGTAGTATTGGACTTGAGCTATAATATCTCTGGATCTTCCTTTTTCCACCTGCTTGGTATAATCTTCCAATTCTGTACACCCCATCAATTTTATAGGGTTCTGCTGCAGGTCTGTCCATTATTGTGTCTAACATTTTCTCTACCATTTCCCTCAGGTCTTCTCCTTGGGATATCTCTGGTACACCACGAATTATTAAGTTGCATCATCTATTCCTATTTTCCTGGTCTTCCAATTTATACAGCAGTTTCCTTTGTTCTTTTTTCATTTCCCTCATTTTGTTTTCTAAGACCTGTATCTCTTGGGTGTGTTTATTTGTTTTATCTTCCATCTCCTCCACACTAGAAAGGACCTGTCCCAGATCTTTATATAACTTTCCCATTTCTTTTTTTATGGATATTTCCAAGCCTTTAAACATTTCTGATGTTTCTGATTTAGTTGGTAAATGTGAATCGTGATCTTCCAAATTCTCCAGAACAATTATTTTCTCCATATCTGCTTCTTCTAAATTTTGCCAAATATCAGACATTCCTTGGGTTTTTCTGGGGCTCTCACCATTACTGTTCTCCATCCCACTTTTTTCATTTATTCCCCTTTACCTCTCAGGGGTCTGTTTGTCCTGCCCGGGGATATATTTCTTAATTGAACTTGATATGGGGGCTTTTGACCCGCCTCCTTTTGTTGTTTTGTTCTTCATTTTGATATGTTTCCAATATCCAATATCTAATGGGTTCTTTAGTCCTTCTTCCTTTAAATCTTCCCTTTCTTCCTTCCACCTATCCCCCTCATTGACCCCCTACAGGAGCTAGCGTTCTTTATGTTTTTTAATATAAGACCCTCTTCATCCTCCGTAATGACCCCTAGATGAACCCCTACTCTTTTATCCATCCACAGTTACTTCATTTTTCCATTTAACACTCAACAAGTATTACAATTCATTTTCTTCAGCCACTCTCACTCACCCATTTCACTGTCGCTTTTCCACTTCTGGGGGGTGTGTGGCTTCTGGCAATCTCATTCGCAGTGTAGTTAGTGAGCACCACTGTAAACAGACATGAGTAAAATCATGACATCTAAACATCTTCCAGAACGTTTTTGGTTTTTATACATTCCTAACTATATTTAATAGGTTTTTTACATAATTTGTTAACATTTGGAAAGAAGCACTTAGTATGCATTCACACCTGCAAATGCAACAGCACACAAATTACATGCAGGAACCCCAGTGGGGGTTCCTAAGATTAGCTGCAGGAGGTAGCTTTATTGAAAACAATAGGAGGCTGCAGGCTCCTACAGCTAATTGTGGTCACTCGCATTGGCAACTGTGTATTATCCTATACTAAGAGACGCCAATGGGAACACACACATATATATACTGAATGGCACTTTAATGGCTTCCCAGTCTTAGTCCATAGGGTTCAATACTGATTTGGCCCACCCTTTGCAGCTATAACAGCTTCAGCTCTTCTAGGAAAGTTGTCCACAAGGTTTAGGAGTGTGTCTATGGGAATGTTTGACCATTCTTCCAGAAGCGCATTTGTGAGGTTAAACAGATTTCAGACAAAAAGGCCTGGCTCGCAGTCTCTGCTCTAATTCATCCGAAAGGTGTTCTATCAGGTTGAGATCAGAACTCTGTGCAGGCCTGTCAAGTTCCTCCACCCCACATTCGCTCATCCATGTCTCTATGGACCTTGCTTTGTGCACTGGTGTGCAGTCATGTTGTAACAGGAAGGGGACATCCACAAACTCTTCCCACAAAGTTTGGAGCATGAAATTGTCCAAAATGTCTTGGTATGCTGGCGCCTTAATATTTCCCTTCACAAGAACTCGGGGTCCAAGCCTAACCACTGAAAAACAACCCCACACCATAATCCCCCCCGACCAAACTTTACACTTGGCAAAATGCAGTCAGTCTAGTATCGTTATCCTGGCAACTGCCAAACCCAGACACGTCCATTGGATTGCCAGACAGAGAAGCATGATTCATCACTCCAGAGTACACGTCTGCACTGCTCTAGGTTCCAGTGGTGGCATGCTTTACACCACTGCATCCGATGCTATGTATTGCGCTTGGTGATGTAAGGCTTGGATGCAGCTGCTTGGCCATGGAAATTCATTCCATGAAGCTCTCTATGCACTGTTGTTGTGCTAATCTGAAGGCCACATGAAGTTTGGAGGTCTTTAGGTATTGACTCTGCAGACAGTTGGCGGCTTCTGTGCACTGTGCACTTCAGCATGCGCTGACCCCTCTATGTGACTGAGTTGCATTGAATTCACTGAGCTCCTGAGAGCGACCTATTATTTCAAAAATGTTTATAGAAGCAGTCTGCATGCCTAGGTGCTTGATTTTATACACCTGTGGCTATGGAGGTGATTGAAACACCTGAATTCAATGATATGGAGGGGTGTCCTAATACTATTGGCAATATAGTGTATATATATTGTATGTACACATTTATATATGCTTAAATCTACAACGTATCCATACATATATACAGTATAAAAAAAGGGAAATTATCAACAGGCACTAAGGAGGATGTTGTGGTAATGAAAAGGATTTACACTGTTACCAAGATTATGATAATAAAAAACTTGATTTAAAATAAATTTAATTGAATTAAAAAAGAACCCATTTGCAGCCCACAGTGTGTTCTGTGGTCAATATAATGGAAATGTAATCATTATTTGGGATGGCCCTTTGTTATCCCTTGTCACCACAATCATTTTGGACTTTCTTTAAAGGATAAGTTGACTCTCACCTTCTTGGACCTAGATTATGCTATGAGGACAGAACTATTTTTGCCAAAAACTATACCAAAATTAATTTCTTCACTATGATAGCTGCCACCACCCATGGTGGATTACCAATGATCCAAAAAGCCAATTTTGCTGATTTAGGCATAACTTTTCTAAGGTATTGAACTATGCTACCAGAGTATTCACCTTAAACAAAAGTTTCTTGACAAGGAGTATCCCAATTCACTCATTTTATTTGTCTGAGGATAGGCCACCAAAATAATTATGAAATGATAGTGCACAGTTGGTGAGGTTCATTACCCAATTTCATAGTAAGCCCTGGTTCACACTAATGCGGTGCGGCACATCACCTGTGATTCACACGGGAACTGCACTGCATTCTTGTGAAATCACATGCAATGTCTGTGTGGTGCGATTTGAGCCATACATTTTTGAATGGCTCAATTCACATTGCATCCACACCAAAAAGGTGCAGGATCCTTTTTTTTACCGCACTTCATTCGCATCGCATGGGTGTTCACACCCATGCAATGCGAATTCTGGTAGTCACACTGCATTTTGTGATCTGTTTCGGGGTGTCGTTAATTTAACGTTGACACTCATACCAGATTGCATGGACACCTTACGACTGCAATGTGATGTGGGAAACACACAGGATTTGCTGCGTTTCCCGCAGCGCATTCGTGTGAACCAGGGCTCAATACCGCAAGATGAACAACTTCCTTAAAAACCATTGGCTGAACTTAATGCAAGATCCCCACCTGAAAACTGCCATTATGGATAAGCGCAAGTTGACATACAAAAAGGCACCTTAAGTGAAGTGTAAGATCAATCCCAGTAAAAATAATCTCTGATGTCCAGTAAATCCTCCTTGATGCTTTTTTACTCTTAAAGAGATGGTCTAATGTGGTAAAACATTATGTATAACCTGAAATGTATGCGGAAAGTAGTACAAGCACCTAAGTATATATATAAGTAACAAGCTGCTATGCACAAAAAAAGGTACCAATATCACTCTAAAACCAACAATGTATATAAGAAGTGCAGCGCTCGGTAATAAAAACAAATATATTTATATTGGAATGGAGGTTGATCCCATACAAATGCACAAAAAGCAAAGAAATAGTCCAGGAAATTAATATGAAAATTAAAGTGCTCAGGTGACATGAGAGTCCGGTATCCGTGTGGTAGTGATAAAGTAATGCGCACTCACTGGACGCGCATATTAAGTGCACTTTTGTGTATAAAAAACCCAGATGTCATCTGATGGTGGATGGTCCTCCTCCTATTTGGTATGAGGCTGGTAGTCCACTTCCACTAGGGGTCCCCCTATGTGCTCCTGGTAGGTGGTATCCCTCTGGGTGAGCTGGGTTCCACGTCTGGTGTAGTAAGATGGCCGCCGGAGCTCCACGTTGCTCCGGCGGCGTGACGTCACGGTGTGGTGTGGCTCCTCCTGACACGTATCGTGCTCAATCTAATAGACAAGGCAGAGTTAAATAAATAGCATGGGAGGGGGGGATGTTCGCTGCCCTAGGGACCATGTATCAGTGCAGACATTTTTTTTTAACTCCATGTGGCCACGAGCAGTGATTTTTAAAGCACTGACATTTACTAAGGAAAAAAAGAAGCCGGCAATGAGGTTTTATTTACTGGCAATTCAAACCGTGTCTTTTTTTTTTTTCTTTGTAAATGTCATGTTTGCTGTAGCCCATCAACCTCTAACTTCAGTTAGTTTAATTAAGCTTTGGCAACAAAACCTGGAAGTTGATGGTTTCTATACAGAGTTGCACCAGGTTTATGCACTTTCCAGTTTTAGTAAATCTCCCCCTTTGAGTCTACTATGGATTTTAAAGAGCTACCTCAAACAAAAAACAGGTCCCTCCATACCAAACACTTAATCCGAGCAAGCAGCATGCACCCCCATCTCGAATTATACCAGGCCACTTTCCCTCAACAAAGCACCTTGTTCACATGTTGATGAGGACAAGGACCTTTTCCCCACAATCCTGACTGATAGTTGTAAAGGTCTGTGGTTGGGGGGTTTATTGGAATTGCTGATCCTTAACCCCTTCCCGCCGGCACCTCCCAGCGCTTTAAGAGTTTCAGAAGCCTGGAAGTGGGGCGGGCGGGGTGTGGTTTAGGGATCATGTGACGCGTCGTCACGGCGGTCACATGATCAGGAAAGGTCCCGATCTAAAGAGCAGATCGGGACCTTTCCGTGAGTACTGGACATGTGTGCTGAGAGCGCGCAGAGCGTGCACTCTCAGCACATATGTTTTTTCTTACCTGAACACAAATGTGCGGCCGCTCGATGTCTAGGCCCAGACGCCGGGAGGCTGCACATTTGTGTGCGGCCGGGGTAAAGGGGTTAATATTTATTGACAACTGTAAGCTGTCGTGTTCATCCATGTTGAATGCCTTAAATGTTTGGTGTTTGGATAAATGTCCAAACAGCCAGTGTTTGGTCAGAACTTACGTTTAGAGTGAACACTGAGCTCATCGCTATTAGTAAATGCATCGTTATACACTCTACAATTATTTGTCAATTACTGGCAGATTATATCAGAAAGGTCCTATTTTGTTATAATCATCAGCCTTTGCAGAAGCCCTTTTCTCACAGGATGCAACTACCTTCCAGTAGAAGTAATAAAGGGATTTGTATGTATTCCCTTTTCTGCTTTACTTTTTGAAGCTGGAAATTGGCAAAAATAATGCTTTTAATAGACTTCAGCAAGTTTTGTCATTGTGTTTATTTAAATTACAGTAATTCATATTTTCAACTGATTACATTTTAAATACACATTTTTCATTTCCACACTTATATTCTATGGGTATGTTTTTAAAAAAATTGTTTTTCAAACATTTACCGTGCCCCAATCTCACAAAGGTTGAGTTTTCAAAGCGCCCTCTGAGTTGTTGCAGTTTATGTATAGTTAAGGTCGTTGGTATTTTCCACAGATTAACCCTTCATGACTGGGGACAAACTAAACCTTAACCCAGTTTTGCAACTTTTACATGTGTTGGTAAAACTGTACATATGATTGCAACTACTTTGTGTATCCAAATTGGTCTTTGGGGGATTTTTTTCAATTATTAAAGTAAAACTGACCCACAATAGTAATAAAATATCTTTTTTTTATTTATCTGCATATTTCTTGATATTACCATTACTTAGCACCTAACAACAACCCACAATTCTCCACATATGTTTGTGTTATTTGTTGTTTGTATATCCCTAAAATATACTGACCCTGACCTCTGACCAGGGGTGGACTGAAAACTCATGGGGCCCCCGGGCAATAAGAGATCATGGAGCCCCTGTGTCCTTGCTCACACTCAAACCACACCCAAAAAAAGCCTATGAAAGGTACCAGGGGCATCTCATGGGGCCCCCTACTGACCCCGGGCCCTCGGGCAGGGCCCAAGTGCTTGAATGGTCAGACCGCCCCTGCCTCTGACATTTGACCCTTACATTGACCCAAACACTAACCCTGACACTGACCTAGATTAAACCTTGATCAAGCTATTTTTTCTGTATGTTTAATTTTTTTTTAATGTATTTATTTATTTTGTTACACACACTTTTGTTTGTTAACATCTTCCTCCCCTGGCAAGGAGATAAAAATACAGTGTATCTTTCTTTCCATTCAGTGGAGATAAAAGCCCAGGGGAGAGCTGCACAGTGGTAGATCACTGTGATAGCCAATCAGAGACTATCCCAGCAATCAGATGATTGGGAACTGGGACTTTTGGTTGCCAGTCATTAGTAGGAGATCCAGGACTATCGGTGAGAGCCCAGTCTCTATGTTGGAAGGTTGTGATCGAGCCCATTCCCAGCACAAATACAGGGACACAAAGCTGTTGTGTCCACCTCCTGTACTCTGCATATATTTGTTACCATGTTGTAAAGGGGTTAAGGGAGATTTGACTGAGCCCCAGCAAATGTTGCAAAGAAACACTCTAAAATGTACAGTTATACTGTATAAGGTAGAGGAAAACACAACTCTATGGGGAGAGTGTGATGGTGAATTATACAGTATAACCTCTCCAAAACCGAGCTCCTCATCTTTCCCCCTGCCAACACCCCCCCCCCCATCCTATCCATCATCACCAACAACTCCACTATCACTCCCGCCCCGCAAGCCAAAGTCCTTGGCGTCATTCTTGACGCAAACCTCTCCCTCCAACCGCATGTCAAATCACTCACAAACACATGCAGGCTCCATCTTCGCAACATTGCCAAGATACGCTCCTTCCTCACCCCAGACACCACCAAACTTCTAGTACACTCCCTCATCATCTCACGCCTTGACTACTGCAACTCCCTCCTCACTGGCCTACCCAAGTGCAGGCTCTCCCCGCTCCAGACCATCCTGAACTCAGCTGCCAGACTCATTCACCTCACCACCCGCTCCACCTCTGCCACCCCCCTCTGCCTCTCCCTCCACTGGCTCCCGATTGCCCAACGCATCAAATTTAAACTCCTAACCCTGACCTACAAAGCCGTTCACAACACTGCCCCTGACTACCTCACCAACCTGATCACCAAGTACCACCCTACCCGTACCCTTCGCTCCTCACAGGACCTCCTTCTATCCTGCTCCCTGGTCTCCTCCTCCCATGCACGACTGCAGGACTTCTCCAGGTCCTCCCCCATCCTCTGGAACTCACTGCCCCAATCCATCAGACTGTCGCCTTCCCTATTCACATTCAGGCGCTCCCTCAAAATCTCTTCAGGGAAGCCTACCCCACCCTCACCTAACGGCCATCCTCCCTCATTCCTCCCACCACTTCATCCCCCTCAGCCACTTCCTACTGTACCTTTACCCCCTCCCTCCTAGATTGTAAGCTCGTAAGAGTAGGGCCCTCTTACCCCTCGTACGTTGTTTGTTGTTGTTGTACTGTGCCATGTATTGTCCCCCCTATTGTACAGCGCTGAGCAAACCCTTTGGCGCTATATAAACTCGTAGTAATAATAATAATAATAATAATATATCTAGCATTGTTCTACTTCACTAGTTACTATTTTTTTGTTCAACATATTTTTCATGTTAAATCTTTGAAACTTGCTGTAAGCCCCAATCAGAGGTTGTTTTTGTTTCAGTGCAGATTTACAGGGTTGGCTATTTTGCATTCATGTTCAGTAATTCTTTGCCCCTTTTTGATCTGCAGTTACCTGGTAATGCACATTTGATCAGTTATTACATCAGCCACTTGAAGGCTTTACAGCTCAGTTGAGTGTACAAGCAACTGTGACAGTTATTTTTTAGATTATGCCTTGAATGTAACTGTTTTGGGTGTAGATCTGCTTTAAGTTGCATGTGCACAAAACCTCATAAACTGAGATATGCAAATGAGTTCCAGTACCTTTTTAAGATTTTGTAGGTTGCCATTTCCAAGCCCATAATTATCTTCATCAGGAGCTGTGCTTCTACAAATGCTGTGTAAGTGATATAGGTAAATGTAAATTGAGCTATCACTCTTGCATTCAGCTCCTAAGTGTAATTTATGTAAAAGAAAACTGTGACCTATTCAGAAGATGTGCAAGAAAATAAAGTAATTGAACAATATTTACCTGAAATGCTCATCTAAATGGTATATTTAATGGTTGTACTGTTCAAATGACTCAGAATTTTCCCTAAGAGAAATGGCTGTGCTTAATGGCTGCACTGTTTAATCTACTCAGAATATTCTCCCAAAGGTTAGGGTATGTGCTCAGGAAGTCCTCCTAGGAGCTGAGGTACGTGTCCTCAGGAGGACGTTGTCATAGCAGTTGAGCTGTTAATAACCTGTCATAAGTACCTTATTATTCTTATGCATCTAAACATTTTTTCTTTTGCATATTTTATTTAAAAGTAACAGCTGCCAAAATGCAGCAAGTTAATTTCAAAAAGAAGTAAAAAGAAGAGCAAGCAAGAGTTGTAAGTGGTCTTTTCTGTAACCTTGACAAGACATTTGTTGAGCTATACAAATAGAGAATGAGACTTCCTAGAAAAAGGTTCTTTATACTTCTCAGAAAGAAATTTCCCAGCATGTTTTAGAAGGAAGTCATGAAGGAAATGCGTTCATTTCTTGTTTATACAATAGACTTTTTTTTTACTACTAAAGGATTTACTATAAAAAGTATTTGTAACATTTTGAGGATGTGACATAGATATTACGGATGTTTTTTGCTAAAAAAAGTTTGGATCACGGTGTTCAAAGAAAGTACATTTTCCTTGTTCATTTACTGGTTGTGTTTGTAATTGCTAAAAAAAGGGTGTGTACAATTTACTAAATGTACTATGTGTTTTCCTTTCAGGGCAAACAGATAAAGTTGTTGCTGTGGAATCCACATCTATAAATGTCTTGTGACCAGAAGTTAAGATTCACATGATGCTCTAAATGGATCCAAACTGATAGCACCATTGGACTTTTTATACCATTTAAATCACATTAAAATATTGTAACATCTATTCTCTGCATTGACTGCTTTACATTGGATTTATGTTCTCTTTATTTTCTACATTTCAATAGCAAAATAAATATTAAAAAACAAACTAGTTGTATGCATTCAGCATTGTACTTGCCACATATTGTAAATCCTATATGTATATATGCATATAATGGTCACTGAACAAAATTACAAAACTAGGCTTATCCATGGTAGGGGCAAATCCTGTGTGTTTGCAGTTCACAGTCAGCCATCAATCTAATGCAGGAATTTGCTTTGTAACCATAATGCATTGAATAGCATTTGAACTTAGGTCAGCTGGCTTTGAATAACAAAAAATGGCGCCTTGTTTCATGCTGGCCAGTTTATTATAAATGGGTTGTTACCCAGCAGCAGTTTTTCAATGTCTTTTGTAGTAGTTTAGGGATAGTTGGCAGTTTGTTTGTAGGTAAACTTAGTTGTTATTAGGGATGAGAATCAACACAGGATTCACCATGAACTACTATTGCCAGTAAGTGCTTACCGCTCCGAGACTTGTCTGAGTGTATGCAGGGCTGTTTCAGCCGATGTTGCCCGCTGCAGGTCGTCATATAACACCACCATTGCTTTAAAAAACGCTGTTACCAAATCCAGATGTGGATGGCGGGTCTCGAGTAGTCGGTGGGCCCAGCCCTGGGGTTCATCTTGCAGTAGCGATATAATAAACCCCACCTTCACAGATTCTGCAGAAAATGTCCGCGGCTGCAGCTCAAAGTAAAGTTGGCATGCATTGCGAAATGCCCTGAATTTTCCTCGATCCCCATTGAACCGTTCCGGCATCAGTACACGGGGTTCCGGTGGAGGCATTGAGACCATTGCTCCGACAGGAGGGTCCGAGGGGTTCCTGGTCGAAGATGGAGTAACCGCTTTCCGAGATGTGGATGCCGGCGAGGCTAGCGTCTGAATACGACCTTCCAGATGTGTGTAACCCTCCTGTAGCGTTTTAAACGCTTGGGTGAGAGCCGCCAGATGTTGGCATATATCGTCCAGCGGGGATGTTCCTCTTCCAGGCTCAGTCATGGCCGTATGGTTCTGTCACGATCCACCCGGCGGTATCTCTAGCAACCCACAGAACGGGATTCCCCAGGGTGCGGGGTCTAAGCCCCAATCTGCTTATTCTCCAGGGCCCCTGATGGTGGGGATGGACTGGGAGCAGACTGAGACCAGGTCGCGACCCCTGAGTGCACCCGACTGTGGTAGAGGGAACCACCGGAGGTATGTATCGGAAAAGAGCCTGATGTGAAGAGGCTGGCAGAATTTGGCAGTGGTGACCGGATCCGTGCAGGATGGATGGATGACAGAGTACGTGTAGCGTAGTCAGGCAGGCCGGGTCGGTAACAGCAGAGGCAGAATGGTACAGAGCAGCGGACAGAGAGTAGTCGGATCACAAGCCAGGTTTCAGCAACAGGAGGTCAAGTAATCAGGAGTAAGCAAAAGAATAGTCAGACGAGCCAGGGATCAGAGCAGGAGACGGTCAGCAGAGGTCAGGATCAAGCAGGGTCGGCAACAAGGTATCTCACGCAGGAACAGACGAGCAGGGAAAAGGGAATGAAGACCATACGGCAATGTGAGCATTGCAGGAGCTGGTCTAAATAGCCCACCTGGCGCCGACAGGCGCTCCTGGGTCCTAGTGCCTGCCCGGCCGTCATTGGTGACAGGCGCGCCTGGGTCCTAGTGCCCGCCTGCCTGTATGCCTTGTCGGGATCCTACGCCTATGCAGATTCGTGCGCCGTGGTGATCTCTGGGATTCCTGACAGGAGGTAGTGGCAGGAACAGGTTCTGCAGACCAAGTGGAGGTCAGGATACACCATTTAGAGGCAGGGTATGTCTGCATTTTATATCTTAGAGTGTCCCTTGTGATGGTTGTGTGGACTGGGCACACAACAAAGTGTGTGTGTAGCAGCCATGTTGTTCAGAATTCAGCCATTACATTTTATTTGTCTGTTTTAAAGCAGAGATCCATCAGCTCTAATTTCTCCCACCCCCCCTCCCTTTCCAGAACAGAAAGTGCCTTGAGTCAACAAGGGTCTGGGTCTTCAAAGGATCGGTTATCTCCACTTAGGCCAGAGATCTGGCAGGCCTGCTAGCAATCCACTCTTACAGTTTATCACTTTGCAGAGTGGATTGGAAGTGACTTATTGTAAAACTATACCAAAATCCTTAAGTTCTGTTACCCGTGGTTTCAAGGGCAATCAAATCCATTAGGAATACATATCATGTCTACCCAGAACTAATGAGTATCATAAAAGCAGTCAGGCTTTAGAAAACTTCTCGGAGACCCCCTGCCCAATTCACAATTTAACAAAAAACGCACACAAATCATAAAATCAGACAGGACAACGACACATTAATATTACGTATACCGAATAGGGAATATCATACTAAACAATTCAAGGTCATACATGACTAAGCTAGAGCATATGGAAGAGGAAATAGCAGTCTCCTACCTGCTGGGTGACAAGCCAATCTGACATACTCTGTGTTTAGTATCATTAGACATAAAACTGAATGCTGAACAATAATCTACCTCTTTGCAACCTGCACATATGCGGAGATATTAATATTAGTATAGAACTGTGTGTAAAGGAGGGCAATGATACAGTCATAAACACATTGACACCCCATGGCCTCTCGTCAGTTGCTTAATTGGTCAGATGGTCTCTGTTAACACCCCTTTAATACCACAGAAAAATGGGAATGCCAGGACATTTTGACAACTCTTGTGTACCATCAACCAAGAAACATATGTCAAGTTATGAGATCTGATAACACCTTTCTCACCCTTGACTGAGCTCTGCTAAAACCAAGGACTTTGCAAGTACTTACCTTTTTCCATCTCTTTATCTTGCTATGGCTTGTTTTTTTTTTACTTTGTAATATCTTTGTTTTTGTAAATATTTTATTTGCACAGAAGGGGGTGGATGATGAAGTGGAAAACCATACATGGATTCCAATTAGAGAGGAGGAAAGTTCTAGGAAAGACAGAATAGCAGCAGGATTTTGCCTAGGGGCAGCTTGCAAAGGACTGGAGGTACAGGCCAATTCTGTCCCCAGGGCTGGTCCACAAAGCTCTGCAATATGGACCTCTTTTAACACATCTGCTGCTGACACCACTGGTTTCTGCAGCCTCTTCCTGCAGGGTATCTGCCATGGAAAAAGTTCTAGGCGTGGGGAAACACATGGCTCTGCACCACAAAGCTCTGTAGGAACAGCATTTTAATGAAACAAGATTACAAGCTGCCCACAATGGCACATGTCCTTGTAGCAATCATGCACACAGAGATGGACGCTGTCATCCTTTTTGCTCCAAACCCCTCCATTTTGTATCTCTCTCTCCCAAATCAGATTCCTCCGATATCCCCCCTCCCTGTTGAGTGACAAGTGGTATGGATGATGACAGAGATCACAGGCAGCAAACTCATTGGGAGGGCGTCATGGCTATAAACCTCAGTAGCTGGTGCCCCTATGTCTGCGAGACTCTTGCTGGAGAAGGGATCATAAAACCATAAACCCAGCCCTCAGGGAGCTTCAAAGACATTCCAGGTAGTCGTAAAAACAGACTTACATTTAAAAACATATAATTTTATATCTTCAAATAGGACATAATTACATAAACAGGGAGCACATATTCGGACGGCTCACTTTAAGACAAGTTGCCTGGTATATTACACCCCCTAGCAGGCATATAGAGGAGAGCAGAAAATGATGTCTCTTTAACCATCCAAGCAGGTATCTCATATTTCATATGTAGACGTTCAGCAGAAGATTCTACGCATTAATCTACTCGTGGATAGAATGTTATATGTATCCAGGGTAAGTTATGAACCATAATATAAGCTAGGAGGGATTTTTGGTCATTGCTTGGGTCTACGCCTGCCACACCCGTGCAAATAAGGCGATTGGTTCTCTGCTTCAGGGAGACACCCTGCTGAGTTCCTAGATAAAGGCTGTGATGCTTGAAGTTAAGCTAAGCTGAGTTGAAGTTGAAGAATCTCCCTTTTAACATCGGAACTAACTTTGGGAGATAAGACCCTTTTGGCTCTGAAACCTGATCTGCTTAAACCAAGGCTGACGGCAAGTACTTTATCCCTCTAAACTTTTTTCTGTTATCGCTTTGCTTTGCCATTGTTCTCTGTATATTAATATATATATATTGGCTACATCTTTTTCTGTAAATATTTTTATTGCACCCTTTTGACCTTTTAGTAATAAATCTTACTTTCTGAAAGTGTTGAACTGTTTCTAAAGCTTTTTAATGCAAACTAAGCACCCCTGCCTCTGAAGAGCGCTACTGTGTGTGTGTTTTAAACTTCGGTATATCTCTGCCTGCGGTGACAGTGGTATACCGACGATTATTCAAACATCATAGTGTTATTGCTGATATTGCTGAGTTTCCTTTCTCTGTACAAAAAGAAGGTGGTGACGGTGTGAAGGGTTAATTGCGTAATTAACCTAACCCAGTAACAATCTCTCCCAGGCTGCCGGCACACAGGTTGTGGTCCATTAGCTGGAAAATCTTTGTGCAGGGTGCAGCTGGGCGTGGCATTGTTACGCACGTGACAGAGCGGTTTTAGATTGGCTAGTCCTTCGGTCACGAGTTTGGTGAGAAGGGCTGGGGTCTGACGCTGCGATCGTCACAGTCCTCAACTTGGTGGTGCAACAGTTCTTTGCTAAGTACCCTCGTTTTTAGGAAATCCTTCTTCACGCACAGGTTTTTGTCCACTCTTACCTAGACAGTGTTTGCCTGGCTTAAATGTAATACCAAAACAAGCTGCCTGCCAACTGTCTCATCAATGTGTACCTGTGATATTATGTTATGAAAACAGGCTCTTAAGAGCTGGGGTGCTTTGCACTGTGTCAGTGGCTCATCACACTTTATTAGAAGCAACCACAATGGTGAGCCATGATGAGGCAGGGATTAATGATACAATCCCTGTTGTGTTCTTCCTGGATTGCACACTAAATACAGGGCCAACAGTATTCTTTGCCTATTGCCTCCATCCCTGTGGGGCAGAGGCAGCAAGAGGCAGAGAAGGCTTATGAGGAGGAGAGTGGGGGTTGAGGTGCATGCAGTGAGGAGGACTAGAAGGACATAGGGTAGGCCTCAAGGGGAAATTTTACCCCACGCAAAGATTGTTGAGGACAGTCCTGTTCATTGCAACACCAAAAACTTTGTGTCCTCTGCTGTAGGCAATTTGTTTTCAAGATAAAACTTGCCTTGTCTCTACCTGCTGCTTACTTACAAATTATTCACTCTAATGGTTATTTCTAGACAATCCTTGCATCCTCTCTTTCTGTCCAGCTACGGAACAATATTTGTGACTGTTCTCTTTCAGATAATACACTGTAATGTTTATTGCAAGTTAAAACCTATCTTGTCTGTTTCTATTTGCGGCTTATTCAAGTGTTTTCTTTTTTTTTGGGGGGGGGGGGGGGGTCGCTGCTGCTGTGTTTAAACTAAGCCAAATGAAAAAGTTAAAATATCAATGATACTTCAAAACCACATGATTGCAGAATTTAGAATTTGGTGTCGATGATGCTGCCATATTGTTCTGTAACACCACATGCATCAGAAAGACATCTCCCAAGCATGCAATGTAAATAATTTGTATTTTTCCCATGTTGCCCTCAAAATTGTATTAAAGGGACCCTCTCCCTACTGTAAACATAATTTTTTCTTTTTTCCTTTGTTATATGTCAAACATGTCAGTGACCAGCTCCCTATGTAATTTATTTGACAAAAGCTTACCTATTACTCTTGAAAGTGTCCAGAAGTTAGTAAAATTCATCCAACCATTCTTAAACTGAATCAGGGCAGATTTGCTTATCCCTACAAATCAGCATCATTTTTCATTTTTAGTGCTAAAAACTGCATAATTTGCGAATTGCATAGGGTTACAGTTGCACTGAGCCCAATTTTAGTGTTTTTTTTTTAAATTTGGGATAGAGTAGGGAAGGGTAAGAACTGCTGTAGGGTTTAAATGTTGTCTGTATCTTCACAGAGGAAATTCCCCACATTTATTTTGCAGTACAATATGAGAGAATGGTTCTTTCTACCTAAAATACAATCAAATAAAAAAAGTACCAGATCATTGTATGCCTCAGTTATTTTTGTTTGATTTGCCCTAGCAGGAACAACTACACAAGCAGTGACATGTCTTTTTTTCTTGTCTACCTTGCTAGTAGGCAGGGGCCCCTACCAAACCACAGTAGTTCATTTCCATATCCTAAAGATATACTCTTTGGATGTGTATAGTGTACCACAAGTAGGGGTCAGCAAGGTACAATGGCCAGACCATGTTGGCTCACCTGTCTGTTGTGGGATCCCCAGGAAGAGGCAGACAGCGTGCCTTTAAACATGTTCAAGAAGCTTTCTTTGACCAGATCCTGTGACATACTTCCTCCCTTAGGTGTTAGGAATTCTCTGTCCATTCCTTATGACTTGGTATGGAGGCTTCATCCCATCTCTATAAAAGGGATTCCTTTGCCAGAAATAATAGGTCACATCATTTTATGTTTTGTGGTGCAGAGTACAGAAAGACACTTCTGTTGCTGTCCAGGACAAGCCCAGAAGCACAATTTACAGAGCATACAGCATAAAAATATATCCTACTTCCAGCAAATATTTCTGCCAAAACAAAATTATGGCTAAGGAATCCTTGGGTCTTTTTAAAGTGTAAATGGATACCACGAGAGAAGAGATATTTGTGACCTTTCAGTCATCCAGAATACTTTTGTAGGATTTCTGCAATCAGTCCACCACTTCCTCTGTAGCTCTGGTTGTTTCCTCTTCTACACCATCATTAGCGTCCATTAGTATCCTCTGCAGTGCAAGCTGAATCTTTTGCAGAAGAAAAAATATTTATAACCTTCTGACAAGACTGATGAATTTCTTAAGTCAAGTTGACTAAACTAGGAACTCAAGGGCAAACCAATCAATTATCGATACATGATCAGATTTATGAGGGTTTGCAAGAAAAGTTGATCTGTACAACTCCTGTGCATGAAACACCAAACAAATCTAATAAGGCAGAGTGGAAGCAGTCAGAAAAGTGGCTGCTTGTTCCCTCAAGCCTTAAAAGGAAATACCCCTTTTTGGAAGGCAATGCTAAGTTTTAGGACAACTGTATCACGTGGAATAACATCTTTGCCTCAAGTTTAAAAAACCCCAGATCCTTATTTCAAAGATATGGAATGCCTTAAAGACCTCATTGATAACAAAACAGAATTCCTGCTAAAAACAGCAAAGAGGGATGTAACTTTAGACCAGCATTGTCCACCATATAGTAGCTTAAATAAATATTTGGTTAGACCAGCTTGAAACCCACTTTGAATCTGGTACTCTGAGGTAACAAATTCTGGAATCCCTGCTAAGTAAGGTGGTAGGGTATATCACAGATGTCTCAGCAGAATCAGTATATATAATAGAGAGAGCCACTGTCCCTGTCAGTTCTGCAAGGAGAACTCTATGGCTGAATTCTGAATTCTTGGACCAGAGATTCTACCTCCTGGTTTTGTGGAATCCTTTCTACAGGAAACTTCTTTTTGGTAGTGAATTGGAAGATGAAAAAAGGTGTTCCCCAAAAAAGAAAAAGCTTCAAGACAAAAAAGTCCTTTTGTAAACTTGAGATTTCAGGGTAAAGAAACCCGTAAAAGATTGTGCTCTAAAAGGGGGAAGAATAAGGATGGTTTCTTGTTTAATCCCTTTAAGTCCTCAGCCATGTCACAAAGGCTTTGTCCCTGTGGTGCAGGGGGGAATATTGGGTAACTTCCTATCACAATGGGAGTAGGTCATGACAAATCCCTTGATCCTGGATGTCATTGGTACAGACAGGAATTCTCTTTTATCCCTCCAATAAGGCTATTGTCTTCCTTGATAAGAGAGATGAAATCTCAGAAAGTAATTGTCCAAGTGCCTCTCCAGGTATAAGGTCAGCAGTTTTACTGTCACTTTTTCTTGAGACAGATGCCCACAGGGAAACATTGGGTAATTCTGAACCAGGAGCGGACTGACAACTCATGGGGCCCTCGGGCAATAGGGGATCATGGGGCCCCTGTGTCCTTGCCCAAACTCAAAAAAGCCTATGAAAAAGGTACCAGGGGCATCTCATGGGGCCCCCTACTGACCCCGGGCCCTCGGGCGGTGCCCGAGTTTCTAAATGGTCAGTCCGCCCCTGTTCTGAACTTAAAACCTCTGAATAAATCAATCATGTACAAAAAGGTCATGAAGGACTCAATTATTCCTTTAAGGAACAATATTGGCAAAATATCTACTTATGATCATGCGTGTTTCAATCAGGAGATCCTTGCAGACTTACCTAAGGTTTGCTGTGAAAGACTGCCAGGGAATGAAAAATTGGCAGTTTGCAGCCCTATCCTTTGCTCTGTCATGAGCACTTCACATTTTCGCCAAGGTACTACCAGAAGCATTAGTTTCACTTAGGGGAAAATTATTTCTCAAGTACCATACTTGGACAACATCCCTCTTTGCAGTCCCAGTTGGTCACTCATTTACATTTTACTCTGAGTCATCTAGAGGAACTCGGAGGGATCATAAACTAAAAAATCCAATTTGACACCGATCCAGAAAGAGATTTTTCTAGGCTAGAATATTGAATTAAAGGTGCAAAAGATATATTTTTCCCAACTGGAAAATATAAAGTTTGCTTTCAGAGGTGGATACTCTTCAAAAAGTATCAGCTCTTTCCCTTAAATCACTAAGGGTACATGGGCTTATGATCTCTTTGATACAGCAATACAGTGGGCACAAAGACATTTGAGGCAGTTACAGAAATTTTAGCAACCTTGGATTGGTCTCAGACAATGCTGAACATTCTCGCAACATTCTAGGGCAGGATCTAGTGGTTAAACCACATTAACCTTTACAGAAGGAGAGTCTGGCTTCCCACTGATCTTATACTGTATATTACAAAAGCAGTTGTTGGCCGGGGGTCTCATCTAGTACAAATGGTCACTCTGGGCCAGTGAAACAGGCAATAGGAAGAAAACCCTCAAATATGAGGGAGCTGGTATCTGCCCCTGTGTTTTTTTTCTCATCTTAAATGGAGACAAAGATAAATTGTATGTTCTTGTCCTTAATAGAGGAGAAAAATGCAAACAAAGCAATGTGTGTAAAAAAGATAAATAAAGAAAAAAATAGCTAGATCAGGGTTTGATCCAGGTCAGTGCAAGTAAGGGATACCGTATGTACTCTCCAGCGCCTCAGGTTTGCACAGCCAAAAGGGAAGCCAAGGGAACCAGGACAGTGACAACCAAAGGAAATGTTTCAGGGTTGCAGCCCTCCTCAGACGGGGAAATCAGCCACTGGATAGAGAGAAAACAGGTGGCGCACACACCTAGTGCATTATCCAAGGTTTATTGTAGGAGTGATAGAATAATAAAAACATACTCACAGACGAAGCATGTATCTAAAAAGCATAGAAAAATGACAATGGCCACAACGGCAGGCAAGGTGTTCTCACTGTCAGTGCGGTCAAATGGCTGACACGTTTCGGGGACGAATCCCTTTCCTCAGAGCTGATGACCAACCTGTATGGAGGTCAAGTAGTAAATAACCAGGGCTAGATGTCTTGGGAGCAAAGCTCCACCTCCTCTACTTGTTATAAGATGAGGGGTTGGAGGGGGTTATTTAAAGTGCAATCTTTTGTAGTTTTTATAAACGCATATACATACATATATACACATGCATATACACATATACAAAGATACATACATGCGCTATGAGACAAAGCAAATAAAAAATTATTAAAAATACATGAATATAGCACCTGCAAATGCAGATAAAGATTTAGCTCTGAGGAAAGGGATTCGTCCCCGAAACGCGTCAGCCATTTGACCGCACTGACAGTGAGAACACCTTGCCTGCCGTTGTGGCCATTGTCATTTTTCTATGCTTTTTAGATACATGCTTCGTCTGTGAGTATGTTTTTATTATTCTTTCACTCCTACAATAAACCTTGGATAATGCACTAGGTGTGTGCGCCACCTGTTTTCTCTCTATCCAGTGCAAGTAAGGGTCCTTACTTCCTCTCTTTCCCAGATTGTCCAGAATCTCATCCACGCTTTCTCAGACATTGCCACAGTGGTGGCCTACATAAACAAACATGGAGGTCATTCTGTTGTTTGCAGAAGAACATCACTTATCCCTACCTGTAGTTTGCCTCAAAGGAACACTAAACTCCTCAGCAGATTGTTCAAGCAGGGAAGAGATGAAGCAATCACAATGGCAACTGAATACGCAGGTTTTTCTGAAAATTGTGGTGAAATAAAAAAATCCAACATAGGCTTTCAGGACAAATGCTCAGCTAGAGAAAATTTTGTACTTTGGAAAAACAGGCAGTCTTAATATAATTTCTCAATTACATTTCCAGTTGGCTTATGCGTTTCCCCCTCTACCTATACTCCCCAAGGTAGTCCAGAAAACCTTGACAGACAAAGCTAGGCTGATATATATATATATGGTAATATTGTACTACTTTGGACATAGTGAAATATGAAATCTTAAAAAAAAGAAAAAAAATTTAATAAAAAATGTAAAATAATAAAAAAAATTAAAAAAATGCCAGTTATATGATGATGCTGTACTGCACTGGTGACAGGATGTAAAAAAAAATAGTGAAAATAATTTTTTTTATTTTTTCATTTTCCGAAAAATTATGACAAAAAAAATACAACTTCAAAAAACTCGCCATGCCTCTTATGAAATACGTCGGACTGTCTACTCTGCAAAAAGAGGTCATTTGGGGGATATCTGTACTGTTCTGACATTCTTGGACCTCAAGAAATTAGATGTCAGTACTTCAGGATTGATCAATATTCAGATCTATACCATAGTTTGTGAACTTTATAACTTTCCTACAAACTAAAAAATACATCCTAATTTGGGTTATTTTCACCAAAGACATGTAGCAGAATACATCTCGGCCTAAATTCATGAAGAACAATTATTTATTTGCAAACTTTTATAACAGAAACGAAGAAAAACGTGTTTTTTTTTCAAAATTTTCAGGTTTTTTTTGTTAATTTAGCAAAAAATAAAAACCCTGGCGATGATTAAATACCACCAAAAGAAATCTCTAGTTGTGTGAAGAAAATGATAAAATTTTAGTTTGGGTACAATGTTGTATGACCGCGCAATTGTCATTCAAAGTGTGAGAGCGCTGAAACCTGAAAAATGGCCTGGGCAGGAAGGGGTAAAATTGCCCGGTATTGAATTGGTTAAAGGTAGGGTTTTCAATTGAACAGGCCATCAACAAAGAGAACAGATTCATGTAACTTGGGCAATAAATAACATTCTACTCCCTGCCTCCCCTTCCCACTACTAATTCCTTACTGAATTTAGCCACACATTTTCATAGGTGCACAAAAGGGGAAAATAAAATAATAAAAATGTTATCACAATTTGTACATTGTGAGTATTGGTGTTGCCTCAGTCAGTCTTGCTGCTCTAGCCACAGAATAATAGGTGGCATTTTAATAAACAAAGCCCTAACCTCTCCACTTTCTATCCAAAACGTTCTTAAATCTTTGGTTCTGTAAAACAGTGTTTTTCAACCTTTTTTGTGCAAAGGCACACTTTTTTCATGAAAAAAATCACGAGGCACACCACCATTAGAAAATGTTAAAAAAATGTACCTATAGTATATAGTATAGTAATTCATCCCCCCTATAGTAATTCATCCCCCCTATAGTAATTCATCCCCCATATAGTAATTCATCCCCCATAGTAATTCATCCCCCCTATAGTAATTCATCCCCCATAGTAATTCATCCCCCATATAGTAATTCATCCCCCATAGTAATTCATCCCCCATATTAAGTCCCCAAGCCCCCCCTGTGTCAATTCACTTACCTTTGCTCCGCGCGTTCCTCTCGCCGTTCCGGTGTAGCATGAAAATCTGTCTCCTATGAGGATCTGTCCCCCTCGACGTATCTGCGCATGTGCCAGTTTCAGGCATTAGCAGCCGTTCGGCGATCTCCGGCACATGCGCAGATACGTCGAGGGGGACAGATCATCCTGACAGTATCACGCTCCGCGGGCCGGATTAAAAGGTCCGCCGGGCCGTAGTTTGCCCATTGCTGTTCTAATGATTGGTCTATTTGTGAGCCGAGGCCACATGTTACGGATGAAATTGCAATTTTTCCCACGGCACACCAGACAATATCTCACGGCACACTAGTGTGCCGCGGCACAGTGGTTGAAAAATGCTGCTGTAAAAGACCAAATTTCTGCTGGCATTCTTCCAACAACAATGGCAATATGTTATCAATAAACTATTAACGGAAGTTCTTTTAGACCTACATTATTATACTTTGAGTGGCTCACTGCGGCCAGTACCGCTTTGCAGATCATAGTCCATTTTAAATGGTCCGTTTTTATCTGGAGACAAAACAACCAAACAACCTTTTTCCATATTTGGTAAAAATAAATGCCACATTGAATCCTACCATTTGAAAACTTTTGCAAATACGAGGTCAAAATGAATACTCTCTTATCTCTGATCAGTTTAGTTAGGGTTACTGACAGGAAAGATAATGTAATTCATACAATTCTGTTAATGTGGTTCAGTGTTTGCGTTGATAAGATATCTCTATTGCTATAGTTGGAAGAGTGCCAATAGCAATACAGTATTTGACCAAATATGAACCCATTCAGTGATGAGCTGTATGCAGATGTCACTAGGGCGTATATAAAATGAATACTGAATTACATATTCAATTTATTGTATGCCTTTAGCACTTTAAAATTAATATGAGAAAGAAGTTTTGTAGGAAAGCAGATATGCATGTCTGGGCCGGTCCTTAATTTTGACAGGAAGGATGTCACATGGAAAAATATGGTAGTAAATTTAGCTCAAAGACAAGTCTCATTTTGCATTGCATGTTTAAAGTTATATTTTGTACATAGTATACAGAAAGATAATATATTTTTACACTAGTGACAACCTGCAGAGTGCAGTGATACAGATCATTATTTTCTCATGAGTCATGATGTACTTTAAAAAATTCTATATGTTTAACGCTTAACTTAATCTAAACCACTTGCATGCCTGATATCAAAATATATGTTCACCTCTATAGCATAATTCTTTAACCTCCTCGGCGGTCTGATTATTTCCGATTTTTTGTGCTGAAAGCGGTACCATTTTTTTGCATGGAAATATGTAGTTTTTTTATTGTAGGCTGTAATTTTTAGGAATAACTCACTGAAATCTGTCCGAACAAGAGTCTATTAAACATCCCGGGTAGGATAAACTTTGAAACACGAAATCATAAATTATAATTTAATAAATAATCATAAAAAATAATATAATAATATTAAATTTATTTCAATAATATAATCAAACCAAAAACACTGAAATTTGAAATACAGAGGCAAATTCGCACATCGCTGAGCAAGTCGCAAAATCATTTTCAGTGTCTGATGACGAATTTCCCCCACAAATCATTATCACTCAATTCTGCAAGTGGTTCTAATTTACTATTGCTGTTCTCTAGCCGGTCTAAAACCGCTTTTGACGTAAAGGGGCGCTTTTTGGACGCCATGGACTTTTCTAAGTTTCCAGGCAGAAAGAACAGTCAAAATGCAGGCAGGGCGCCGGGCAAAGCACTCGGGACAAAATGTATGTGAAATGCATTGAAAGAGCAATGTTTTACTATGTAATAGTCATTTAAAAAAAATGAAATTTTTTAAAAATTTCAAATTTGCCGCTGGTTCCGGCGCCCGTACGTCCCGAAGTCACAGGGACCGGACCACGGAAGCCGGATGCCGGCATCGGCCAGAGGAGATGGCCGGGGACGCTGCAGGTGACACATCGTGGGAGCGAAGGACAAGGTAAGTGCTGCAGGGACTCCCTATGCAGCCCCGCATGGTAAGCCCGAGTGTAGCTCGGGGTTACTGCTTTTGGTACTGACATTTTACCCCGAGCTACACTCGGGAATACCGCCAGGGGGGTTAACAAACATCTGGAGCCATGAATTTCAGTTTTGATACTTGCAAGCCAATTAGATCAATTTTTTAGTACATGTTTATTAACTATGGACTAGGTGAATGGTTAGAGTAACATTCAAATGTAGTGTTAGGTAAATAATGAACCCAAGGTAAATTTTACAAAATAACTGCAAGGCTAATAACCCCTTTACATGACGAGGATTGGATTACGATGCAAAGATCTAGAAGAACATAGGTGCCAAGTTATGTTGCTTTAATAAATTAAAAGCACTCAGGTCTTGCTTAGTATAATATAATGATAACAGTGTTTATAAAGAGAATTTAAAACAGCTGATTAAAACAAGCACAGCACTGTGCCTTCAGTTGAAATAGATAAGGACTGCTGCCCAGGGGCGGACTGACCATTTGGAAACCCGGGCACTGCCCAAGGGCCCGGGGTCAGTAGGGGGCCCCATGAGATACCCCTGGTAACTTTTTCATAGACTTTTTTGAGTTTGGGCAAGGACACAGGGGACCCATGATCCCCTATTGCCCGGGGGGGTCAGTAGGGGGCCCCATGAGATACCCCTGGTACCTTTTTCATAGTCTTTTTTGAGTTTGGGCAAGGACACAGGGGCCCCATGATCCCCTATTACCTGGGGGCCCCATGAGTTGTCAGTCCACCCCTGCTGCTGCCTAAGTGAACACAAGACAGCACCTGAAGTAGATGTCTGTAAACATCCATACATTGAACAATAGAAAACAGCAACTCTCAAAATACAAAGCTGGTTGAGTAGTGGTGCCATTTCTTAATGTATTAAAAAAAAGAAAGGAAAAGGTACAGCAAATGGTGATAGCTCTCTGCCAATCTGGAGGAGCAAAGCTTTATATAGAAATTAATAAATGAATGGTTCCTAATTCACAGATGTTTTTCCTTTCCCATTGAAGGACACAAGTAGCCATTTTCCTGGATTACACTGCTGCCTACACAACTGTAGGCTAACCAAGGATAAAACGTCTCACTACCAACACGCCCCGGGTTTTGCCAGTGAAAGAGATGGATGGACATATTTTATTCATCTCTGCTGTGAAAGACTAACATATTTTTGCTAGCACTATTTTTTCTTCTACTTTTTTAAAATGTAAGATTACATTACTGTTAGAGTTAGTGTCTTGAATAGCAGTTACCCATTGCAGCCTTTCTCAGCCTAAGTTTTGGAGTGCTGCATCCAGACCCTGTTGAATCGGATATTTTGGGAAGAGCCTGGAAGTGACCTTTGGACACTTGGTTCTGTGTAACATACTTTCCAAGCCCTGTTCTGGTAAAAGTTAGGTGTTGATCACTTTCAGGATCCAGAGCTGTTGGCATTGCCTCAGAGTATTCTCTGTCTCTGAACACTCCCTCCGTGAGTAGGTTGCACAGGAAGCTACCACGTTTATTTTGGTTGCTAGGTACCCTGAAGTTTTTTGCTCTCTGCTAGTTTCCACCGCAGAAGGCATTAATGCAGAGATACAGTCAGGTCCATAAATATTGGGACATCGACACAATTCTAACATTTTTGGCTCTATACACCACCACAATGGATTTGAAATAAAACGAACAAGATGTGCTTTAACTGCAGACTGTCAGCTTTAATTTGAGGGTATTTACATCCAAATCAGGTGAACGGTGTAGGAATTACAACAGTTTGCATATGTGCCTCCCACTTGTTAAAGGACCAAAAGTAATGGGACAGAATAATAATCATAAATCAAACTTTCACTTTTTAATACTTGGTTGCAAATCCTTTGCAGTCAATTACAGCCTGAAGTCTGGAACGCATAGACATCACCAGACACTGGGTTTCATCCCTGGTGATGCTCTGCCAGGCCTCTACTGCAACTGTCTTCAATTCCTGCTTGTTCTTGGGGCATTTTCCCTTCGGTTTTGTCTTCAGGGAGTGAAATGCATGCTCAATCGGATTCAGGTCAGGTGATTGACTTGGCCATTGCATAACATTCCACTTCTTTCCCTTAAAAAACTCTTTGGTTGCTTTTGCAGTATGCTTTGGGTCACTGTCCATCTGCACTGTGAAGCGGCGTCCAATGAGTTCTGAAGCATTTGGCTGAATATGAGCAGATAATATTGCCCGAAACACTTCAGAATTCATCCTGCTGCTTTTGTCAGCAGTCACATCATCAATAAATACAAGAGAACCAGTTCCATTGGCAGCCATACATGCCCACGCCATGACACTACCACCACCATGCTTCACTGATGAGGTGGTATGCTTAGGATCATGAGCAGTTCCTTTCCTTCTCCATACTCTTCTCTTCCCATCACTCTGGTACAAGTTGATCTTGGTCTCATCTGTCCATAGGATGTTGTTCCAGAACTGTGAAGGCTTTTTTAGATGTCGTTTGGCAAACTCTAATCTGGCCTTCCTGTTTTTGAGGCTCACCAATGGTTTACATCTTGTGGTGAACCCTCTGTATTCAATCTGGTGAAGTCTTCTCTTGATTGTTGACTTTGACACACATACACCTACCTCCTGGAGAGTGTTCTTGATCTGGCCAACTGTTGTGAAGGGTGTTTTCTTCACCAGGGAAAGAATTCTTCGGTCATCCACCACAGTTGTTTTCTGTGGTCTTCCGGGTCTTTTGGCGTTGCTGAGCTCCCTGGTGCGTTCCTTCTTTTTAAGAATGTTTCAAACAGTTGTTTTGGCCACGCCTAATGTTTTCTGATCTCTCTGATGGGTTTGTTTTGTTTTTTCAGCCTAATGATGGCTTGCTTCACTGATAGTGACAGCTCTTTGGATCTCATCTTGAGAGTTGACAGCAACAGATTCCAAATGCAAATAGCACACTTGAAATGAACTCTGGACCTTTTATCTGCTCATTGTAATTGGGATAATGAGGGAATAACACACCTGGCCATGGAACAGCTGAGAAGCCAATTGTCCCATTACTTTTGGTCCCTTAACAAGTGGGAGGCACATATGCAAACTGTTGTAATTGCTACACCGTTCACCTGATTTGGATGTAAATACCCTCAAATTAAAGCTGACAGTCTGCAGTTAAAACACATCTTGTTCGTTTTATTTCAAATCCATTGTGGTGGTGTATAGAGCCAAAAATGTTAGAATTGTGTAAATGTCCCAATATTTATGGACCTGACTGTACAATAATGTAATTTACTGGGGAAAATGGTGATCATGGTCCATGCTCTCTTTTCTCTGCCATTTAGTGTTGAGGAAAATCTCATTGCTGTTGCTCTTGCATTTTAAATAACCACATGGAACTCACTCTTCAGTCTTTAATTACTGCTCACCTACTGTGAGTTTGGTCACCGCCAGCCATCTGACCCTGATCGGCTACTACCTGTCTGCGTTTTGTGAGTAGCCTAGGCCTAACCCCATACCTTCAGCTTTACATTGCCTAAATGGCCAAAGTGGATGTAACATGTCTGATTCCAGATACAGGGGGACAGTGCAACTGTAAGAGATGTCCTCGGCTTACACTACACTAGTGGTTTCGGTGCTGCTTGCAACATGCCCACTGATGTGGTTAATGTCTGCAGCCTGGAATCATTTTGTCCTCTGATAGTAGTCTATCCCATCTTCAGGGTCCTATTTAGAGCTGTCAAGTGTGGGCTGTTCCTCTGGCCTTTCAACTGAGTTTTATTTACTGTAGTCATTCAATACTTTATGACTCAAAGCATCCATTTGTTTTCTGATGCCGAACACAGAGGCCACAAGCTTGCACTCATGATTTCCCCGGAATATTTTGTAACTAATTAGCCACTGAGACTTTGTTTGATTCTGAGTTTCTCCAGTCCTTCATGGACAATCTTGCCTCCAAGGAGTCGGTCTTGTGCCATTACTCCCAAATTAAACAAGACTCTTATTGCGCACCACTTTGGAAATAGACAATCATCCTGTTGCTTTTACAAAAACCCCCCTAAAACAATAAAGACCTTCTCACACTCACTGTTCCAAGTCTTCTTCTGTGGAGATTGGAAACACCCTGACAATATGTTTTCTCCCACTAAGAGTTTATTAGGCTTGCATTAGTTTGATGAGGAATTTGTAAAAAAGTGCTCTGCTTCCACTGTGGATTCAGCAATGTCCCACCTTGACAAGGCATCCACCATTCCATTGGAAGAAGCACCTGTTGTTAAGGAACCAATTGATAAGCTGTTGGAAGCCCTCTCTACTCTCTCTGTTCTCGATGGCAGGTCCTGCTCTCCATCCTGTCTTAGCTGTAACCTTGCTTTGCCAAACCCAGGCTGTATGAAAAAGTTTACAAAAGGCTCTCATATCTACCTCTCTCCTGACAATATGACAATGGTTTCATAGAGTGGAGAACATCAAAAACATGGAGGAATTAACATGTTCAATGAAGGACAGGAAAGAGCAATGCAAAAAACCTGGTTTTATTGGAATGCATATTCTTTCTCTGATGAATTCAAACAGGTCTTAGCTGGTTAAATGGGAGAGAGAATGGCGCAACCAAAGGAAACAGAGAAATCTGCTGCTAGGCATAAAAATACTTCAACCAAGTGTGAATGGCAGCTGATAAAAAGTCCACCTGCATAAAAAGTCCAGAAATATCAAAAAACACATCAGTGGCAACTTGTACTTAGAAGCTCTATAGCAACTCTATAAAATAGTGTATAAAAGAGAGAGAGAAGTAGCCCCATCTGAGCGTAGTACAGGTATTAACCACTTTTTAACACACAGTAGGCAACTCACATAGACAGGTAAAAGAATGCTCATCAAAATTAAAAGGCACATGCTTGACATCATCAGTCCTGGTCCTGCTGGATGGATGACCCATGAGCTGGCTGTCCTGAAGGCCCCCAGAACTTCCTGGATTGGTGTGGAACACACGGCACAGCAGGGGAGTGGATGTGACATTAATTCTGGCTGGAGTGGCTTGGCTACGCATTACAGAGAATGAGCGCTCCTTTCTCAGGCCATGTCGGGAGTCATCTTGAGTGCTGTATTTATGGGCTGCAGGACTCTAGCGGACTACAACACCCAGCGATGCAGTGCACAAAAAACAAACAATGCATGGCAATAGTGAATTGTACACAATCAAACACTAAATAAAAAAGCCCTATGCACAATAGAAATGTATGGGGGTAAATACTTGGGACCATAAGCCAGCAAACTACAGCACCTAGGAACACTTGCAACTCCCAGGAACCATAAGTTAACTATATATAATTAAAAAACAATAAATTTAAATAAAAACTAGTGAGGAGCTCAAATTAAACATGAAATATAGAAAAAATATATATATGCACTTACAGAATCGTGATTCTAAACAAGGAAGACCTTAAGGGTTCCCTAAAAAATTTAGAAAATAAATAATAATGAATCCATGTAAATATATCAATATATGTGTGCATATATTAAATTGTACATCTATAGCCAAACAATGGGTATAGTTTATGCAGGTATCTCAGACTATTGTTCGTTCATAACACAGTATTGATTTCAAGCTCTTCATTAAGACCATCGGGGACCAATGTATCTAAGGTATAAATCCAAAAGGTTTCCCTTTGGCAAAGCTGCTTGAAACGCCTAGCTGTTGGGAAAGTCTTAGGTGTGGATTCAATAACCAAAACCATCACAGCAGAGGAAGATTTTTGGTGGAACTCCAGAAAATGTCTGGGACAGTGTGTTTGTTGACTCCATCTTCAACGAAGTAATGGTGCTTCCCAAAACGTTTTCTCAGAGTCCTCCCCACATAAAACAGGCCATATGGACATGAAAGACAATATACAACAAATTCAGAGGAACAGTTGTAAAGTTATTCAGAACACAGGTGTTCCCCTTACTGTAAAATCCTTTTGTCCACGTTTCATATGCTTACACGTGAAACATTTTTGCTTAAGGCATTGCTACATGCCCTTAAGCTCAAAGAATGTAAAGGATTGACTTCTGAGAGCGACAGTGGGCTTAATTTTACTCGGAACTACTGCACTTTTGATGTGCCTATCCTTCCTGTAAGTAACTTTAGGTTTTACCTATATAGAATCACAGCATATATAGTTGTCTTTACGGTTCCTGGGAGCAGCAAGTATTGCTGGGTTGTTCTCCAGCTTATTGTCCCAAGCATTTACCCCCATAGGTTTCCATTGTGCATAGAGTTTTTTTTATTAGTGTTTAATTTTGTACAGTTCGCTTTTGCCATGCATTGTGTGTTTTTGTGCACTGCTGGGCGTTGTAGTCCGCCAACGTCCTCCAGACCATTAATACAGCACTCAAGATGGCTCCTGACATGGAAGGAGCATGCATGCTCTGTAAAACAGCCAAGCCCACAGCATCTGGAAGTGATGTCACATCCTCCCCTCCGCTCTGCTGTGCATTCCACACCAATCCAAGAAGTTCTGGGAGCCTCCAGGACATGGCCTGAGGAAGGAGCTTGCATGCTCTGTAAAGCATAGCCAAGCCCACAGCATCTGGAAGTGATGTCACATCCTCCCCTCCGCTCTGCTGTGCATTCCACACCACTCCAAGAAGTTCTGAGAGCCACCAGGACATGCATGCTCTGTAAAGCATAGCCAAGCCCACAGCATCCGAAAGTGATGTCACATCCGCTCCTCAGCTCTGCTGTACATTCCACACCACTCCAAGATGTTCTGGGAGCCTCCAGGACATGGCCTGAGGAAGGAGCTTGCATGCTCTGTAAAGCATAGCCAAGCCCACAGCATCCGGAAGTGATGTCACATCCGCTCCTCAGCTCTGCTGTACATTCCACACCACTCCAAGAAGTTCTGGGAGCCTCCAGGACATGGCCTGAGGAAGGAGCTTGCATGCTCTGTAAAGCATAGCCAAGCCCACAGCATCCAGAAGTGATGTCACATGCGCTCCTCAGCTCTGCTGTACATTCCACACCAATCCAAGAAGTTCTGGGAGCCTCCAGGACATGGCCTGAGGAAGGAGCTTGAATGCTCTGTAAAGCATAGCCAAGCCCACAGCATCCAGAAGTGATGTCACATGCGCTCCTCAGCTTTGCTGTACATTCCACACCAATCCAAGAAGTTCTGGGAGCCTCCAGGACATGGCCTGAGGAAGGAGCTTGCATGCTCTGTAAAGCATAGCCAAGCCCACAGCATCCAGAAGTGATGTCACATGCGCGCCTCAGCTCTGCTGTACATTCCACACCAATCCAAGAAGTTCTGGGGGCTTCCAGGACAGCCAGCCCAGTGGGATCCATCCAGCAGGACCAGGACTGTTGATGTCAAGCAGGTGCCTTTTACTTTTGCTGAGCATTCTTTACCTGTCTATGTGAGTTGTCTACTATGTGTTAATAAATGGTTCAAACCCATAATAAACTCAGATGGTGCTGCTTCTCTCTCTCTTTTATACACCTCGCTGGTTAAAGGGGCTCCTCTTTTCTCCCCCCCCCCCCGTTCCTCCGGTCCCTCCCATTTTTGGTTAGCATGTAATCAATGCCCCTCAACCGGCTCACCTTCTCTCTCTATTCCATGTACTTGATTTTCTATATGTTCTTTTCCGCCTTCTAATTTCTATTATTGTTTACTCTTGGTGCCATACGCACGATTACATTTATTTTATTATGGTGGGAGTCATATTTCAATGACATTCTAGGTCACGGAGTATTGTCATTATGACTTTGCAAGAATCATACTTCATGTTTCAACAGGTTTGCTACACTGTTGTCCCTGGGAAATGAACTGCAGTTCAAGTGAGTGGTGTTCTGGTGGTTTATGTTACATATTTACTCAGTGTATTGTTTTTCTCCCACACATTATTGTGCCTCCCTTTTCTGAGTGAACCTACTAATTATTGCTGACTTATGCGCATTGTGCTTTTAATGCTGAAAATGTTTTCTGTATTTAAATACTCTTCTATATATTCTAAAATTTATAAATAAAGAGCGGAAAAAAAGAGCTCTTGTAAGTTTTGTTGCTGATCCCTTAGTCTTTAAACATTTGTAGTTTTAGGCTACAGTTTGATGGGCTGCTGGAGGTTCCCACATCACATTTCCTGCCTGTATCTCAAATGTTTGGGTGAAGGGGCATGGTTTCCAGAGGTTTGTACGATAGTTTTGTTCCCTGCCCCTCATTGATTTCTTACTTTCTTAAGCTTCCTGTGCCATCGCGCAGTACCAGATTTTTATCTAGCCTTCTCAGGTTTTCCAAATCAAGGTGTCATTACCCCAGTTTCTGAAACAGAAAGGTTCAGGGTTTTTACTCCAAGCTGTTAACAGGTCCAAAACCCAAAGAAATCATCCACCCCATCTTGGATTTCAAAGTGCTGAATGTTTTCATTCGAGCTCAAAAAAGCCACATGGAATCCAGTAGATCTCTCATCACCTTTCTTTGATAGGGAGACTTTCCGCAGAGGTCATTAAGGACACCTGCATGTCACCATCTTCCTGGGCATCAGTGTTTCCTACACTTAGCTAGGGTCACCTGCACTTTCAGTTCATGGGACTGTCACACAGCCTTTCACTATGCAATTTCTTTCATGAAATAATTGAAGTAAATTTGCATTTACAAAGTACGTGTCCTGAATTAGAACATCCTAGATGTGGTTTCTCATGGCAACTAGGTGACTTTTACCATACTGAACATGCCTTGAAATATCACATAAATGATGTTTCTCATTGTGAAAAGCATGTCTTTCATGTTAATTTTGTGCAATTTCTCTGTTATGTTATTATATTTACAGACTAAACTTACTACACTGGAACTGTGCCCATTGTTTTTTTTTTCTTTATTTCATGAAAGAAATTTAATAGAATATTATATGTTCCAAATATTAAATGGCTTGATGTTTGTTGCCAGGTTACAAAAAAACATGTTTCATGTAGTCAAGGAAAGTTTTGTGTACCCCCAGGCAATGTGTGTCATGACAGTTTAAAAGAAATCCATCATTTATGGATTCAAAAATGAAATTGTTGGCTGCCAGAAAACAGGTAACCAGTATCATATTGTGTACACGCCCTAAATAATGCTATTAAAACATTATGACATTCCGTAAGCATACATTTATTTTATTTACTCCCCCCTGTACTTGCCTCAGTGCAACTTTATAGCCCTTTCACATAAGAGCACATGCAAAATGCAAATGTTTGATGCATCTTTGGCTATCAAAGATGCATCAGAGCCAAATATGCACATGCTCTGTGCGTGCATGTGCATATTTGGCTCTCATGCTTTTAATACATGTGGTATGTTGCCTTGCTAATAATCATACTCAAAAACGACACATTTTACCCATTTTCTAACCCTAAACTCTAATTTACGCCTTTAACTAATAACTCGCAACCAGGGGTGGACTGACAACTCATGGGGCCCCCGGGCAATAGGGGATCATGGGGCCCCTGTGTCCTTGCCCAAACTCAAAAAAGCCTATGAAAAAGGTACCAGGGGCATCTCATGGGGCCCCTACTGACCCCTGGCCCTCGGGCAGTGCCCGAGTTTCCAAATGGTCAGTCCGCCCCTGCTCGCAACCCTTACTACAACTCTTAACTCATAACCCAAACTCTAACCCTAAGGCTGGTACCAGACTCGGCTCTATGGTTCTGCAACACAGGATAGCATATTGTACACTATGTACAGTGCATTGCACTGCCAACACGCACATACAGTAGCTGCCAATCCACTCACACATTGTGCATTGTGGTGTGAGTGCATTGTCACTGAGTTGTCAAAAATGCTGCAAGAATTTGAATGTTGAGTTGCACTGCCAGCCTATTCAGATTAAACAGGTTGCCATAACACAGGTGAACACATGTGCTAGAATGCATTTGTTAACACACCCACACAAGTGTCAGGAGGCCCCAAAATCTAATCCTTACCCATAATTATAACCCTACACTATGCTTTAGAATTCAGTTAGAGAATTTACCTGCATGTTATTACCAACTAGCTGGCTGTAGTACACAAGAACAAAAATGAGGACACATTAAGAAAAAGGGCAAGATATTGTTCCATCTGGACTCTCTGTTAGCCAACCCAGTGCACCTGATATGTTGATGTATATTCCCAAAGATTAAGAAATTAGCAACTGTCAGGGCCCCTCACAATAATTACTTAGGACTACTACAGTGATCCACCACTTCCACAGCAGTCCTAGAGGTATGAAATATGTATGTTTACATTGGTCCAAGCTGGACCAATATAATTATTCAATAAAAAATATATCTGGAGTTCAGTTTTAACAATGAAATCTAAGCAGATATAAAAGGTGCAAACGAATTCAGCTCTGTAATTTTTGATACATCATTAAGTACATACAGTTGACTAGGTATCCAAGCCAAAAATATGAAAATTGCTGGTTAAACAATGGGACATTGATCTTTTGAGGAGAAAGGAAGATAAAGGCATGTAAGGAGGAGTACTAGGAACTCTTAGAAATGTAATAAATACCTTGGCTTCTTATTAACCTTAAGGGTTAATGTTAGGGCAGTATTAAAGTGTCAGGGTCAAACCTATGTGCAGTGAATTGCTGCATGATTTGCTGTAATGGGTTTGCTCAGTGCCCTAGCTGTGTTTTGAAGTAACCAAGTTGGCTCTGTTCCTTCGTTTGTTCCTTCATCTTTGTTTTCTTCTCAGTTGGTTATGGTACAGTTCATAGAGGCCCTGACTGGGAATGATGCTCTGCTGGACCTGATAATCTCAAACCATGCAGAGTTTATTACTAATTTTCATATAAAAGAGCATCTGGGTAGCAGTGACCATAACATGATCAAAAAGTTAGCTGTAGACAACAAGCACATACTGGAAAGATAAAAACACTTAACTTTAGGAGAGCAATTTTTCCAAGGATGAGGGCTACTCTCCAAGGTTTAGACTAGGAGGAAATATTTGTAAGTAACTATAGACCTGTTAGTTTAACTTCTATGATTGGGAAGATACTAGAGATTTTAATTAAAGACCACATAGATGAGTTCTGGCTGGAAAAAAATTATATTTTAGGCAACAGACAGCATGGATTCATGAAACACAGAAGTTGTTAAACAAATCTGATTTCTTTTTATGAGAAGGTAAGCAAAACCTTAGACAAAGGATTGGCTTCGGACATAGTATACTTGGATTTTGCAAAAGTGTTCAACACAGTTCCCCCCACATGGCTATGTGTAAGGTAAAGTCTACGGGCTTGAAAAAATCAGTTTGTAAATGGATGGAAAACTGGCTAAAAGACTGCATTCTGAGAGTAGTGGTTAATGATTCATACTCTGAATGGCATAGGGTTGTGAGTGATGTACCCCAAGGTTCAGTCTTGGGACCCTTACTTTTTAATATATTTATAAAAAAATTATACAGTAAGGTCTGGGATTAAAAATCCCATTTCAGTCTTTGCAGATGACACCAAGCTGTGCAGTGGAATAACGTCCTTACAGGGTGTCTTCAATTTACAAGCCGACCTCAATGCTCTGTTTAATTGGGCAACTATGTGGCAAATGAGGTTTAATGTTGATAAATGTAAGGTTATGCACTTGGGGGTTAGGAATATGCATGTATCATACATACTAGGGGGAGTACAACTGGGGGAATCAATGGTGGAGAAGGATCTGGGGGTTCTGGTAGATCACAAGCTAAATAATGTCATGCAATGCCAAGCCGCGGTTTCTGAAGTGAGCAAAATCCTCTCTTGTATTAAAAGAGGTATTGACTCTAGAGAGAGAGATATCATTTTACCCCTGTACAAATCATTAGGAACACCTCATCTGGAATATGCAGTTCAGTTTTGGGCACCAATTCACAAAAAGGATATCGGGGAACTGGAGAAAGTGCAGAGAAGGGCAACCAAACTGCTAAGAGGCATGGGGGAGCTCAGCTATGAGGAAAGATTAGAGGAACTGAATTTATTCTCTTTTGAGAAGAGGAAATTGAGGGGGATATGATCAAATACATCAGTGGTTCATATAGTGAACTTGGTGTAGAGTTATTCACCTTAAGGTCATCACAGAGGACAAGAGGTCACTCTTTCCCTCCTGGAGGAAAAGAGATTTATTCTCCAAATACAGAAAGGTTTTTTTTTACAGTAACAGCTGTGAAAATGTGGAATAGACTCCCTCAAGAGCTAGTTGTGGGCAGCTCAGTGGATTGCTTTAAAGTGTTACTAAACCCAGGACCCTGCATTCACTCTATCTGGTCTCCATCAGTACACACTACGTGGAAATGCAATTATTTTAGTAAATGTAAACTAATAAATACCGTTCTCACCAGCAGTTGGAGCAATCTTGTGACTTCTACCAGTGTCCAGCAGAGCACTGGTTAAAGCTTATAGGAGGAGTTTTCTTTATGCTCTAGGACAGGGGTCTGCAACCTTTAAGACATAAAGAGCCACTTGGACCCGTTTCCGAGAGGGAAAAAAAGACTGGGAGCCGCAAAACCATTGCAACATTTAAAACAAATCCGATACTGCATATATTGCGAAAAGCGCTCTGGTCATGAAGGGGGTTTAAGGGCCCAGTAAGCAAAGGGTTAACCAGGGCCACAGTGTATCATCATAATCACAATCATAGCCTTAGGTCAGTGGTGGGCAACCTTTTTTTTCAACTGAGCCAAATCTCGCCAAAACCACGACTGAAATTTATTTTGAGAGAAAAATTTTTAAAACTGAAAATACATCCCCCATATAGTAATTCATCCCCCATAGTAATTCATCCCCCATATAGTAATTCATCCCCCCATAGTAATTCATCCCCCATATAGCAATTCATCCCCCATATAGTAATTCATCCCCCCTATAGTAATTCATCCCCCCTATAGTAATTCATCCCCCATATAGCAATTCATCCCCCATATAGCAATTCATCCCCCATATAGTAATTCATCCCCCATATAGTAATTCATCCCCCCTATAGTAATTCATCCCCCCTATAGTAATTCATCCCCCATAGTAATTCATCCCCCATAGTAATTCATCCCCCATATAGTAATTCATCCCCCATAGTAATTCATCCCCCATATAGTATTTCATCCCCCATATAGTAATTCATCCCCCATATAGTAATTCATCCCCCATAGTAATTCATCCCCCATATAGTAATTAATTCATCCCCCATAGTAATTCATCCCCCATATAGTAATTCATCCCGCATATAGTAATTCATCCCCCATATAGTAATACATCCCCCATAGTAATTCATCCCCCATATAGTAATTCATCCCCCCTATAGTATTTCATCCCCCCTATAGTATTTCATCCCCCCTATAGTAATTCATCCCCCATATAGTAATTCATCCCCCATATAGTAATACATCCCCCATATAGTAATTCATCCCCCATAGTAATTCATCCCCCATATAGTAATTCATCCCCCATAGTAATTCATCCCCCCTATAGTAATTCATCCCCCCCTGTGTCAATTCACTTACCTTTGCTCCGCGCGTTCCTCTAGCTGTGTTCCCGCACCGTTCTGGTCTTCAGGGCGGACTGTGAGAGGAGAGGAGTTTGTCACGCTGCCCCGCCTACATCCTGACAGCCAATGTTTGGAGGAGGGAGGGGAGCGGGCGCCCGGCACATAGAAGAGCTGCATTAAAAGAGCCGCGGCTTGCCGACCCTATTGCCTGTCACCTGGTGGGCAGTGTGCTCCGGAGCCGCAGGAAAGGTGAAAAAGAGCCGCATGCGGCTCCGGAGCCACGGGTTGCCGACACCCGCTCTAGGAGGATGCCGAACTCCTGACCTCTGTCTGGACAGTGTTGATTGGCCCTGTGCTGATCACATGCACTCTCCCAAGAAAAAAAAAATCTTTTCTAGCAATACACAAAAAAATGAACATGTACAGAGTGTCTCAACACAATATGCCTTATCAGGAGATAAGAGTGGACACTTGAAGAAGGGAAGGATCAGAGACATCAGGATCAAACAGCATTTTTACGCAATGCAGAGGATTAACCGCTTAGGTTACACAGTGAGTATAACAGGCATGCTTTACTGCATATACGGACTGATTTTACTATTGTGGGTTTAGTAACACTTTAAAGTAGGCCTGGATTATTTCCTAAATGCACATACTATAACTATATACTAACATTTATAGGTAAGGTTGATCCAGGGAATATCCGATTGCCTCTTGGGGAATCAGGAAGGAATTATTTCCCCTGCAGGAGAAAATTGCACTATGCTTTGCTGGGTTTTTTTTTGCCTTCCTCTGGATCCACTGTGGGTATAGGATTGTATATTATTATTATTATAATACAGGATTTATATGGCGCCAACAGTTTGCTCAGTGCTTTATAATATGATGGGAGACAATACAGCAACAATACAGTTCAATACAAGAGGGTTAGGAGGGCCCTGCTTCTTGGAGCTTACAATCTAAGAGGGAGGGGCTAGTGGTTCAAAAGGTAATAACTGTGGGGGATGGACTGATAGGAGGAATAGAAGATTCCATTATTAGCTGAGGGCAGGATAGGCGATCCCTGAAGAGATAGGTTTTCAGAGATCGCCTAAAAGTGAGCAGTATAAGCGAAAGTCTGATAAATTGGGGTAGAGAGTTCCAGAGGATGGGGGAAGCTCTGGAGAAGTCCTGAAGATGAGCATGGGAGGAGGAGACAAGGGAGCTAGAGAGCAGGAGGTCGTGCGAGGAGCTGAGAGTATGGTTTGGGTGATATTTGGAGACAAGATTGGTGAAGTAATTTGGGGCAGAATTATAAATGGCTTTATATGTTATTGTTAATGTTTTGAATTTTATCCGTTGGGCAATGGAAAGTGAGTGGAGGGATTGGCAGAGGGGGGTGGCAGATATGGAACGGTTAGTAAGGTGGATGAGTCTGACAGCAGCATTAATGATAGACTGAAGAGGGGATAGCCTGCGATGAGGTAGGCCAATGAGGAGGGAGTTTCAGTAGTCAAGGTGAGATATAACCAGGGAGTGAATAAGTTGCTTAGTGGTTTCCGAGGTTAAGAACAGGCGTATCTTGGAGATGTTGCGGAGGTGAAGTCTACAAGATTTGGACAGTGATTGGATTTGGGGGTGAAAGGACAGATGGGAATCTAGGATTACACCTAGCACCCTGGCATGAGGGGAGGGACTGATGGTTGTGTTATTTATCTTGATGGAGAAGTCAGGGGAGGGGGCACGGGCTACAGGGAATAGTATGAGCTCAGTTTTGGAAAGATTGAGTTTGAGGAAGTGGAGTGACATCCATGCTGATAGAGTTATAGGCAACACTGAAGGAGCACTGCGATAGGTAGGAGAAGAACCAGGAGAGAGCAGAGTCTTGGAGGCCAAGAGAGAGGAGTTTTTTGAGGAGGAGGGGATGGTCAATTGTAGCAAAAGCCGCAGAGAGGTCAAGTAGTAAGAGTATGGAGTAGTGGCCATTAATTGGGATGAGTATGGAGTAGTGGCCATTGGTTTTAGCAGTTAATAGATCAATAGTGAGTTTTAGTAGGGTAGTTTTAATGGAGTGTAGTGAGCGAAAGCCAGACTGTAAAGTGTCAAGAAGGTTGTTGTCAGTAAGGTAGGCACTCAGGTGATTGTAGACTAAGCGTTCTAAGAGTTTAGAGGTAAATGGCAGCAGGGAGATGGGTCTTAAGTTGTTCAGGTTGGTGGGGTCCAGGGAGGGATTTTTAAGTACGGGAGTGTTGTGTGCATGCTTTAGAGGGGTGGGGAAGGCACCGTTAGAGAGGGAGAGATTGAAGATGTGAGTGAGGGAACATAGGATAGAAGAAGGTTGACCATAGTAGTTACGACTAACTATGTAGCTAACTATATGTTGAATTCAAGACCTGCCTAGAAAACATTTTGGATAACCTAATTTTTTTTTGGCATTGAACACTACTTCACAGAATTTGGAAGTTGCATTCCATTCAGGGCTTTCTATGAAATTCATAGTGAATATTGAAAGAATTGCTTTAATATGGAAGTATTTTATAATAATAACCTTTTAATGATTAATTGTGTCTCAAGTTAATTGTGAATGCATGTGACTTGGTCAGTTGCTGGCATTTCTGATTATTTCTGGGCACTGTTTACTATTGACCAGTTTTTGGAGAAATTAGAAAGGATGCAATCCAGCAGACTCCTTCACTGGTTTCTCATTTGTGCAAAATATGACCAATCAGTTTACCTTTGATTGCATTTATTGACCATCATTTTTTTTTCTGTAATTTTTTTCATTATTGTTGATACCATATTCTCCTATTTCAATGTTTACATATTGCATTTTAATTAGATGATCCTAGATTGTAAACTCGAAAGAGCAGGGCCCTCGCAACCCTCGTGTATTGTATTGTTTCTGTCTTGTCTCATGTTCTGTCCCCCTTGCTACTGTACAGCGCTGAGCATACCCTTTGGCGCTATATAAATACTGTATAATAATATAATAATAATAATAGATGATTTATTCTTACACTACACTCAGCTTTTCCACAGTCTGAGTCTATTTGCACCCGTTAAGCCCCAAAATTTTGTGTAAACCATTGGTTGAGGGCATTTTCATTGTCATTCTACATGAGGACATTTCCATTGTCTTTAAAGAGTCTGAATACAAACTTTTCTTGAACACTGTCTCCATACATATCTTCCTGGACTGATATCATTTCTACTCTGCTCTTCAGTCAGAAGGCTAAGTCCTGAAGCATTAAACCCCAAGGCATCTGCTGCACTGCCATATCTGCTTCAATTTCTTCTGCCACTCTGTACACTGTTAATTCTCAGGTTTTTTCATCTTATTCTTTTAGGCTCATGCTATTGCCTTCAAGTCCAAGTCCAGTGATATACTGTAACTGTGGGTGGAATGGTCATAAAAAACATAGCAGTTGTAACTTTTTCTGTGCCCTATCGTCAAACAATGGAAAAAAAACCTGAGGCACAGTTTGCAAATTAATTTAAAACAAATTTGGGACAAGATAAGGCACTAAACTATGCGGAGAAAAAATCTGATTCAAAGCAGTAATGTCCTTCACACAGATACACATAACACAATAAATGCTCAACACACTGGTTCTACTACCTCAAGGAAACTGGCTACTCAGTACACCTTGAAGAGCTCAATACCAGTATTTCAGCATAGGCTTGACCTAACTTCATTAAAATAAAACACAATTATGCAGCCTCACAGAACTGTTTTTTTTTCTGTGGGGCTGCATATTTGAGTTCCTATCTTTGTATTGGGAGTGCGCTGAACAGCGCGCTCCCAGCACGAAGAACGGAGTGTCACTGAGAGCCACATGTCCCGTTCTAATGATCGGGAACAGGGACTCCAGGTCACATGATCGCTGTGATAGCCTCTGATTGGCTATCACAGTGATCAGTCACTGTGAAGCCTGCCCCCCTTGTTTTTTTTTTCTCTGAATAGAGGAGAGAGATACATTAATACTCTCTCTCCTTGCATAGCAAAAAAAAAACTGTTTATAAAAATATAGATTAAATAAATATATATAAAAAAATAAAATAAAAAATAAATACCTAGATCAAGGTTTGATCTAGTTCAGTGCCAGGGTTAGTGATTGGGTCAGGGTCAAAGGTCAGCATTTTTTTTTAATTGGTATCTGTGTCAGCGTCAGTTTCAGTGTGTTTTAGGTAAAAAAAAAACAAATTGACCGCTATTGTTTCTGGGCTGTAGTACAGGTACAAACAACAAATAACATACACATATATGGTACCGATGCAATCACCAACAGCTGGAAAATTTATTTTGGGTTGGTTGTTCTTTGGTGGTAGATTATATTAGTAACAAGAAACACACAGCTAAATTGAAAAAAAAATATATATTTTTTTTTACTATTTGGGCCAGTTTTCCTTTGATAATAAAAAAAAAACAGGAGATATCCGTTACCAATTACCACCAAACGAAACCTCAATTTGTCCAGAAAAAAAACAAGGTATAATTCACCTGGATGTACTAAGTAGATGTGATGATATGTACAGTTTTACTAACACATGTCAACGTTGCAAAATTGTGTTTAGGCATTAAGATTTGTTTTACCCTTAGGCGTGAAGGGGTTAATCAGCTGGTAGAATGATAAATGCTCACACACACATATATATTTTTGGTGGTTGGTCTACCTCCTCTGCACACTTGTCCAATTTTCAGAGTGGTCCTACTTAGGTAAACATTGCTTCTCTCCCTTTGGACCTTTCAGCTTTTTATCATGTATTGCTAGAGCTGTAACAAAATATTATTGTTTTTTTTTTAATTTGAAACATTTATACTTAGTTTATAGGGTGCTAACCATGTTTTGTACATTTGGTCATGTAGGTATCATTACGGTTTGATTTATTTTGTTTTTCTAAAACAATGTTTACACTTTATAGGTGTTTGCCAATAAAATATATAACTCAGTGTTTTTATTATTAGAATATTTATCATATAAGTCACTTTTTATTATATGCACTTTATTCTTAATTGTATCAACCACTTTATGTTATTAACCCCTTGACACATGACTAGGCTCCAGGGTGGAGTGAAATGTGTTGAGGCGTGGCCTGGGTGGAGTCCAGGCTGTGGCTGTCATACACCTCCTCACAGGATTTTGCTATGATTTGCAACTCTTGGGACTTCTTCTCCCTAATAGATGTTTTGAGCTGGGACGAGCTTTGTCCTTGTCTGCACACCTAGTGGTTTGTCATGCAAGAGGACCTCGTGGAGCCTTGAGTGGCACCTGTCATTTTTGTTGTGGGTGCCTCGGGAAGGGGGGGGGACCTCAGGCCACTGATGATGCATACGTGCGGCAGCTGTGCATTAAAGCCCACTATTTTTGACAGTAGGGGGCCCCATGAGATGCCCCTGGTACCTTTTCATTGGCTTTTTCATAGGCTTTTTGGGTCTGGGCGAGGACACAGGGGCCCCATGATCGCCTATTGCCCAGGGGCCCCATGAGTTGTCAGTCCGCCCCTGGCTGCTAGCCCTATCCACCCCCTTGAAGGATTTAATTCAGGTAATGGTGTAAAGCATTCGTCCATATGTGCATTTAGCACTCTTTGCACTGGAGGTTTTTGCAAACTTGATTGGTTCCAATCCAGAGTGGGGGGCCAGAGGAGAGTATTGGAAGAAGAAGGAAGGGGGGGGGATACAATAACCCAGGTTTCACACTGGATAGGTTTCTTTATAATTGTTATACTATTTTCATGCTACAATAATACATATTTTTATTAGCCACAAGTAGGTGTCCATTTTCTTTTCTGTTTGATACACAATTATTTATTTTACTTAAAGTGTTACTAAACCCACAACAGTAAAAGCAGTCTGTATATGCAGTAAAGCATGCTTGTTATACTCACTGTGGAACCTAACTGGTTAATCCTCTGCATTGTGTAAAAAGGCTGTTTGATCCTGTCTTCTCTGCCCCTCCTGATACAGACTGAATCTGTAGTTACATGCACATGCTCAGTTTCGTGTGTATTGCTAGAGAGGGTTTTTTCTTCTTGGGAAGGTGCATGTGATCAGCACAGAGCCAATAAGCACTGTCCAGGCAGAGGGTCAGGAGTTTTGCATCCTCCTAGAACAGAAAGAAAACTCCTCCTACAAGCTTTAAACAGTGCTCTGCTGAAGTCACACGACTGTTCTAACTGCTCATGAGCAAAGGTATTTATCAGTTTATATTTACTAAAATAATTGCATTTCCATGTTGTGTGTACTATGGGAGACGAGATATAGTGAATGCAGAGTCCTGGGTTTAGTAACACTTTAAGCAATATGTTGTATGAGGAGATACGATTAAATCACTGTTTTTTAATTGGTGAATTGAAATGCAATGGGCATTTGTTATTTACTACATTATTTGTTTTCTATGGTTACCTAATACTGTTCTAGGTTGCACAACTAGGTAGTACAACATTCTTTTTCCAAGTAGTATTTGCCCATTTGTATGCCACACAGATATGCAGCACAGAACTTCAACATGCAGGATCAGTAGACATGCTATTACATGTACATTAAATATATGAAATAACATTTAAATATTTAACATGAGGTGGCTAGGATGTATAAATATTTAAAATGCTTTAATTACTTAAAGGATAAGTTCACCTTTGGGAACATGTTACAGGTTCCACCCGTTTTTAGGGTGGAACATGCAACATGTTCCCATAGCCACAGCCGCCGTCTGCTACCCCCCTCCCTCTGACAGATAGTATGGGGAGAAGTCTCCTGTACTATCTGTCAAATGTGAAAACAGCGTGGCTGTGCCGGGCTCCGCCCACATGGCCGCATCATTCAATCATGGACTTCCATGAATGAATGAACTGCATGTCCTGACAGCCTAGCGGCTGTTGGCTTGTAGTTTTGAATGAACTATTACGGCCCTGTGGACCGCCATGGTAGTTCATAGATTCTTCCTGTCAAAATATATGCTTGCTTGTACATCCCATACAGGCAGGGACAGGGGCAGACTGACCATTCGAGCACTTGGCTGAGGGCCCAGGGTCAGTAGGGGGCCCCATGAAATGCTCCTGGTACCTTTTTATAGGCTTTTTTGGGTGTGCTTTGAGTGTGGGCAAGGAAACAGGGGCCCTATGGTCCCCTATTGCCCTGGGGCCCCATGAGTTGTCAGTCCGCCCCTGGGCAGGGGTGTATTTACCACAAGGCAAACAAGGCATTTGCCTAGGGCGGCATTTTTTAAGGGGGCAGCACTGCCCTGGAAAAATGGACATATGCGGCATGGGGACCAGGTGGGATCTCAGAGAGGCTGTGGGCTGCTTGATGGTTATGCAGAGCCCAACTGTTATGGCTAGAGCTGTGAAGGTGAGTGTCTTTCTCTCTGTTGCCGTGAGGGGGGTGTAAGTGGAAGGCTCTCTCGGGCGGGGAGGGGAAATGGGGCAGGGGTGTTGTTGGTCAGTGTCAGGCTCTCTCCATGGGGGGGACTAGTGTTGGTCAGTGACAGGCTCTCTATCTGCCGGGGATGGGAGGGCGATTTTTGTGTTTCCTAGGGCAGCACAAAACTTAAATACACCACTGCATACAGCAAGCAGATATTCTGACAGGTCTGCAGGAGACCTGCATGGCATCAGCGTTCTACTGATTGCTGGTGCAATGCTTTCCAGGTTCCTTTGGACAAAAATAATAATTGCACACTTTTTTAACTGCAAAAAAATGTGAATTGATTATTTTTGTCTAAAAGGAGAACCTCTCCTTTAACCAACTTTAAAACTTGTTTTTCTGTCTATATTATGTATTTGAATTCATGCCTTTTCTATTTATGCATATGTTGTATAATCATTTAGACTGATATGTTACGTTTTTTTTTTTTTTTCTTTTGCTTCATTGTACACCTGCTCTGAAGCCAGATCTTGACTATTATACATTAACACTTTGGTTACGTAGAAAGATTAGGAAAGAATTTGAAGTTGGCCAAAACAAGTTAGTATAGCCAACAGACGTCACATGTTTATTATCTTCTCATGCCACTTCAAACGCATCCTATTTGGGAAAAAAAAAAAAATAGTTTGAAATCAGTGCCCCTTGTTATCTCTAGAAGATGGAGCCTGTCATTGCCTGAAAAGGTGACTTTGGAACATTTCTAAAGAGGGGCTAAGGTTGATGGAATGTGATTTCCTTGTTATTCAGGAAGTTGTAAATCAAACTAAGTTTGTAACATTTTTTTTTTTCTCAGGCTTTGTTTTGACAACTGAACTTGCTGTGTGCAGATATAGGCAGTTAGGCGTCACTGTTAAGCAATAGAGTATAAAGGGAAGGTTACAGGGGGTGTAGTGACCACCCAAAGCAAAGACATTGCAGTCACAATCACAGTGTGTTTTACAAATAATTCCTCAGGGCTAATGATTAATCTCAGGTAAAACATTAATGTCCCATGCCCCCCGGCGATGCATTGTATATATGAAGAGCGGAGCTGACACACAAGTATTTAGGAAGCCTTCTTGACAGAGTTTCAGAGACTTCTCGTCACTTAGCTATACTACTGATCTTACACACAGCTTACAGACTAGAGTGTTCTGGGAGAAATATTTCTGAAGTAGCTAATGGCTAGAGAAATCAGTCCCTGTAGTTGGCTGTTAAAAGCCGCTCTGCTTTTTATGGCAGTAGTGATTTCAGTGACAGAACCGTTGCATTGTGCCCAGTGCACTGAAGAGAAGTTAGCTCTTTGCCCACAAGTACCTGCCGAGTGCCCAGAACTGGCACGAGAACCAGGCTGTGGATGCTGCTTGACTTGCGCACTAAAACGTGGGGAGCCTTGTGGGGTGTACACTGCTAGGTGTGGAAAGGCACTCAGTTGTCATGTAAAACCCGGAGAGCCCAGACCCCTCCAAGCACTTACAAGAGGACAAGGAATCTGCATGGATGCAGACGACTTACAGAAGCTGAGAAGTAGTGATGCTACAGGTGAGTTTACACAAGGTACAAATACTTGGAAATGATGTTTTGCAGATATATGTTTAGTATAAAAACTAGCCTCTGAATGTAATTGTCTGTTAATCCCGTCTTTTTATATAACTTTACATTTATTTTCTTAGCCTAATGAAATGACAACATAAAAAAAAAACTAAATTTTTTTTCTCTTTTCACTTAAATATATTGTATGCTACGATTTTACATGATGCAATGCATGTTAGGTACATTTCACGCGCAAATAGAAAATGTGACAAAGACAACATTCTAATATAAGATATGTCGTGTTAATATTTTTTGCTATAATAGTACTTTTTGGATGTAATATATTTTATAAATAATGCTTATTCATTTAATAACAATTTATTGGATCTAAGCACTGTAAGATGAGAAAAAACAACATTATTTAGTAGTATTATTATTATTATTATACAGTATTTATAAAGCGCCGATAGTTCGCTCAGCGCTGTACATTACAAAGGGGGACAGAACATGTGACAGAACAATAACAATACAATGCAAAACATGAGGGGATCGAGGGCCCTGCTCTTTCGAGCTTACAATCTAGGAAAAAACAAACTACATAAAAATATATACAGCATGTAGATATTTAAAAAAAAAATCTAAGCACTGTAAGATGAGAAAAAACAACATTATTTAGTAGTATTATTATTATTATACAGTATTTATAAAGCGCCGATAGTTCGCTCAGCGCTGTACATTACAAAGGGGGACAGAACATGTGACAGAACAATAACAATACAATACAATGCAAAACATGAGGGGATCGAGGGCCCTGCTCTTTCGAGTTTACAATCTAGGAAAAAACAAACTACATAAAAATATATACAGCATGTAGATATTTAAAAAAAAAAAATTGGCATGTATTACTAATTTTGCAAAAAGCAGCAGGATTTAGCATTTTTGTTAAATAGAAAAAACAAAACAAAGGAAAAATATATTTTATGTAAATGCAAGTAGAGGGACATAGAAAAAAAAAATCTGGAAATTCTTTAAATATACATCACAACACTTGAGGTATACCTATAGTGACTGTAAATTTGCGAAGATGACAATAATTATATAAAATCTATTTTGTTGATATATTTTGACAAATTTTAAAAAGAAACAATGTGCTGCCTTTTTCTCTCCCTAGCTGGGCTTCATTTTAATTTTACTGCATTTTGCCAGATAAAAAAATAAACATTTTTTCAATCTTTAATTATTACCTTTTTTCTTACACTTCATTTAGTTTTGAAAAAATTTCCATGTTAATATTTTAGAGATTGGATTAAAACCAGGTAATATTTTGCAGTACATGCATCAAAATCATCAAAATAAGTTCAAATGCATCAAAATTAGCAATTTTGTTAAAAGATAAATATTTCATCTGTTTTTTGACAGCTGTCTGCACTGTCTATAGCCTGATCATTACATACTTCGGATTTCTCAACACTGATGCTTGTTTTTTGACCTGTGTCCTACTTTGTTGCATCAGTGAGGTGAAAGATCAAGTTATGATAACAAGCCCCTTTCTACATGCATAGAGAAAACATGTCTAAATCATTGTTATTTTATATATATATATATATATATATATTTTTTTTTTTTTTTAATTTCCAACATATTGTAAAACCCTTTACTTAATAAAATACAGAAACACAATATCCTGTTTGTATGATCATACAGACTATCTGCATATCTTTAAATCAGATTACAAATTATATTATATTTCTCAATTTTAAAATTGTAAGAGCATACCTAAGGTAATAAAGCTGTCAAACTTCAAAGTATCAAGAACATCCTATTATAATAGTAATTAAATAATAGATTACAAGTAACAATTTTTTTTTTAAATATTTAACCTAATAAATCTATTGCATTGATCATGCATTTGATGTACAAACAAGAGAATATTTTGCTTGTGTGGAAGGAAGCCAGGAAATATTACAGACATTTCCTTTTACATACCGATTGAGGTTGCTTATTTTTAGACCTGGTAGGTTAACTGTTCTGTGTTGGAAACATTCTGTCTGTTTCATTTTAAAAAATACCAAAGTTTATGTACAGAAAAGGGTTTCACAATTTTGCTATTTGGGCATCACTAATAAGTAATTATTATTTTCCCGAACGACGGAAGATGCTTTGTAAGTATAAATTACAGAACTGCAAAGCATTAGCATCTAACATTGCCTATATATATATATACTAATAAGAAAAATAAAACTATGAACATTTGAAAAAGTGGTCAAAGCACATTTCTAAATGCAACGTAATGTGCTTAGGGAATTGTTATCCTGTGATAGAATACAATATTGGAGGTACAGGGTTGGCCAAAACTACAGAGGAAAATGATTTGGGGTGCTTTTATTTAAATTATTGGAAAATGAGCAAACAGTGTGGCCAAGCTGTGGGAAAAATGAAAAGAATCATCAGCAGGTGGAAAGATGTCCTGGTTCACCTATACAGATCTTTAGTTAGACCTCATTTAGAATACTGTTTCCAGTTTTGAAGACCTCATAAGGAACAAAAACGGTGAAAGATCTGAGAGGTGAAACATACTGAGAGACACTGAAGGAGCTTAATATATACGGTCTGGAGGAAAGAAGGGAAAGAGGGGATAGGATTAAATGCATTAAGGGTGTTTAGGGGGGCAGTATTTTAATACGAAGCTAACATCAATACCAGAACATGGGCACATAATCAAACTAGCAGAGAAATGTTCAAAACTGACCTTAAAAAGTATTTTTACTGGAAAATGAGTTGATGCTTAGAACAGATTTCCAGCAGAGACAGTGAGCCAGTTAACAGTAAGTTGATCTAAACATGCTTGGGATAACCGTAGATAACTGTAGATCTGCAAAAGGTTAAAATAAAAATGGTTAAAAAAGGGGGCATACTCAATGGACTACTTTGTCTTGTTCTGAGATCACTTGTCTATGTTTCTATGAAAGTGGTAGACATTTATATACATACATTTCATGGTATAACAGCTTACTATTAAGGCACACTGCATTATGTGTAATTGCTGTTTGTTGTGTCCTCTTTTAGAAATAAAGGACTACTCAGAACATGAAAATACTGCTCCAGAAGGAAGTGATCTTACACAAGATCAGCTCTCCCCATTCCTCCGATTGTTTCCTGATGGTTTGGATAAATTTGATGCCTGGAATGCAATTATGTATGAACGCATGAAGGCAAAAAAGCTTTTTGAGAGAAGAAAATCAAAGGACCAACCACAGGTAAGCTTTTAAAGATCACTACACCAAAGGCATTGTCTCATTCACACATTGTAGGCGTGAAAATCAGTTTGGAGGTGCATTCACACAATGTAGGTGTGAAGGAGCATAGTCATTTTTCACATTTTTCTGCAGGTCAGGTGTAGGTCAGCTCATTTATTTAATGAAATCTTTTCGAGAAATGCCCAAAAGAAGTTCCTGACTCTTTTTGAAATTGTGCCACACCAAAATGAATGGTGATTTTGCACCATGTGTTTTGGCATGCATGAAAAGCAATGTGGGGGGTGCATTAAGAATCAATGACACCACTGCGCGTCTGCAAAGGGCAGTGTGTTTCTGTGCACAAGTGAAAGCACGTGATTTTCTGCACATTCCCACAATGCAGAATTTGGAGTGTAATTTTACTGTGATAGAATATTATTATTCTGTCCTCCAGAGCCGTGGATAAGGGGGTACCACCTGTCCTCTTGTACGGGGCCGAGGCCAGCGGGGGGGGGGCAGGCAGCTGGGTGAATCAGATGTAGGCAGGCTGGTTGATGGCATGCCAGGTGGGCAATTGCTGCAACTGATCCCCTGTATGGCTCTCTCTGCAGCAGCTGAAAGCTGGCTTCTCCTTCTCCCACTTGCTTTCAACTGCTTCAGAGAGACCCATATAGGGGATCGGTTCTAGTAATTCCCCTGCATTGCACCCATCACCCTCCTTGTGCACCATACATTTTCCCCTGGTGCCCCCAAAGTGCTTCCGGCTTCCCTCTTCTTTCCACCGACAGCTACAAGCACACAAAAGGATTCTTCAGGATGGAGAGTGGGGGAAGGGTCCGGTAAACATGTCATATTTACCAGCCCCTTACTTTTCTGAATGAGCACAATGAGCGATCAACACTGATCTCTGACTGTGTTCATTCGTAACTGAAGCATGGGAAACTATGTTTTTTTTGGAGGGGAACCTGTCAGGTTGGCTGTATTGGGCTCCATGGTTTCTAACAGCAGCCCTGCCGTCCTCTGAACCGATGTCACTACAGGACACAGTAGTGATGTAGAGGCAGAAGATGGAATTACACTGTATAGAAGGGGACACAGCTATCTGACACTACTGGGGAGTTTGAAATAAGTAAGAGTCTGCAGAATGTCCTTCTTTGAAGGGAACATTTTTGGCCAACTTTGCTTAATGTAAGTTGACTGCTGCAGTTAACATCCATATTTTTCTGATTGTTTTTAGGGACCATGCCAAAAAGACCTTTACAAAGCAATGGACAGACTGGCAAAAGTTCAACAAAGAACTGGGGAAGACTTGTACAGGTTTCACATTCCCAACTGTAACAGGAATGGGTTTTACCACAGCAAACAGGTAACATTCTAATATTGTTCTGAATAAAAGTTAATGTATTCTGGTGTAACTGCTGGTAACATAACAATAGCTATAGCAGCAAACTCAGCTTGAGGCAAATTAAAAATCTAATGACACTGCTGTTGACACTGGCCCTGTACCCATTGTGATTTTTGCAGTCAAGAACAGCTGATGGCAGACATGTAGAAGACTTCAGAATTGTTAGTAGTAGTCACAGATCCCCCTTTGCAGGCAGTACAGAGAACCTGTTTAGCTGTCTTAGCAGTGTAGATTTATTGCCCCCCAGAGGTCCTGATCATCCCAGCCATAACCCATCATTAACCCTGTATGCCTAATGCCTAACGTTGGGTTGTGTGCAGAAGTATTAACAATTATGTCATAATATAAAAAATTGTGATAGTCATTATTACTGCTACTACAACTCTTGTCCTTGTTTTTGAACTTACTACTAGCCCACCTTTTTCAGCACTTGCTTGCTGTTGCAGTGGAATAGGTTTGTAAGGGCTTAAAAGTTACATTACGGCCCTGAGATCTGAGATGCTCAAAAAGAATGGTGAGCTACTGAGAACAGAGTGGTTAGCTAAAAAATGAAGGTTAAAAGTAAATTCCCCATCCCTTATAACATATTTTTATTATTATTATTATTATTATTATTATGAAGTATTTATAAAGCGCCAACAGTTCGCTCAGCGCTGTACATTACAAATGTCCACAGTACTGCTTCCTAGTAATGTACTGACATGGTAACAGCTATCCTGCTACCTCTCCTTGATAGAGACATACTTTATGTTAGGATCAAAGACAGTAAGAAGGTTGCTATGGGGCCCCATGATCTTTAGGTAAACCCGTGATATCAACTTTGCAAATTACTATATCAATTTACAGCAGTATACAGTCAGGTCCATAAATATTGGGACATCGACACAATTCTAACATTTTTGGCTCTATACACCACCACAATGGTTTTGCAATGAAACGAACAAGATGTGCTTTAACTGCAGACTGTCAGCTTTAATTTTAGGGTATTTACATCCAAATCAGGTGAACGGTGTAGGAATTACAACAGTTTGCATATGTGCCTCCCACTTGTTAAGGGACCAAAAGTAGTGGGATAGAATAATAATCATATTATTGTTAAAATAGTGATTATTTTAACTTTTACTAGGCAACTTGTACTGATTATGTTACTCTTTATTTTGTTTAGTGTGAGACTGCTTTAGATGGAGAACGTGGAAAATGCTGGTGTGTTTATCCAATAACTGGAAAGAAGATTCCAGGTTCTCCTGAAAACAGAGGCGACCTTAACTGCCAACAGTATCTGAATGCACAAGAATAGGTGCACTAATGATGTATATATTTTATGAACAACTACTGAACTATTTATTCAGAAGTATATTTTCCTGTCCCTTTTATATTATGTATTTTTCATACCTATTTATGAGCAAATATTATGGTCTAAAGATTTACACTATTTTTTAAAATAAATTAAAAATGTAAATCAAGCCACTTATTTAATGCATAAATTATATTTTTACTATGGTCTATTGATGATTTTTTTAATAATCAAAATTACAAAAATTAAAAATGTATTTTTTTATACGCACAAGCATGACTTTTTTCTGCAGTAACTCCTTTACCTTTTCATTTAATAATCCCTGCACTGAAATTTGCTTTATAATCCTGTCATGGTAGCTACTGTACATTTTCAGACTGTGGAATGGAATTATTTTTTTTTCCTATAGACTCTGTGGTTACAAAGACATTCTTTTGAAAATAAGTAAGAACTCTGTTCAAAACACGAAAAATGTATTGTTCAAATAGCTTATCATGAGCAACAAATTTTAGCTGTTATTTCAGCTTTGGCTAATACCTCAAACTTTATCTATAAAATAATTACATATTTGGTTTGAAAAAAGATACAAGTCTATCATTTTCATCCAATAAAAAAAAAAATTAAACAGAATAAATAAAAAGCAAAAAAAGCTCTATAAAGCATGGCCAATTTTGCTCCAGCAAGAGCAAAGAATGAATTCTTTCCTCCACCAGAAGGCAATCAAATGTTCCCTGGATGAACAAGCCTCGGGTGGTATTACGTATCAATGTTAATATCCAGTTATATTTTGTGTGTTTAGGAATGCACCCATCTCCTTTTTAAAACATCTAATAATTTAACTATTTATTATTATTTTTATAATACATTTTATTATTATTTATTAACTATTGAGCCAATCAGAACTAGTTATTGAGTCTATTCCACATTTTCATAGCTCTTACTGGGAAACAGCTTTTCTGTAAATGGAGGTTAAATCTCTTTTTCCTCCAGCTCTAAAGATTGTCTCCTTGTCCTTTCTGATGACCTTATAATGAATAACTCTACATCAAGTTCGCAATATGGACCACTTATGGTCATACATGGTGCACTTTCTCCAGTTCCCCGATATCCTTTTTGTGATCAGGTGCCCAAAACTAAACTACATATTCCAGATGAGGTCTTCCTAATTCTTTGTACAGGGGCAAAATTATGCTTTCCGATGCTATGTAGACGTACTTTCACTATCCTTATATACAATACAATGCAAGAACTGCTGGTCTTGCAATGTAGGTGATGACTTTAGAATGCTCGAGAATAGAAAAGCCTTTGGGTTTGGTTTTGCAGCCGGGAGGAAGTCTTCAAGAGCCAAGACTGTAGTAAGAATTAGTGCTTATTCCTCTCAATCTAGACTAACTAAGCATTCAACCCTTGCAGTTGGGTGGTGTGTGTGTGTGGGGGGGGGACTGCAAGGGTATACTGCTGCCCAGAGTTGGGTTTTTAAGACTTTCCCACAAGTAAAATATCTTGTTCAATTGACCTGGAGAGTACAGTTTGTCAGACAAATTCCATTAATACTTGAATGCGTACAGTTGCTGCTTTTGGGAGAACAATGTTAATTTGAATTGGTAATTGTGTTACAATTAAACCTAATTATCAGTTTATGAAAGGACAATTCTAATATTGTTTTCCTTAACATATTATACATAAAATATCACTTCCAATTAATGGAAATAGTAAAGAGAAATGTATTCATTTATTGAGCACCTAAATTTATTAGCAGGCGTTGAGAACAAATGTTGCTGATAATTATTTGGATATATAATGATAAATTATAATTACAATATGGGGTCTGATTTGCCAAATGAGTAATTTTTACACATGCCTGAAAGTACACTCCCATACAAAATAACACTTCCTACAGTAATGATAACATTTGTCTTTGAGTATTGGCAAGATAAAACTTGTATAGATATTTTTAAAATTTAATTTACTTGGAAAGTGTAAGGAAAGTAAATGCCATGAACAGTAAATGCTATCATTTTCTGTTTTTTTAAAACATATTTTATATATTTTATCTCTTGTTTTATTATAATACCTCTTCAATGCAATACTACATTTTGAAAATGGTTTGTAAAAATGTATAATCATTTTTATGTCATTCCAAAGAACCATGGTTTAGCTATATGAAGTTCTTTGAGCTGGCATAAAAACGTCTCTGTTTAATAAACCTCCCTGACAAAAAATATTACAAACCTTGAGTTTTGTTGCTGCATATACTGTTGTGGTTTGAATGTATAATATTATTTCTCTGCATAATAACCCCAATTTCTGAAAGCAAAATCTATATTTGTGTATATATGTTTTATGTTGACCATGGTTTAGGACAAAATATACTGAAATGAATCATTTTTCTACATGTACAAACTTGGTTGGTTATTTGACATTCAGTCAAGTAACACTTATTGCTGCTACTTTTATATATTTTATCAATAGAAATGTATTTTATGTTGACACAGTGCTGCTAATAAATTCTTGTTCTTCTTTTAATAAGTTATTGTTACCAGTTTGATCAATGTATGTTCATTTTGTAGAATGCTTAAGTGATAATAAATATATTTCACATTAAGGAAAATACTGTGCCTCCCTTTACTCATAAAAAGTGTGTTGATTTATCTTCAATGTATTTGCCAACCACAAACCACAATCCACATACAGTACCCACATTGCAGAGGTAAGGCAGTTGTTATGCCGAACAAGAAGTATAATCACAATGCCAGGTTTCAGAGACAAAATGAAAACAGTTCACACACATTGGCTGGAGAGCATGCAAACAGTTTGTTTAGTGCCCAAGGCAGCAATTTAAGAGAGAGAGAAATGAGTCATTTTTTTCTAACAAAAACAATTAAGGTATAATATTACAAACACGTCAGCCCTAAATATTGTAGCGACTCACTGTCTCTTAAGCAGACATATTTCCTTAGCCACTGTGTCAGAGAAAAAAAATTAAGTATATTTTGTTTAGAATAAAGAAGCTTTAATTTATTATGTCACAGTCAACAGCCAGAAATATTATACAGACATGCAGCATGCCATGTAAGTGTTTCTACCTTAGTGAAAACAGAGACAGAAAGACCAAGCAAGTTTTATCCTCCTAAAATATAAATTAGAGTGTGCTTTTTCAAAACAGTAAACCAGAAAAACTGAACTGATTAGCAATTGGACAGTATAAACTTATTTACTAAGATTCCATTTCAAAGGGAATTCCAGCAGACCTGACCTGGGATAAACAAATCACAATATCTTTATTTCTCAGACCATATACAGTACCTAAATAGTTATAAACATTTGATGCAGACTTCTTGAAGCCTTGTTGCTTTTCCACTTTCCCATAGTGAGTGAGCAGGCAGATTACATGTGGAAAAGAAAATTACCAAAAAAACTGTATCACCAGATTGTCAGGCAGGCAGCTCGTTGATGGCATTGTTGCACACCACCATTCCTGTGCCTGCTCTTTCAGAGCATAAATAATCTCTGTCCCAGTGTGGCTACTGCCCCCTAAGCATTCTGGCTGTAGCACTCACTTTTAGCCTAAGCTGTATTATAGTGTTATGGACCGGCCGGCGGTAGCCTCTAGCGCTCCACAGACCGGGATTCCCCAAGGCACGGAATCTAAGCCCCGACCTGCTTGTTCACCAGAGACCCTGATGGTGGGGATGGACTTGGAGCAGGCCGAAACCAGGTCGCAGCCCCTGGGTGCAACCAGCTGTGGTAGAAGCACTCGCCAGTGGTATGTAGCAGGTGAGAGCCTGATGTGAGGAGGCGGGGTGAGCGAAGTCAGACAGACCAGGTCGATAACAGTGGAGGCAGGACGGTACAAGCGGCAGGCAGAAGGATAAACAGGTCACAGGCCAGGTTCAGTAACGGAGATCAAACGTGCAGGATTAGACAGGAGAATAATCAGACAAGCCAGGGATCAGGGCAGGAGACAGTCAATGAATCAGGGTCAGGCAGGGTCGGCAACAAGGCAATCTCTCAGGAACACAGGATACAGGAAAAGACCATACGGCAACTTGAGCACAGACAGAGCCTGTTTAAATATGGCACCCTGTGCCCTCATTGGTGCCAGATGCGCATCCACGATCGCGAGTGCGCATGTGCGACCGCCGCGGCCGCCCAGGTCCTAGTGCACGCAAGCTAATACGCCCCGGCATACCGCGCATGCGCAGACCCACGCGCTGCGGTAAAGCCTGGGGTCCCTGACATATAGTATCTTGAGCACTTAAGGGGGACTGGTGGATCAGAGGTTGACTCAGCTGAAGAGGGCATTGAAGAGGAGTAGGAGGAGGTGGAGTTGATGGCTATGGCAAAATCACCAGCAGCTGTAAGGACATGGGGTGACTAAGCAAGCTCCAGCAGTGTGCCCTGTGTTTTATCCTTCCTGGTTGCCAAAAGAATCACCCAGTGGACTGTGAATGATATATAGACCTCCTGCCCATACTTGCTGTACCATGTGTCTGTGGTGATGTGGAACTTGCTGCTGACTGTGTGGCCCAGCGACGTGGAAACTCTGCCTTTCATTTGATGTGCACAGGCCACAAATTCCTGGAGGGAGGCAGAATTTACCAGCTGCAAAGGCAGAAGTTGGTATTTAGGTACTGGGTATAGGGGTGGCTGAGGATGTTTATTCTTTTTTTCACTCTAGCATCTGGGGCAACAAAACTGCTCAGTGATACAACTGGTGGGATTGGGTTGGAAGAATCAGGCAAGGTTGCTGCCTACACTTGCCCCTACTTCCTGACCCATGCAGACCCTCTTCCCTGCTAGAGGAGCCATAGGGTAGACCTCTGACACCCTTGATATACTGTTATCCCTATTGCTGAAGGATGGAGAGGGAATTTTGTATACTGAGGGTAATGGTGATGAATAGCATTTTAGTGCTGTTTCCAATCACCTGCATGGTGAGAGGTCAGAGGTTTCTTCATGCACGTAGTACCCAAATGGCCAATGTGTCACGCGCCTGTGGTAGTGAGCCCTTGTAGATCACCAACTTGGGGTCCCCAGGGCGCACAGTCTAAGCCCTAACCTGCTTCTTTACCAGAGCCCCTGATGGTGGGGATGGACTTGCAGCAAGCTAGGACCAGGTCACGGCCCCCAGGTACGCCCAGCTGAGGATGCGGAGACTGCTCACATGAGCACAATGGCAGAAGACAACAGGAAATCTGATAGACAAGTCGAGGTCAGGATGGGTGGAAAACAAGCAGTCGGTGGACAAAGTCGGAATCGGTACACGGGTAGTCAGATACAGGATACAGGAGTAGCAACAAACAGGAGCTCAGAGAACTAAGAAGTTGCTCAGGCAAAGTGGGCAAGACTGAGCATGTCTTATATAGACAAGCAAACTAAGAGGTGGGCCAGGAAGTGATGGAAGGGAAGGAAATAAAAGCAGAGAATAGCAGGCAACACCCACAGGGGAGCACAGACAAACCACACGTGAAGGGAATCAGGAAAAGCACTGCAGCAAGGAGGTAAGAATACAAAAACAAAAACTGCAGGCTAACTTGTGACACAATGGTATTGCCATTACCAGTTATACCATAAAGCCTAGTTATTGTGGCTATCATCTAACCTATTACTTTCTTCCTCAGTTATGGCAATTGCATTTCACATTTTTTTTACAATCTTTTACTAAACAAGGCATGTAGAGTATTAACTTGCAAAATGATAAATTCAACAAAAACGGCAACCTACCAATTTGCAAGACATAATTAATTTTCCCTCCAAATTGAATATAATAGGCATAAATCATATACTAAAAAGTATTGACAATGTGCCAAATTTACATACAAAACACTTCCGAATGAAACCACTAGCCCCCAAATAAATATGTATTTATTTATTTTTTTTAAATCAAAATCCACAGTTAAGTAGATACAGTAAATACAGTATTTATTTGGACTCAAAATTGTACATATATCTTATCAAGCCTGGAACTCAGCCTCAGCAGCCACTGGTGTGAACCAGTCCTTATACAGTCATTTCTATCCCACATAAAGCTGTACACAATAGGAAACTGACAAGTATACATATTTATGAGTACTTGCCACAAATCTTTAACATCTCCAAACATATTTGTTGCCTCATTAAACCTTTGGGGAGGTGCAATCACTGTACACTTTACATAAACTGGCAAAAGACCACCAGTTACATAGTTCTTGTAAGAGCATGTCCTCAACAGCCTCCTTTTATATTAGCACGATTGGTGAAAAAAGCATGCTGGAAAAGGTTGCCAGGTGTTGTATAGTTACTCAAACTCTTTGTAAATTGCCAAAAACTGGCTGCACAGTATGTTTTCCAACGAACAGATGGAATCATATAGGATCTTTAACCACTTCATGACTGGACTGTTTCACTCCTTTCAAACGAACAGATAAAAAAGATACGCCAGGGTCCTCTATAGCCAATACAAAAAATGTATAGATGCAAGATAACCTGCACTCATATCAAACGCCAAATTGTTGCTGACTCCATCCAATATAGAAAAATTGTAGGTGTGGTCACCGAAACTCATAAACAATTCATAAAGAAAGCAAGGATAAAAAGATACCCCTGGAAGGAAGTTTCAAATGGGACCATGCAGTGTAATCAACAATGGCTTTATTGAAAAATATGTATAAACAAATAATGTACAAAAGTGAGCTAAAAACACTAATCGCCACCTCACTAAATTAAAAAGACAACATTGTCTAGTCACCCAAGCAGCTGCTCACTCGGCCACCTTCATACATGGAGGTAGTATATAGTGTAGCATAAAGCCTCAGAGGATATGTGGCAATTGATGGATAGCATCCAAAGTAATAGTGAAATAATTCACTTATCTCGTACCTTGATATATAGATTGCTGACAGATAGATCATGCGGAACACATCATAATCAATAGGCATATGACATAATATAGTCACGTGTGATGCCTAGATATATGGTCCGCTAGCATAGTTGTATAATACTGAGTACTGAAAAGTCAACAGCAGTCCAGATATAGGATATTGATGAAATATTGATGACAGAGTAGCTTGCCACAATGCAATCACCCCAGTGACCTCACAAATGTAGCATTAGGGAGCTGGAGCACCACCAATATAAACACCTCATAACTAGCATCTCACCCTTCCTTTAGTGACAATTGCTTTACCATACGCATCGGCAGTCCTTCACAGTATGGCAGCAGCTCAGCTCAGCTGTTCGGCAGGTGGCGTCTTGTTCGCTCTTGTACAGTGTACACAGTGCCAGCGGTATGGATAATCCACAGTAGGTATGAGGCTAGGAGAGCTTATTTGCCCATGAATAAAATGGAGGTCAAGCTGAGATGGCCGCTGTACGTGGTGACGTCACATACATTACTTACATTAGCGGGTGTAATCCTACATATTTCACCCAATGCGCTTGGGCTTCTTAGGGTGTTTTTAGCTCATTTTGTACATTATTTGTTTATACATATTTTTCAATAAAGCCATTGTTGATTAAGCTGCATGGTCCAATCTGATACTTCCTTACAGGGGTATATTTTCATCCTTGCTCTCTGTAAGAACTGTTTCACTCCTTTCCTGCCCAGGCCATTTTGCAGATTTCATCTCTGTCACACTTTGAATGACAATTACTCAGTAATGCAACAAGTACCCAAATTAATTATATATATATATATATATATATATATATATATATACAGAGAGAGAGAGAGAGAGAGAGAGAGTGTAAATATGCAGGTAGATAGAGCATAGAGCACTGTTTTGGTCTAGGACGAAGGGGGGGATTTTTAAAAAAAATATTTATAACACTGTGATCACCCTCACAGTCCTTATGACTATGTAACCAATTAGTTCCCTTACACTGTTTGGAAGCATTCATGCAGTCTTTGTTTTCTGCTGTGATCACTGTGATTGGTCACAGCGATCAAATGGTACAGAGTCAATTACGTTGACCCTGTATCCTGATCTGTGATTCACGTCCCCAGGATCGACTCTTGTCCCACCCAACCTTTTATATATAGTGGCCAGGCGGGGTGCAGTTAAAGTGTGCCGCTAACATCGGCTCCTTCAATTTTTCAAATGATGTTGGGCAGGAAGCAAGCCAAACCTAATTTCAAAATTTTGTTTAGTCAAGAATATCTTGGATACCCCTGGACATAAAATGTTTAAAGAATATGTTACCCCAATATTGTACATTTGCAATATGCACCTGTTGTACCATGTACTTATTTTACAGAGTATCCTGTTCCTGCAAAGCTTTCTTTGTGTTTTCACAAAGCAGTCCTCCTGCTTTGTCACATCCAGGTATGTCTGATGTTTCCACTCTATAATTGTCCATCAACTTTGATACAGTGTTAACATTTTGAACCTGATATGTTGCCAGCAGGGATGGAGTGCACATTCATGGGTCAAATGATGCACCATTCATTCTAATTTCCTCTTGAGGACTGGATTCTTGGAGAACCTTTGCAGGTGCAGGTGCATATTCCTACTAGATAATGACTAGTCATCTGAAAAGCACATTTTTTTTCATTGACGGTCTAGTTGGACAAATTGGTTAATGTTTGCCTAAGGCTTAAATTTATGCACAGCAACAAATCACCTTATCATATCCCAGAAAAGTTATCACCTCCACCCTTAAAGGTTAATTAAACAAATATATAAAACTTTTCCCTTTCACAAATACGTGCCAAAATAATAAAACATACAAATAAAAAAAATATATAAAAAATATAAATGAAAAAAATAAAACAAATGGTCCAAAATATCAAAATATCCCAAATACAAAAATAATCCAAAATAATATCCAAAAATATATAAAAAAGTCAAAAAAATTTCAAAATAGTCCCCACCGGTGTAAATAATTTTCTTTCTTCTTTCAAAAACTCCTTCTCAATACCCGCAAATCCTGATGACTGTACACCTCAAAAAGAAAAAAACTCAACATAGTGTCATACCTTTTAAATGATAAATCACACGTGCCACTCGCTGTGCAGCATGCAAATTCAATGTGTGTGTATACTCTATACAGGAGCATACAATACACATATATATGTTAAAGTGAATATATGAAAAACACTCTCACATAGAATAGTGTACTAAGCCCAAAGTGAGAAACAGCTCCAACACATCACTGCAAGTGTGTATCACCACACCCTATATACATCAGTGATTAGTGAAATGACACTCTCCAACACATATATTGATGGGTAATTACCCTATATAAGAAATATCAAGGCACAGCACCACTCAGGGTTAGATATCTCCTCATCACAGTTTCCTCCAATACTAGGGTTTTTCTTCCATTATCCTCCAGTAAATCCACAATCCCAAATACTGTATCAAAATTTTCCTTTATTTGGTAACTCACATACACTTTTCAGTGAAAACAGCTCCTCCTCGCAGGGAATTCAAGTGTAGGCAGAATCAGGGAAACATTGGCCACATGTTCCCACTTCCAAGATGGCCGCGATCGCACTTCCGGTCAATGTCGATACGTCTGACGTCATGTGTGCCTAAGGCTGTATTAAACAAACAGCTTATAGAGAGTGTGCTGGGATGTGGAACTGAGACATCCTTGGGACATGTGGAGAACTACTATATTGTTTAAAGTTGTTTCCAAGTATTTTGTTGTATACCATTGTTGTTATGATTGTATGAACTGACTTAAACAATTACATAGTTGGGCCTGCGGAGTAGAGTGGGAAGGGGGAGTTCAGGATTTTTTTTCTCTTTTCTTGCTATGATTAATCAAGGTTCTGTCATCAACAGCTGTTCATTTTATTACCTTTTGTACTTGTAACAATTAAAAATCTGATAAAATGAATCTTTAAAAAATGATGATGTATTGCATAATAATATTTCGTATTTTCATAAACAGTCTGCAGTTGAAGCTCTAGGTTTCTTTTTTTTTTTTATTATTATTATTATTATTATTATTGTTAAATACAGTATACATATACCATTACATTGCTAACACAAATCAATTAATATTTATAACAAATGTTATTTACTTTCCCCTCCCTTTCCTCCCACCCCCACCACCCGTGTTCCCCCTTCCCATTCTCTTCTTATTTCACAAATGCTCTCTAATTACAATAACCTTTTTTCTCCTCATTCCCACCTCTCCTTATTCTTTTAACCCTCTTTTTCCATCAGTTCAGCAAATCTCTGTGTGATCCTAAATTCACACCACCTTTTCATGAACTTCTCCATTTTATCTTCTCCACCCTCCCTCCTATAGATGTGTTCTACTCTCTTTATCCAGTCTTTAACTTTAGGTATTTCTTGAGACTTAAGATCTTGAAAATATAGGGATCAGTCCTTTTGCCGCATTAAGTAAATTAAACACAATCCTATTTTTATATTGTTTCACTGTGAGATCGGTATTATGAAACAGACATGCCCATGGATCCATTATTATGCTTTCTGTCGCTATTTCTGATATTTGTTGTAATATCATGTGCTAGAATATTTGTATTTTGGGGCATTCCCACCATATATGTACCAGTGTACCCTCTCTCCCACAATCTCTCCAACAGAGTGAAGAGTTCTCTGGGTGATATTTATGAGCTTTACTAGGCGTAACATACCATCTTGTCTGAAGTTTATAATTCATCTCTACTGTATACATATCTGCTACTCTCTGTGCAATACTAAATATTTTATTTTTCTGTTGCTCATTCAGTTGTGTTCCCAATTCATTTTCACATTTCTCTGTATACCCTAATGGGGTTGGTTCAAAAATAAAAGTAAGTGTCTTATACATACGTGAAATGCAGTGTTTTTGTATACCCTCTAAACTCATTAAGTGCTCTAATGGGTGCAAGTTTTCCACCTCTCTTATAGGCTGTGGAAGTGTTATAATGAAATGTTTTAGTTGATAATACCACCATTCATCCATCAAAAAAAACATCCTTTTTATGTTTCAGTTCTTGTAAAGTGCATATTTCTCCTGATTTCATATTATCTTTTAAACACACATTCTTATCTTTTATCCACTGCCCTGAAATAATACTCTTTCCCGGGGTAAAATAATTTGTTCCTACTAATGGTATCATTGGTGAATTATATTCCCACCCCATTGGTTTATAAATTAAGTCCCACATCCTAAAGACATTTTGGGGTTTATTTACTAAAGCTGGAGAGTCCAAAATCAGACTCCCTTCTGCATAGAAACCAATCAGCTTCTAACCTCAGCTTGTTCAATGAAGCTTTGGCAATGAAACCTGGAAGCTGATTGGTTTCTATGCAGAAGGGAGTCTGATTTTGGACTCTCCAGCTTTAGTAAATAAACCCCTTTGTGTCAAAGTGCTGGGGTTTTCTGCAAACATAAGATATTGTTGTGTAATCCAAATAATTTTATCTAATTGCACTTCACTCAGTGTTTTTTCAATATTTACCCAACTTTTCCCATGTTTATTTTATACCTAATCCATTATTCGTGATAAAACTAGTGCAAAATAGTATCTTTTAAAATCCAACATATTTAAACCCCCTTCTTTTTTGTCTTTACTTACGATCTCCTGTTTTACCGTTGGTTTTTTATTTGCTCATATATATCTCATTATTAATCTTTTCAGTGCCCCAAAATACCCCTGTAGCAGATAAATTGGTACCATTTGAAACTTATATAAAATTTTAGGTAATATCACCATCTTAACCATATTTATTCTGCCTATCCAAGAGAGTGATCCTCTTGACATTTTCCTCAGTTCCCCTTGTATCTCATTTATTAATGGGATGTAATTTGCGTGGTATATTCCCTTCAATGACAATGCTAACTTAACTCCTAAATAGTTGAATTCTTTATCCCGCCCGATAAAAGGGAAATTCCCTTAAATCTCCTGTCTTTCTCTCTTCGGTAGGTTAATATTCAATATATCTGACTTCAAAAGGTTAATCTTAAAGTTTGACAGCTCTCCATAGTATTTTAATACTCTCATTAAATTTGGTAGTGTCAATCTAGGATTTACCACATAAAATAATATATCATCTGCGTACACAGCTACCTTGTGCTCCATATCTCCAATTTGGATTCCTTTTATATCTACACTATTTTATATACTAGCTAACAGGGGCTCTAAAGATAGTATAAACAGAAGGGGTGACAATGGACACCCCTACCTTGTTCCATTATACATTGTAAATGTTTGTGATAATGTACCACTAGTCTTCACAGCTGCGGAGGGGTGATTATATAGGTTTTTTATCCATAGCATCATTTTAGGTCCTAATCCTAATATTTCTAAAATACTTATCATAAATCCCCAGTCTACCCTGGAGAACAATTTTTCCTCTTGTGAAATTGGATTTTCTAACATTGCCAGTCTCCGTTTCAGAGATTTTAAATATTTACTTCCCTCTTTCTGCACACGAGAGGAAGTATCCAGCTGGAAAACCATGCAGAGATTTAAATCTCCAGCCACAATCAGTTTTCCTTTCTTAAAATCCATCAATTTCCTTAGTAGACCCTCTAAAAAGCGCATTGCATTCTTATTTGGACAATAAATATTTGCTACCGTACATTTCATACCATTTAAATGTCCATTCAGAAACAAATACCGATCCTCTGGGTCAACCAACCTATCTTCTGTGGTAAATCCTTTGTAGACGAGTCTGCATAAAACCAGGTCGGGTAATATCTTGATTGTAACCTGATTCTTGTATCATGAGATATACAGTATGTGTCTCTTGTAGGAATACCACATCGATAGAGAGCTGTCATATTTCTTTGGTGATCTTATATCTTTTTACCAAAGTATTCAGTCCCCTTACATTATAGGTCATTACATTAATTACTTTCTTATCTAACATCTTTTTGCATCAATCCCTTCTTGCAATTGAACCATATAGAGGAATTATATTATACAACAATACTAGGGCTCTGTGAAATTTTTGATATAACCTTTTCTCTCTTTCCCACCCCTCTAAACCTGCCCTCTTCCCCCATCTCCCTTCCACACACCTCCCTCCCCATCCCCATGCCCCTCCCCCACCAAACTCACATGGTTCTTATCCAACCTTTGTATCTGTTGTGGTTCTAACCCCACCCTTGATCCCTCCATTTGGGGTTGGACTCTATCGTTGGATGCCTCCCACTACCCCTTTCTTTCCCTCTTGAGGAGTGAGTTTCTGAGCGTGCTAGACCCTCCCCCGCCATTAATTAATCTTCCTTCTTGTACCTTTACATTACACAAATTGCCTAACACACCCTTTCTCCCTCCCCCCACCCCCCACCCTTACCCCCCGCCTCACCCTCCACCTGGATTCCCCCTCCTTTCAGTTTAGGTACCAGATAGTAGCAGTCTAGCGGGAGGGAAGAGAGAGAAAAAGGAAAAGGGGGTGGAGTGCAGGGGTAAAGGGGGGGACAACACAAGGCGGGAAAGGAGGGACAGGAAGAGAAAGCAAGGAAACCAAGTCCATTTTATAACTATAAAAAGAAAGGAGGATTTTTCTCTAAAGTCTCTCAGTTATCGTCTTTCCTCCCTATTTCAACATTTTTTCCATGTTTCTTCTCAGTATTATTCTTCTATCTTCTTTCTTTCCTACTTGATTCATCTCTGTTGTGGTACTTTTTTCCTTGGAATTGAATGCCATCTCTGCTTTCTAGTCCCATTTCCTCCTTCCTTCCCTCTGTCCAAGTCAGGATATCAGGTACTTGTAAATCCAGTCTCTCACAGAAATCCTGCAGTTCTTCTGGAAATCTCAATCTAGCTGAATGTCCATCTTTCCATCCAATCAGCATTCAGGGAATCCCCACTTATATTGAATATTTTTTGTTTGCATCTGTTCCAGCAATGGTCTCAACACTCTTCTTCTCGCCAATGTTTCCAGCGCTATAATCTGCATATATTTGCAAATTCACTTCTCCAAATGTTATTGCTGGCATCCCTTTCATTTTCTCCCATATTCCTATTTTATCCTTATAATAATGAAAGTGTATTATTACGTCTCTTGGGGTTCCCGTAATCACACCTGGAGGGCTCTTTATCCTGTGAACTCTGTCAATTTTCAGTCGTTCCGTTATGGATCTGTTTATTAGTGGATTAAATACTTTATTCATTACATCTCTTAGATCTTCTCCTTGGGGTCCTTCCGGTAGCCCCTGGATCCTCAGATTATTCTTTATATTTCTATTCACCTGATCTTCCATCTTATAAGACAGTATCTTCTGTTTGAGTCGTATATCCTCCAGTTGAGTTTTGAGCTCTGTTATTATTTGACTGCTCATCCAGCTTTCCTTCCGATTCTTCAATCTGAGACAGCTCCTGCCCCAGATCCTTGTATTTTATTGCCATATCATTTTTTAAAGAGAGTTCTAATTTTGAGAACATATCTACTATTTCTTTTTTTGTGGGCATCAGAGTTCCTGCTCCTTGTTCTTCCAAATTCATTACTTCCAACTTGCTTTCTGTGTTAGGGTTTCTTTGCCTTGATTTAGATCAGTTGTTTCTATTGATAAACTGGATTGATTTCCACTATTGTTTTCTGATATTTGTCCTCCACCTGTCCCCCGCTGTCTCTCAGGGGCTGACTCCCTGGACTTTTCTCCTGTGGAGGCATATATTTTTTATTGTGCTATTACTTGACTTAGGAGTTTTTGCCCCTCCACCTTTTACTAATTTGCTCTTCATATTGTTATTTCTTATTAGTGACTTACACTATGTCTTTCTCCTCTCTTTGATTCTGCTTTCGGGCAGTAAAGAGTGTGGGCAAATCTGGATCACTATTGCAAATAATATCCTTCCTCTTGCAGATAGACAATTTCTGTAATATCTCCCACTTTCGTTTTCCTTTTCAGCGCTCCACCAGTCTTCCAACTTTATCATTTTAATTAGCACTTTATCTTGCATTGGGTGACCCCCTGTTTTCTGCTTTAGTCTCAAGTCATCTGCCTCCTATATCAGTATCTTTATATTGTCAAGGTATCAATGTCTTTGGGCACTTACCTCTCCTCATGTTCCGCTGAACAGCTGCTCTCCTGACCTGCTGCTTTCTGCAGTGACTGTCTGTAACTGCTCCTCTGTCGTTCTCTCAGTGGGGGCTACAGAGGGTCCACCCATGGCTTTGCTTTCCTACAGCTCCCGTACCCCTCTTCCCAGCCAAGCCTTACCTAGAGGTCTAAGCAGCCGCCTTGCACCCATCTCCCAGCTTCCCCTGTCGCACCTCACTCAGTAAAACGGACCAACACCGTTTGACCACTCCAGACAACCCCGGGAGAAAACCTCCAGGACTGAGGGAGGAACCCGAACAAGACCACAGGTCCTGTCTCTTCACTACATTCTCGGTGGGCGCATCAGGGCTCTCTTCACACACTCTCTATCGGCACCATGTTTAGGCTGCGGCCCGTTGAATGATTCCTCTAGGTTTCTTTTCATATGCTTTCTGTTATTTAGTGGATCCGATTACTGTACTCAAGGTTTAATTTACACAGTTATTGCCTACTTCTTTTGTGGACATGTTGTGTACTAGTCCCTGGAGTCCCCCCCAAATAAGCACTATATAAAGAACAAAGGGCTGCACACTGGTAGTGTCACTTCTTTCAGTAAGTTTTATTGCAGACACAGTACATCTTGCACACCCCCACCTAAAAGACCATCCCACTAACACATTTCACCCCTTAGAGGCTTAGGTATAGAGATGGGGGTGTGCCAGAAGGATGTGTTTATATTCACCAGCTCACTAAAACCATTGGCAGCCCTTAAGAGACATATGAAGAACCGTGTATACTATTTTTACTATACATATAGTATCTCACAGAAGTGAGTACACACCTCACATTTTTGTAAATATGTTATTATATCTTTTCCTGTGACAACACTGAAGAAATTACACTTTGCTACAATGTAAAGTAGTCAGTGTACAGCTTGTATAACAGTGTAAATTTGCTTTCCCCTCAATATAACTCAACACACAGCCATTGATATCTAAACCACTGGCAACAAAGGTCAGTACACCCCCTAAGTGAAAATGTCCAAATTGGGCCCAATTAGCCATTTTCCCTCCCCAGTGTCATGTGACTCATTCGTGTTACAAGGTCTCAGGTGTGAATGGGGAGCGGGTGTGTTTATATTTGGTGTTATCACTCTCATTCTCTCATACTGGTCACTGGTACTGGTTCAACATGGCACCTCATGGCAAAGAACTCTCTGAGGATCTGAAAAAAAGAATTGTTGCTCTACATAAAGATGGCCTAGGCTATAAGAAGATTGCCAAGACCCTGAATCTGAGCTGCAGCACGGTGGCCAAGACCATACAGTGGTTTACCAGGACAGGTTCCAGAACAGGCCTTGCCATGGTGGACCAAAGAAGTTGAGCGCACATGCTCAGCGTTATATCCAGAGGTTGTCTTTGGGAAATAGACATATGAGTGCTGCCAGCATTGCTGCAGAGGTTGAAGGGGTGGGGGTTCAGCCTGTCAGTGCTCAGACCATACGCTGCATACTGCATCAAATTGGTTTGCATGGCTGTCGTCCCAGAAGGAAGCCTCTTCTAAAGAAGATGCACACTGCCTTGCTGAAGAAGCTGAGGGTAAAGGTGATGGACTGGCCAAGCATGCCTCCAGACCTAAATCATATTGAGCATTTGTGGGGCATCCTCAAACGGAAGGTGGAGGAGTGCAAGATCTCTAACATTCACCAGATCCATGATGTTGTCATGGAGAAGTGGTAAAGGACTCCAGTGGCAACCTGTGAAGCTCTGGTGAACTCCATGCCCAAGAGGGTTAAGACAGTGCTGGAAAATAATGGTAGACACAAAAAATATTGACACTTTGGGCCCAATTTGGACATTTTCACTTCAGGGTGTACTCACTTTTGTTGCCAGCAGTTTAGACATTAATGGCTGTGTGTTGAGTTATTTTGAGGGGACAGCAAATTTACACTGTTATACAAGCTGTACACCCACTACTTTACATTGTAGCAAAGCGTCATTTCTTCAGTGTTGTCACATGAAAAGATATAATAAAATATTTACAAAAATGTGTGGGGTGAACTCACTTCTGTGAGATACTGTACATACCCCCTTTCCTTTCTCCCCAACCTTTACTCCTTCCCCCACCCACCCGGTGTGTAAATATTGTGTAAATATTAAAGAGCCATTAATAGATTATTCATTTTTTCTGGTCTTTTGTATATTTTTATATTTATAGTTGTACATTTAAAGTATGCCTAAGGACATGTTTATATTGGATTTCATGCATGTACAGATGTAGTTGTTTGTTTCATGTGTATATCAAATGTAAATAGTTAATAAAGCATACAGTGTGTACAGTGAAGGAAATATGTATTTGATCTCCTGCTGATTTTTGAATGTTTGCCCACTCACAAAGAGATGATCAGTCTAAAAATCGAATGGTAGGTGTATTGTAACACTGAGAGACAGAATAGCAACAAAATTTTTTAAAAGAAATGCATGTCTAACAAATTATGCACTGATTTGCATGTGCATGAAGGAAATAAGTATTTGATCCCCTATCATTCAGCAGGATTTCTGGCTACCAGGTGTCTTTCATACAGGTAACAAGCTGAGATTAGAAGCAGTCTCTTAAAGGGAGTGCTGATAATCTCATTTTGTTACCTGTATAAAAGATACCTGTCCGCAGGAGCAATCATTCGCAAATGGAAGAAACACAAAACAACTGTCAGTCTCCCTAGGTCTGGTGCACCATGCAAGATCTCACCTCGTGGAGTGTCAATGATCATGAGAACAGTGAGGAATCATCCCAGAACTACACGTGAGGATCTTGTCAATGATCTCCAGGCAGCTGGGACCACTGATGTCAGATGAGAAGGCTTGTCTCACAGTCTCTGCTCTAATTCATCTCAAAGGTGTTCTATCAGGTTGAGGTCAGGACACTATGCAGGGCAGTCAAGTTCCTCCACCCTAAACTCACTCATTCATGTCCTTATCGACTTTGCTTTGTGCACTGGTGTGCAGTCATGTTGGAACAGAAAGGGGCCATCCCCAAACTGTTCCCACAAAGTTGGGAGCATGAAATTGTCAAAATTGCCTTGGTATGCTGATGCCTTAAGAATTCCCTTCACTGGAACTTAGAGGCCAAGCCGAACCCCTGAAAAACAACCCCACCCATAATCCCCCCTCCACCAAACTTTACACTTGGCACAATACAGTCAGGTAAGTACCGTTCTCCTGGCAACCACCAAACCCAGAAACATCCATTGGATTGCCAGACAGAGAAGTGTGTTTTATCACTCCAGAAAACACGTCTCCACTGCTCTAGAGTCCAGTGGCGATGTGCTTTACATCACTGCATCTGACACTGCAGCAGTCTGCATGCCTAGGTGCTTGATTTTATACACATGTGGCCATGGAGGCGGAACTCTTGAATCCAATGATTTGGAGGGGTGTCCCAATACTTTCGGCAATATAGTGTAAATTGAATGGTATACGTGTTTTTTGTATGTATTTTTAAGCTGTTGATGTTTTTAATGAGCTAGTGAATATAAATACTTCCTCCCTGGCCCACCCTCTCTCCACAACTAAGCCTGGAAGGATGAAACATGTTAGAAGGCACAGCTTCAGTTGAAGGTGGAGCTATACTATTTAGCTGGCCATACAGTATACAATTTTCTTGTTCAATTTCCTTTAGATTCACCTTCAATTATATAATACAAGGGCCTACCTGATTGCATACAAATTTAAAATGTTTAGTTTTGACCTCATACTATATGGTTTTGGTAAATCTAAAGGAAAATTGGACAAGAAAATGTATCCATTAAAGCTTGCTGAAGGAAATGACTAATAGCAGGCGGCCCTTTGTTCCTTATATAGTGAAATTTACACACACAAGTAATGAGTCAGAGCAGTAACCTCCTCTCTCCCCTTCCCTCTGCAGTATCACTGTTGAATTGTACAAGTGTTGAATCAGAGTAGCTGATTTACTAAAAAAGTAAAACATTTTTACATTGAAAAGTGATTTTCACCTAGATTAGTGAATAAAGGGAAATAAGGGGAATAAGGGGAAACTGTGCAGACTTTTTTCATTAAATCATGTGAAAGCAAAAATCTTTCTTTTTTAATTTTTGAGGGGTTTTCTTTGCAAAGTGAATTTTTACCACACTCACCAAGAACAATAAATATCCCCTTTGCAAATTGAACAAACTCTACTGCTTTAATAATTCAGCCACAGCATGCTTGAAAGAAAACAACATTAGCCTTTCCTGCAGAGGGAGTTCTAGGCAAGGCTGTAGAATGACAAAAGTAGCTGTGACACAAGGTTACTGCACTTGTGCGTCCGAAAAATGAATGTAGTTGAAGACAACAATATCCAATTCCCAAAGTGGGAAAGAGAATGCTGGCATCTATATTTTATTAAGGTCAATTAAATCTGGTGAGTCTGCCCTAATAAGCAAAAAGCACACTATGGACCAAACAGTCATAGTTGTGTTTGATCATTTGGCAACACGTGTATCACGTGCCTGATGTTGGAGGCCAGAGAGAGGAGAGAGGGCTTCCCTTGCAGCTAAGTTCCAGACTCCCCTGGATATGGGACAGCAGGAGTCTGGCCCAAAGTAGCACAGGTCGCCTGTAGGAGTGCTTGTCAGAGGTACACCTAGGAGCACAGCTGATGCACTGGAATGGAGTCTGCAGACAGGTGGCACCTGTAAGAGGTATGCAAGCCTTCAGGGAAACAGAGGACCACAGGATAGTTGGTTCAAAGCCAAGGTCAAGTGCCAGGTGGAGATTGGAGCAGATGTAGTCAATAGGATAGCCGGGCTCATACACAGAGGAGCGGGGAGAATATCCGTTAGCCAAGCCAGGGTCAGGTCAGGAGTCAGACAGAGAAGACAGGTCCAAGAGCAAGCCGAGTCGGTAACAGGAAATCACAATACCAAAGGAACACGGACAACGGCACTGGGGAGCCAGAGATCAACCAGCAATTTGAGTGGGTGATGGACCTTCTTATAAAGGCCGTCTGGCGCCAAACTGAGCCAATGTGTGCACAACTATGCACCAGTGCGCATGTGTATTCTGGCTCGTGTCCAATGCACATAGATTTTCGCCAACGTGCACTTCTGTGGCCATGCAAGATACTGGCAGGAGTGCCAGGTCTCCTAGTACCTCTGCTGTGGACAGAGCCTTGACAGTGCTCCCCCTAAAGGGCAGCCTCCGGATGCCCACTTGGGCCATCTTTTCTGGATATTTGGAACAGAACTTTTGGAGAAGTCTGGGGGCATGTACATTGCCCTTTGGTTCCCAGGAGCATTCTTCAGGTGGGTACCCCTTCCATTTGATCAGGTATTGGATTTGTCTCCCCCACTTCCTGCAGTCCAGGATTGATTCTACCTTATATTCTGCCTCCTCCCTAACTGTTATTGGCGGTGGAGGTGGTTCCACTCTTCCTGGAAATGGATCAGGAAGAGCTGGCTTGAGCAGGGAAACATGGAAGACTGGATGAATCCTGTATGATTCAGGAAGAGATAGCTCATATGCTACTGGATTTATTTCATGTTTGATTTGAAAAGGGCCAATGTACCTTGGTCCCAACTTTCATGATGGGCAAGGAGGTTTCAGGCTGGCTGTTGACAGCCAAACTTTGTCTCCGACCTTCAGAGAAGGGTTTCCCCTCTGTTTTCTGTCAAAGTACTTCTTAAAGTCTGCCTGAGATTTTTGTATAGACTCTTGGAGAGCTCGGTAGTTGTCTTGTATCATGGTGAGTCTGTCCTGTACTGCGGGTACTGAAGTTTCAAATATTGTATCCGGTAGGCAGGAAGGGTGGAATCCATAATTGGCCCAAAATGGTGATTGATTCGTAGATGAATGGATTGAATTGTTGTAGGCAAATTCTGCCAATGGGAGCAGGGATGCCCAGTCATCTTGGGAAAAAGCTGAGAAGCATCGTAAGTATTGCTCTAAAGTTTGGTTCGTTCGCTCCATTTGCCCATCACTTTGAGGGTGGTAAGCAGATGATAGGCAGAGTTCCACTTTCAGGGCTTTGCAAAGGGCCTTCCAAAACCTAGTGGTAAATTGCACACCTCGGTCTGAGAAAATATTACTGGGCAGCCCATGTAACCTAACGATCTACTTGATGAAGGCAAGTGCTGCCTCAGGAGCAGATGGAGTACCCATCATTGGCAAGAAGTGGGCCATTTTGGATAGATGATCTATCACTACTAGGATGGTAGTAAACCCCTCAGGGGGAGGCAAGTCCACAATGAAGTCCATTGCAATAATTTCCCAGGGACGATTAGGGATGGGCAGGGGCCTCAATAACCCCCATGCCTTGGTTTTGTCTCCCTTGCTATACAGACACACTGTGCAAGATTTTACATAGGCTCTGCAGTCCTGACTCAAGTTGGGCCACGAAAAGGATCGCTGGATCAGTTCCATTGTTTTACGAGCTCCAATGTGTCCAGCAAGTTGATGGTTATGGAATGTCCTGAAAACTTGGGATCTTACCTCCTGGGGTACAAAGATCTTATCCTGGTGCCAAAGAAAACCAACCTGCCTCCTTAACGAGTCTTGTTCGGGTTCGGAGCATACTGCAGAGGCCTGTTCGATACACAGCTTTAGACTGGGTTGGATCAGTAAAAAATTTTGGGCAGACAAGATAGTATTGGGGGGAGAAGGCTCAACTGGGTCTGGGAACATACAGGATAGAGCATCTGCCTTCCCATTCTTGGATCCTGGGGGTAGGTTATGTGGAAATTGAATCTGGAGAAGTATAGGGCCCATCTAGCCAGCCGAGGTCTTAGGCGCTTTGCGGATCCTAAATGTTCGAAATTTTTATGATCTGTGAAGATCATAATCGGTCGGCTTGCTCTTTCCAAGAGGTATCTCCATTCTTCAAAGGCTATTTTGATCGTCAGAAGTTCCCTATCTCCCACATCATAGTGTCTTTCAGCTTGGCTCAGTTTCCTGGAGCAAAAGGCTACCGGATGAAGCAGAGCCTTTGGGCCCTGGTGTTGAGAGAGCACAGCTCCTGCAGGAACCTCAGATGCGTCCACCTCCAGGATGAAGGGAAGTGTTGGTTCCGGATGTTGTAACACAGGAGCAGAGGTGAATTGATTCTTTAATTGCTCAAATGCTATTTGTGCTTCCTGGCTCCTGAGGAAACCTGTATGCTGGTAAGTGAGTTGGGTAATAGGGGCAATGATGGTTGAAAAGTCTTTGATACATTTTTGATAGAAATTGGCAAAGCCTACAAATCTTTGGACCCCTTTCCTGTCAGAAGGTGCAGGCCAATCCAAATTAACTTAAGATATGAGACTTTTTGAGGGTCCATGGAGATTTCTTAAGTGGAGATTACGAGCCCCAGGAACTGGATAGGCTGCTTCTCAAACTCACACTTCTCAGACTTGGCATACAGGCCATGCGTCCTCAGAGTAGTCAGTACTTTTTTAGCATGATCTCGGTGGAGTTCCAGTGAGGTAGAGAAAATCAGGATATCATCCAAGTAGACAATCAAGAAGAGATCAAGGTATTCCCTGAAAATATCGTTTACAAAGTGTTGAAACGTTGCAGGGGCATTGCATAGTCCAAATGGCATCACAAGGTACTCGAAGTGTCCAAAGCATGTTCTGAAGGCAATTTTCCACTCATCGCCTTCCCTAATGTGGACTAAATTGTAGGCTCCCTGTAAGTCTAATTTAGTGAACATTCGGGCTGTCCGAAACCTCTGAAATAACTCGGGAACAAGAGGAAGTGGATACCGATTCTTGATGGTAATTCTGTTCTCTATAATCAAGGCAAGGTCTGAGAGACTGATCTTTCTTTTCAACAAAGAAAATACCTGCCCCGGCAGGTGAGGAAGAGGGGCGGATAAATCCTTTGGCGAGGTTCTTATCTATGTATCGCCTCAAGTTCGGACAATGGGAAAATTTGCCCCAAACGGTATTTCTGCCCCTGGAAGCAGTTCAATTGGGCAGTCATAAGATCGATGAGATGGCAATGTGTTGGCCTTTTTCTTATTGAACACATCAAGGAAGTCATGGTAGGTAGGGGGAACAGATTGACTGGCATCTGATGTAGATTGAACTGAGAGGCCATGGGAAAATTGGTGGGTGAGGAGGCACCACAGTGCTGAAGGCAGTAGCTTTATGGAAAGGTGACTTTTCTCTTGGGCCAGTTGATTTGTGGGTTGTGGGCTTGCAACCAAAGTAGTCCTAGGATGGCTGGAAACATGGGGGATCTGATGACATCGAAACGGATGAACTCCTGGTGGCCAGAGTCAGTTGTTGCTAGGATGGGAATGGTTTCCTGTGTAACAGGTCCTGAGCTAGGAGTAATGCCATCCGTTAGTAGTACATCAAGTCTTTGTTTCTTTGGATGAAGAGGAATACATAAGTCCTCGGCAAGGTTTATGTCCAAGAAACAGCTACAGGCTCCAGAATCGATTGCCCACAACTGGACTTCCCTTCCAGGCACCTGCAATGATATGGGGAGAATGACATGGGTGGTTAAAGTTCCAGATAACTGGAGATACGAAGGATGAGGCTGGCTGGACTTACTTGGGTGCACTGGTGCATAGTTGCGCACGCATTGGCTCAGTTTGGCTCCAGGTGGCCTTTATAAGGAGGCCCATCACCCACTCAAATTGCTGGTTGATCTCTGGCTCCCCAGTACCGTTGTCCGTGTTCCCTTGGTATTGTGATTTCCTGTTACTGACTCGGCTTGCTCTTGGACCTGTCTTCTCTGCCTGACTCCTGACCTGACCCTCTCTTGGCTAATGGATATTCTTGCCCGCTCCTCTGTGTATGACCCCGGCTATCCTATTGACTTTGTCTGCTCCAATCTCCACCTGGCACTTGACCTTGGCTTTGAACCAACTATCCTGTGGTCCTCTGTTTCCCTGAAGGCTTGCATACCTCTCACGGGCTCCACCTGTCTGCAGACTCCATTTCAGTGCATCAGCTGTGCTCCTGGGTGTACCTCTGACAAGCACTTCTACAGACGACCTGTGCTACTTTGGGCCAGACTCCTGCTGTCCCATATCCAGGGGAGTCTGGAACTTAGCCGCAAGGGAAGCCCTCTCTCCATTGGCCTCCAGCACCAGGTACTTGATAGTATGAACCAGCCATTTGAGGGGGTGATGGGCCTCCTTATAAAGGCCGTCTGGTGCCAAACTGAGCCAATGCGTGCGCAACTATGCGCCAGTGCACATGCTTGCGTCCCTGCACCAATGTGCACTTCTGTGGCCATGCAAGGTATTGGCAGGAGTGCCAGGTCTCCTAATACCTCTGCTGTGGACAGAGCCCTGACAACGTGGTAGATTTAATAAAGGAGGATAATGGTCATTTGCTATGGGTTAAAGAGTCACAAGATTCACATACAGAACTTGAACTGTATGGTTTCTGTTGATTATTGTAGTAAGCTGGATTTATTTTATAGAAGTATTTATTGTTTTATAATGTATGCATGTTCTGGTTGATAAGTTTCATTGAGATTTACAGAGAATATAAGGAGTAAGTATTTAAGTTGGGTGAAGTTGTTTGAATGGCTCTGGGAAATACTTCTGATACCAAATATAGTTTAACATTATTTAAAGCTGATCTCTGGCCAAAAAAATGAAAAAAAGCTGGGTAGACATCCAAGTTTTCGATTTTCTATACCATACTGTGGTCCAAAATCTTCAGAAATAGCTTATTTATTATTTATTTATTTCAGGTACTTATATAGCGCCGTCAATTTACGCAGCGCTTTTACATATATATTGTACATTCATATCGGTCCCTAACCCTCAAAGGGTGTACAATCTAAGGTCCCTAACTCACATTCATACATACACATACTAGGGCCAATTTAGACAGGAGCCAATTAACCTGCCAATTAACCTACCAGCATGTCTTTGGAGTGTGGGAGGAAACCGGAGTACCCAGAGGAAACCCACGCAGGCACAGGGAGAACATGCAAACTCCAGGCAGGTGGTGCCGTGGTTGGGATTTGAACTGGCGAACTGTACTGCCAGGCGGAAGTGCTAACCACCATAGTTAACCTTATTTCTGTTAAAAGGTTCCTATTTCATGTGAAAAGGACCAATCACCTCTGCCTGCTTCTTATTTGCAGGGTGGCTGGTCCCTTCACCACCACTTGTAATACATTTAGGGCACCTGAGATCTTCATGTGAGCACTGCCTTCGGGGGGACAGAGGCCAGGAATGGTGCTGTCTCTACACAGCAGTTCCATTGCATACTTCAAAATGTTGCCTCCCCTGCTACTTAGCAAATCTTCTCTCCAGCTTCATTCTTGCCTTGCTGAGGAGTACAGCTCTGTGTTGTTGGCTGTTGTAGTGATCTGCCTTATGAAGTGTAGTCCTCTTTCTGCTCTATCCCACTGTTGCCAGCCCAGTTTGCTGCAGCAATGACACAGGAGTTCTCTGACCATCTGTCGCAGCCAATGAAGTAGCTGATAATTGCCTTATTAACGTACCCTTATCCCTCCTACACAACAAAGGCACTCCATACCTCCAACAGAAAAATGTAACAAAATAAATTATTTAGAACAGAAACACACAGAGATCCATAGCTCCGCTCAAGACTAGCCTCACCTGCACATGGACAACCAGGGTGCCGACCATCACAGTCCATCTCCACCATTGGAGACATCACACTGTTGGAGACATCACTGTATGCAGTCAACGCACAGATTATTAAAAATATTGAAGAAGAGCTAATTTCAGTGCAGCTGATTTTTTTTTGCATTTTAAAATAAAATATTTGCCTTATATATGTTTAGCTGACGAACCAGTGGTATCTGCAGTGGCTGTGTGGCAGTCCTTGGTGATCCAAGCCTGCTTTATTTTAAAATAGCTGAGCCAGTCCACACTCTTGGGGATAGGTAGATGTGCTTTTCAGTCACAACTCTTGCTGCACTGAAAACCCTTTGTGACCTCATATCTGAAACAGGGCAGGACAGCTCCTTTAGCATATTGGGCCAAATCCAGGCAATGGTCTATCCAAGACACCCCATAACACCATGTAATATCAGTCCTTAGGGTTTCAGTGTCAACTGCTGACCATCTGATTTAGGCTCTGCATGTGTCAGGTACTAATGACCTTTCCTGGCCATTGTAGTATGAAAAAAAAGCTGTGAAAGGCTCTGCTAGTGCTGCTGTTTGCCAGCCTATAGGTAACAGAGGTATTATGGGCATCACTGGAATTCCCACCATCGTTAGGAAATGGTCAGGCACATTGGAAGGACATCCTTAAAGTGTCAAATTTTGGGCTCCATCTGAGGCAGTGGGAAGAGATTTTCCATTTTATAGCATTTTATAGCAGTGGTCTCCAAACTGCGGCCCGGGGGGTGGATGCAGCCCTTTGCTTGCTTTTATCCTGCCCTTGGGCTACTATTTCATCTACTGATTCCAACAATGGGGCATCATTCCCTCCACTGACACCATTTATGGGGTCACAATTCTTCCCAATGACACCAACAATGGGGCCCCATGACATCAATGATGGGCACAATTTCTCTAAAGGACTCCAACAATGGGGTGCCATTCCTCCCACTGACACCAAAGAAGGGGCATGGTTTATTCCCACTGGCGTTTTCTATTCCCAGCGGCCACAGTCCGGCCCCCCCCTAAAGTCTGAAGGACAATAAACTGGCCCTTTGTTTAGAAAGTGTGGGGAACCCTGATTTATAGCATAAGAGTTATAGCATGGTAGCCTTCCGTAGACCCTGCATTTATTTAAATGTCCTTTCATGGACCCTGCAGCATGAAAGATACCATATGCCACAAACTGACAGCTGTTAGCACAACATGGTCCTCCATCTGCTCACTCCGCTCACATACAATGGTCAAGGGTTGCATTAGCTGAAATGAAGGTGTACATACTTTTATCTACAAAGCATGTACAGTATCTCACAGAAGTGAGTCCACCCCTCACATTTGGTAAATATTTTATTATATCTTTTCATGAGACAACACTGAAGAAATGACGCTTTGCCACAATGTAAAGTAGTGAATGTACAGCTTGTATAACAGTGTAAATTTGCTGTCCCCTCAAAATAAAAAAGTGTAAAAATATTTACAAAAATGTGAGGGGTGTACTTACTTCTGTGAGATACTGTCAGGTGCGGACTGACCATTTGGAAACTCAGGCACTGCCTGAGGGCCCGGGGTCAGTAGGGGGCCCCATGAGATGCCCCTGGTACCTTTTTCATAGGCATTTTTGAGTTTGGGCAAGGGCACAGGGGCCACATGATCCTCTATTGCCCAGGGGCCCCATGAGTTGTCAGTCTGCCCCTGGATACTGTACATCTTCCTCCTTCTCTGCCTAACCATACTACACTTTCTGTGTCATAGGAGTGGAATCATTAGAGCTTGAATTACTTTCCCCTCCTACATTACCTGCTTCCTCCCCCTTTGTTTTCCACTGATGGGAAGCTGGGGGCTGTGAGAGACTGGCAACAAGAGACTGTGAGAGACTGGCAACAAGAGACTGTGAGAGACTGGCAACAAGCTCACCTTTCTGCTGTGTTTCCAGTGTCCTGTCTATTAGGCTAGGTAGTGTGTCTTCCAGCACAAAGAGGATGGTGTCACTTATCCCCAGCTCCTCACAGCTCACCACCAGTTAATCATGAATTTTGGTTGTTCAAGAGTACCCAACACACATTCACATAGAGGGGAAGTGGTGTTATCTGGAGGGCCCTTATTATTAAAGGGGGTTTTCAGATCCTGATAAGTCCCCCCTACACCTGCGGACACCCACAACCATTGGCCAAGGTTGTGGGGAAGAGGCCCTTGTCCCCATGGTGAAGGCATGTAGCTTGGTATGGGTTGCCCCACTCTCCTGGGCCAGCCAGGCTGCATGCTCAGATTGCTGTATTGGTGTGGATTTTTAAAGGAGAAGTACAGCTAAAGCTCTTTTGATTGTACTTCTCCTGTAGATCACAGGAGTCTAGTTGGTTCTGCACTCCTGTGACCTGGTTTTAGCTGACAGTGGGCTGAAGCTCACTGTCGGCTGATGCCACTCAGCTGGTCCAGGCTGGGGAAAGATCCTAACTTTAAATTTAGGATCTACCCCAGAGTGTGGAGAAGCACCTGGCGCAGCCTCTCAGCGAGCTGCTGAGAGCCTGAGCCAGCCGCTCCCTCCCCCTCCACAGCCCAGCGCTCCTGTGAATGAGGGGGCAGAGCAGAGACGCTCTCTGCTCAGAGTGGCTGTGAAAACATAGCGGTCATGTGATCACTGAGTTTTCACACTTAGAGCCATCGGGGGACAGATGCAGAATTGGACCGATGTTGCATCCACCTAGGTAAGTATGATTTAAAAAAAAAAAAAAAAAAAAGCAAACCCCATACTTCTCTTTTAAGGAAAATAGATTTTTTTCTTTTTTTTCTTTTTGCATTAAGCTACACTAAGGGTCTGGTAAGGATTTCCTGGGTGACCTAAATAATTTTTTTTAACATAGGTTTAAAGGATCTGCTATACATTTTGGGGAGACTCTATACAATTTTATTTTCATTCTTGTAGGATGTGCTACAGCAAAAGTGGCATTTACAAAGAATAATAGACACAGATTGACACAAATTGCTAGCAAATTAAATCTCATTGACAACTTATTAAAAAAAAAAACACAGATCCCTCTAAAGATCCACCACAATACCTAACAGACCCCTATAGGTCTGCAATGTATTGTGAGGATCTTGGAGACTATGTGCCATTTATTCTTTTGAAAAAAGAAGTCAGGAGGGGTATGTTGTTTGCTGGTAATTTAAACCTTTTCTTCCCATTATAAAAGGCTAATTTGTTAAAAAAAAGTATCTGCATAAAATTAAGCAGGCATCGCAGATAAGAAGCCACTGCTGGGGGAAAACAAAACCCAGTGTTCCAGAGCCATTCCCTGTCTGATGGTGGCACAGGTAGGAGTTTACAGCTCACTGTTGCTGGTACAGCCACTGCCGTGTGGGTGTTTTGCACACTTATCCTTTGCCACTGTAGTTCCTCCAGGCTGGATCTTTCTGGCTTGTTGTAGCAGTATATTTAATCTTGGGTAGGTCAGTCTTGCTTAGGAAGCACTGGACTACTATGTAGAGGGCCAGGAAAGACGTGTGTAACCTGTTCTAAATGAAGGATCAGCAGCAGGCCTGTTAGATGCTGTGAGGTCAGCCACCTCTAAGCCTGGAATTGGGGAGCCACTAGCACCTCTGGCCTGGTGTTGCTTCTGTCTCTCAGGCAGATGAACTGAAGCACTGCTTTACTTTAGAGCAGGGGCGGACTGACAACTCATGGGGCCCCCCGGGCAATAGGGGATCATGGGGCCCCTGTGTCCTTGCCCAAACTCAAAAAAGCCTATGAAAAAGGTACCAGGGGCATCTCATGGGGCCCCCTACTGACCCCGGGCCCTCGGGCAGTGCCCGGGTTTCCAAATGATCAGTCCGCCCCTGCTTTAGAGGTATTATAGGCCCTGGGGGGCTTGGGAGATTGCGGTGGCGATTTGATAGAAAAGGCATCCCTAGAGAAGGATTCACTGGATAAGGACAAGGAGGAGGAAGGTGTGGAGTTGACAGAATTGATAGCATCTCCCACCAAACATGATGGTGACACAAAGTCCAGTGGTGTCCTCCTTGCCAGCCACCATAAAGTTCACTCAGTGTTCAGTAAAAGAAATATACCATCCTATCAGAAGGTATATGTCATGAGTGTTAGGGACAGCTTCACGTCATTCACTAAGCTCTAGGAAAAACTCCCTTGCAAGGTACAGCTTCCCTTGCAAAGTAAACCGTGTACTTGACTTTGGTAAATCAACCCCTATATGTCATGATTTGCACATAACACATACAGTACTCTGTTCTCACAATGCTATATATTTGATATGCAGCTGTGAATGTGAATTAATAAAATTATATTGTTTTTGGTTTGAACACTTTTGGTTGTCTTTTGGAAAATTATTTCTTTCCTAAGATGGTTGCAAATACTATAGCAACTGACTTTTGGACAGTGGTAACTCGCTGTTACCGGCCTTTCCTCAGACACATGTCCTGTGTGTGAGGAGAAAACATCTTTGATCAGTTTACTTGTCACAGTAGCAGCCATCAGTGTACTCTGATCATTGTACCTGTCATCACAGTCATCAGTGCAGCCCTAATCAGTGTACCTTTCACTGCAGTCATCAGTGCAACCTATCAGTGTACCTGTCACAGCAGCCCTTCAGTGCATCCTATCAGTGTACCTGTCACAGAAGCCCATCAGTGCAGCCTATTAGTGTACCTGTAACCGCAGTCACCAGTGTAGTCTATTAGTGTACCTGTAACCGCAGTCACCAGTGTAGTCTATTAGTGTACCTGTAACCGCAGTCATCAGTACAGCCTATCATGCCTGAAGGCACTCCTTGGATGTTAGGCATCTCTATGTGGCTAAGCTGTGAAGAAGTTCCACACATGTACTATCCCCGTACTCAGAAAAAGCAGAATGTATTTTGATATGTAATTCTTGGTAAGTGCATGCTGTGTGTTGAGATATATTATACTTTGACAGCTGTAAGCGATATCTTATAAATTACAACTAAAAAGTAGTTTTTCATTTTCTTTCCACATTTTCCAAAAACTTGTAGAAAAAAATGACATTTTCAAAAGACTCATTATGCCTCTTAGAATACATGTTGGGATGTTTGCTTTCCAAAATGGGATAATTTTTTGGGTGTTTCCATTGTCGTAGTGCTCCAGGGCCTTTAAAGTGTAATAGGTAGTCATGATATTAGAATTGTAATTGTAATTTACGTCCGTAGAATTCCCGAATGTGCTGCTTGGATGTTGGGCCTCTCTATGTGACTAGGCTGTGAAAGTCTGTGAATTTTCACACACTCAAGAGGAGTAGCAGAATATATTATAGGGTGTAGTTGCAAGTATGCCTATGCCGTTTTGTGAAAAAAAAAATTAATAAAAAAAAATCAATATATTGATCGTGAACAGAACTATACTAGTGCCTCCTTTGTATAGTGTCCTCAAAAACGCAGAGTTAGCAGGATCAGCTCTGTTTGCTGCCAGCACTAACGTTTAGACCACTGTTTTTCACGGAATATTGATTGTGGGCCAAAGCAATTTATAGGCACAACAATACATGGTCGCCCACACAAATTCAGCTCTTGCCACACAATTTGTATGGAAACATATAATGGTTTCTGAATCTAAAACTTTTTTGGGCCATGCCCCAACATGGGCATTACAAAAAGAATGAACTGAATTCATCATATGCCGTGTTCTCTGCTGTTACATAAATGCTCAACATGGACCAGCAATGTACTGGTACATTGCTGGACTTTGAGTGGTTATACCAGGATGATGCCTGCAGCTACAGCCATAATCCTGGTATTTTTTTTTTTAGCTGGTGGTTGGCTTTCATCTAAAAGCAATCCTAGCGGCTAATTAGCCACTGGATCACTTTCACAAGCACCACCCTTATGCGGTCTTCCACTGCTTTCTTGGGCTCCCCTGTTCCTCCGGGGAAAACAAGAATGCAGCCAGCGGAACCATAGAGCTAATCAGGGACCAGAATGGCTCCAATCATCTCTATAGTCTAAGAAACCAGAAGCTACGAAAATTTCATTATTTTGGTTTTGCCAGAAATAGAGGAGAGATCTAGAGTCTAATAGAGCCCAGAATTCTCAGAAAAGAGTAGCTGTCTCTGCCTATTGCTATCAGGGGATATTTACATTATTTTTTCAGCCAGGCTAACTATGCAACAATAAAAGTGATTTAAAAAAAATGAAAGGAACAGTGTAAAAAAATCTAAATAAACGATTGAAAAAAAATCTACCCAGCCCACCCACCCCCCTTGCTTGCGCGCAAATGTGAATGAAAGCATTGGTCCAGTGTCAGTATGTAAACAGAGATTTCATAATGCATATGAGGTATCACCACAAATGTCAGATTGAGAGCAGTAATTCCAGCACTAGAACCCCTGTATAAATCTAAAATGGTAACCTATAAAGGCTTTTAAAGCGTCGCCTATGGATATTAAAGATTTGCGTAGTCTGTTGCCGTTGCACAGGCGTGCAAAATCTTAAAGCATGTCATGTTTAAAAGCATATCTATTCACTCAGAATAACATAATCTTTTATATTTTATTAAACAATTGGGCAATAAATATATTTTGTGCATTAAAAGTAAAAAAAAGCATTTTTTTTTTTTTTAAATTTGTGTTTGAAAAATCGCTGCACAAATATTGTATGATATAAAAAATTTCAACACCCCACCATTTTATTCTCTGCGGTCTCTGCTTTAAAAAATATATAATGTTTGGGGGTTTAAAGTAACTTTCTAGCAAAAAAATAGTAGAAGCAACCCCTCCTAATGACCCCTTTTTGGAAAGTAGACACTCCTAGATATTTGCTAAGAGGCTGGTGAGCATTTTGCAGATCTCATTTGTTACTATAAGTTTTTGGAATATGAAGAAAGAAAACAAAATTTCGTTTTTCTTTTCTTTTTTTCTTATCAAAGCCCTGTGACAAAAATGATACCTGCAAAATACTCACCATGTTTCTTATCAAATTCAGACAGGAGGAACTATGCTCTTTGAAAACCTAAATGTGGTAACTGGATTTTGGGGGCCTGTGCTTGGCTAGGCTGCCAAAATGTCTCTCACATGTGGTATCCCCATACTCAGGAGAAGCTGCAGAATTTGTTTTGGGGTGGTATTCCTCATATACCCGTGGCATGTGTGAGAAATATATAATTTAACCATTTCAATACCAGGCAATTTTACCCCCTTCCTGCCTAGACCAGTTTTCAGGTTTCAGCGCTCTCACACTTTGAAGAAAATGATAAAATTTTAGTTTGGGTACAATGTTGTATGACCGCGCAATTGTCATTCACACAACTAGAGCTTTCTTTTGGTGGTATTTAATCACCGCCGGGGTTTTTATTTTTTGCTAAATTAACAAAAAATTACCAAAAGTTTTTCTTTGTTTGTTATAAAAGTTTGCAAATAAATAATTGTTCTTCATAAATTTAGGCCGAGATGTATTCTGCTACATGTCTTTGGTGAAAGTAACCCAAATTAGGATGTATTTTTTAGTTTGTAGGAAAGTTATAGAGTTCACAAACTATGGTATAGATCTGAATATTGATCAATCCTGAAGTACTGACAGCCAATCTAATTTCTTGAGGTACAAGAATGTCAGAACAGTACAGATATCCCCCAAATGACCCCTTTTTGCAAAGTAGACAGTCCGACATACTTCATAAGAGGAATGGCGAGTTTTTGAAGTTGTATTTTTTTTGTCATAATTTTTCGGAAAATGAAAAAATTTAAAAAATTAGTTTCACTATTTTTTTTTAACATATTGTCACCAGTGCAGTACAGCGTCATCATATAAACTGGCATGGCGGTGATCAGGGACACTGACTGGTGACAGTATGAAAAAAAAAATATATGTATTTTTTTTATTTTTTGTATTTTTTATTAAATGTTTTTTCTTTTTGTTAAGATTTTTTTTCCATATTTCACTATGACCAAAGTAGTACAATGTTACCATAGTAACATTGTACTACTTTGGGGAAGTGATCGGTAATTTTTTTTTTTTACACAATTTGCTTATAGCAAAGAATTACTTTGCTATAAGCAAGCATTTACCTGAATGATATCGATTCAGTCAGGGTTTTTTTTTTTTTTTTTTTTTTTTTTGTGCTTAGCTGTGATTTGGCCACAGCTAATCACTTGACATGTGCATGTGACCTGCTGTGACCCTTCACAGCTAGACACTAGTATACAATGGATGGCATGAATGAAGCCATCCATTGTATACAACTGTCATGTGACCTGCTGTGATTGGTCACAGCAGGTCACATGGTACCGGCAATGGGGCTGATACTCAGATATATCATCGGCCGTGTCCGAGGTACACGGCCGGTGACAGATCGCGCCGCTGCGTCGCTCTGCAGGAGCACAATCTGCGCATGTGTGGGAGGACGCCATATGGGCGGGCGGCAAATGGTAAAGTGACAACTTTGTTGTAAAAAAAAAATTTGTTTTGTCATTTTCCAAAAAATGTAATCTTTCATGGACTCAACATGCCTCTCAGCAAATTCCTTGGAGTGTCTACTTTCCAAAATGGGGTCATTTGGGGTCTTTTTGCACTGCCCTGGCATTTTAGCACTTTTTTAATATACACATTGACATTTTGTTTTACCAAAGACATGTAGCAGAATACATTTTGCTCTAATGTAATGACTAAATTTGAGTTTATTGAATATTTTTTACAACAGAAAGAAGAAAATGACTGTTTTTTTCAAAATTTCCAGTCTTTTTTTGTTTATATCACAAAAAATAAAAATTCCAGTGGTGATCAAATACCACTAAAAGAAAGCTCTACTTGTGTGAAAAAAGGACATACATTTTGTTTGGGTACAATGCTGCATGACCGCACAATTATCAGTTGATTTAGTGCAGCGCCAAATAGCAAAGAATGGTCTAGTCAGGAAGGGAGGTAAATCTTCTGGAGGGCAAGTGGTTACGAAAAAAGTGCATGTTCTGACTTTTGTGATAGCTTTGCATTAGCACAGTTGGGAGAAATTATGGGCTTTTTAAATGCTTATTATACGACAACTGCCGGTCTTAGTTTCATAAACGGGAGAGTGAACTTGGGGGCTTTGAGCAAATGCCTAGTTTGGCACCTGTATATGCAAACTCTTTGAATCATCAGAACACATTCTATGTAAATGAGCCTGGTAAGTGGAAGGCGGGCATGCAAGACAAGATGGCGGAGCTGGCCCAATTTTGTAAATGTTAAAATTACATGAAACACCAACCTACCAACATTTGGTGAATTGTTACCTGATATATATAACTGATATGTTTCAAAGGACTAACTTGCATATGCATAAACTGAATAATTTATAAAGAAATACAATAACTAGTAATAAAGAGGTGAGCAAGTCAAGTTACAGTGGATATAAAAAGTCTACACACCCGTGCTAAAATGTCAGGTTTCCATGATGTAAAAAAATGAGACAAAGATAAATAATTTCAGACCTTTTTCCACTTTTATTGTGACCTATAAACTGTACAACTCAATTGAAAAAGATAAATAATTTCAGACCTTTTTCCACTTTTATTGTGACCTATAAACTGTACAACTCAATTGAAAAAGAAACTGAAATCTTTTTTTTTGGGGGGGGGGGGGTAAACATAAAAAACTAAAATAATGTGGTGCATACCCTTTTATAACTGGGGATGTAGCTGCGTTAAGAATTAAGCAATCACATTCCAAATCATGCTAAATAGGAGTCAGTACACACCTGCCATCATTTGAAGTGCCTCTAATTAACCCCAAATAAAGTTCAGCTAGAACTAGTAGGTCTTTTCTGATATTTTCTTAGTTGCATCCTACAGCAAAAGTCATGATCCGCAGAGAGCTTCCAAAGCAGAGGGATCTCATTGTTAAAAGTTATCAGTCAGGAGAAGGGTACAAAAAAATTTCCAAGGCATTAGATATACCATGGAACACAGGGAAGACAGTTATCATCAGGTGGCAAAAATATGGTGCAACAGTAACATTACCAAGAACTGGACGTCCCTCCAAAATTGATGAAAAAACGAGAAGAAAACTAGTCTGGGAGGCTGCCAAGAGGCCTACAGCAACATTAAAGGAGCTGCAGGAATATCTGGCAAGTACTGTGTGTGTGGTACATGTGACAACAATCTTCTGTATTCTTCATATGTCTGGGCTATGGGGTAGAGTGTCAATACAGAAGCCTTTTCTTACGAAGAAAAACATCCAAGCACAGCTAAATTTTACAAAAACACATCTGAAGTCTCCCAAAAGCATGTGGGAAAATGTGTTATGACCAAAAAGGTCAACCTTGGTTTTGTCAGACTATAATTCCAAAAGATATGTTTGGCGCAAAAACAACACTGCACACAACTGAAAGATCACCATACCCATAGTAAAGCATAGTGGCAGCATCATGCTTTGTGGCTGTTTTTCTTCAGCTGGAACTGGAAGAGTTCTAAATACCAGTCAATATTGTCACAAAACCTTCAGACTTTTGCTAGAAAGCTGAACATGAAGAGGAACTTCATCTTTCCGCATGACAATAATCCAAATCAACAAAGGAATGGCTTCATCAGAAGAAGATTAAAGTTTTGGAATGGCCCAGCCAGAGCCCAGACCTGAATCCGATCGAAAATCTGTAGGGTGATCTGAAGAGGACTGTGCAGAGGAGATGCCCTCACAATCTGACAGATTTGGAGTGGGTAAATATTGCCAATTCAAGATGTGCCATGCTGATAGACTCATACCCAAAAAGACTGAGTGCTGGAATCAAATCAAAAGGTGCAAAGTAGTAGTTTAAGGGTGTGCACACTTATGCAACCATATTATTTTAGCTTTTTATTTTTACTTCCCTCCACCCAAAAGATTTTAATTTGTTGTACAAAGTACTGAGTTGTACAGTTTATAGGTTACCTCAAATGTGGAAAAAGTTCTGAAATTATTTATCTTTGTCTCATTTTTTTACATCACAGAAACCTGACATGTTAACAGGGGTGTGTAGACTTTTATACCCACTGTAAACATGTTGACTTTTGAAATGCCATCTTATTTCAGCAAATGTGTCCTATCTGCATTGAATCATACAATTATTGTATCTAAACTCTTATTTTTCATAGTTTGCATGAAATGTTAAAATGAAAATACTGTACAAATGTGCAAGTAACCCAAATTTACATTTACCAGATTTGCCCTTTTCACAAATCTGCTAGCTCATCTCAGCCAATTAAACCTTATCTTTAGGATATTAAAATATAGATAAGGACATTTTTATAATTTTATCTTTTTTGCATAAAAATGTGCTGCCTCTTAAAATTTCAAGGTCATTTTTGGATTTATACCTAACATATATTCTAAAGACCAAACTTTTTAAGTGTTAGATAAAATATTCAATAGTTCAAATATTGTTTTTTTTTATTGCCTTTGCCCTGTGAGAAGTCACTAGGACAAGCTGAGAGGGTGAATCTTCCTTGACAGAGGTTCTAAACCTTCTCTGCCATATGCAAAACGTAAAAAAAACGGCATTGCTTGCACATTGAAAAGTTAAACAAATCACTGTAGTGCAACACTTTACATTTTTATAAATGCGCACACTTACCACAAAATATTGTGTATTGGGATATTTCCCATTAGTAAATAAATTAGTAAGCAAATTAGTAAATAATTGCATATGTTTATGGAATACCAATTACATAAAAAACATAACCTTCTCATTATAATCTACACATCAATTCAAAGAAATCTATTTAGTTTCTTGGCCAAAGCATACAATTCTCCAATGATAACTAACTGAGACCTTTAAGTAATAATCACAAATGACTGTCATAGGTTTCTTTTTATAATTATGTTTATTCTGTTTACTTACACATTGAACCCAACATTCACATTCTTCTTTCATGAAACAAATTTAACCTCCCTGGCGGTATTCCCGAGTGTAGCTCGGGGTAAAATTTCAGTACCAAGAGCGGTAACCCCGAGCTACACTCGGGCTTACCATGCGGCGTTCTCCGGGGGTCCCTGCAGCGCTTACCTTGTCCTTCGCTCCCACGATGTGTCCCCTGCAGCGTCCCCGGCCATCTCCTCCAGCCGATGCCGGCATCCGGCTTCTGTGTTCCGGTCCCTGTGACGTCAGGACGTACGGGCACCGGAACCGGCGGGAAATTTGAAATTTTTAAAAAATGTCATTTTTGCTGTCATTGCTGTTTCAATGCATTTCACATACATATTGTCCCTACTGCTTTGTCCGGCGCCCTGCCTGCATTTTGACTGTTCTTTCTGCCTGGAAACTTAGAAAAGTCCATGGCATCCAAAAAGCATCCCTTTTACGTCAAAAGCGGTTTTAGAACAGCGATAGTAAATCAGAACCACTTGCAGAATTGAGTGATAATGATTTGTGGGGGAAATTCGTCATCAGACACTGAAAACGATTTTGCGACTTTGCTCAGCGATGTGCGAATTTGCCTCTGTATTTCAAATTTCAGTGTTTTTGGTTTGATTATATTATTGAATTAAATTTATTATTATTATATTATTATTTTTTATGATTATTTATTAAATTATAATTTATGATTTTGTGTTTCAAATTTTATCATACCCGGGATGTTTACTAGACTCTTGTTCGGACAGATTTCAGTGAGTTATTCCTAAAAATTACAGCCTACAATAAAAAACTACATATTTCTATGCAAAAAAATGGTACCGCTTTCAGCACAAAAAATCGGAAAGAATCATACCGCCAGAGAGGTTAAACCACTACAAGCCCAATTCCAGTTTTTTTTTCTATTAAAATGCAGTCTTTAAAAAAAAAAAAAAAAATCACAGCCGCAATACTGTTCCTCAATCTAGAGCTGTCGTTCACACCATCTTTTCCCTCAGAATGTCCTCCGTATTCTGGATGGAATGATCATTAGTGTCATTTGAGAGGGCATTACAAAGATCACATAGATCTTCAGTTATATCAGCACGTCAGTACCACTTTCTGCATCAATGATGGCTACTCATCCCAAGGAACAGTATACAAGGAAAAGGAAAACAGTTGCCTTGTAATAAAGAAATCAGGACATACAGTTTGGTTGATATGCCAGGCTGGTATATTAGGCCCTAGGAACATTTTCCTAAATCAAAACAGCAAAATAGTGATTTTTGGCAGATCCAAACTTGGCTAACAGGCTCACATGAAATTGCAATAATATATAAATGATATCTATTAGAATTACAAAATAACTATTCCAACTTCTTATGGAGGGTAAGCTGATGACAGATAGTACTGGATAATGTAAGGAGCTTCAATACTTTTAACTTGAGAGGTGTTAGGCACCGCCCGGCGGAATCTCTAGTGATCCACAGAACAGGATTCCCCAGGACATGGAGTCTAAGTCCCAGTCTGCCTTTTCACCAGAGCCCCTGATGGTGGGGATGGACTTGGTGCAAGACTGAAACCAGGTCATGACCCCTGAGTGCACCCAACTGTGGTAGAGGGGTCCCGCCGAGGGTACGTGCCGGGGGGGTGAGCCTGCTGTGAAGAGGCTGACAAGTCCAAATCCCGAGCGGGATGGATGGATGACAGTCAGGGATGAGCGTAGTCAGACTCGCCAGGTCAGTAACGGTGGAGGCAGGTAGGTACCAAACAGTAGACAGAGAGCAGCCGGGTCACGAGCCAAGGTTCAGCAACGGGAGGTCCAATAGTAATATAACAACAGGCAGGAGAGTAGTCAGGGATGAGCCGGGGGTCAGAGCAGGAGAAGGTCAACACAATTCAGGACAAGCAGGATCGGCAACAGGAACACACTTCAGAACACGGGTACAGGAACTAGACCTTGCGGCAACCTAGTCACCGTCTGGCCAGTTTAAATAGTGCGCCCTGCACCGTAATTGGTGCAATTGCCAATCGTCGGCTTTCTTTACAACTTACCTTTTCTTGGAGCAGGTTCGGTGTCACCTGTATAGGTTGCATGCTGACGATCCCCGCAGGATCATCGGCATGCAACCTATACGGTGTGACACTGCACCCGCTCCAAGAAAAGGTAAGTTGTAAAGAAAGCCGTCGATCCCCGCCGGATGGATCAGATCCATCCTGCGGGGATCGTCGGCTTGCTTTACAACTTACCTTTTTGTGGAGGGGGTCCGGTGTCACCCCGTGCGGACCGCACCCCCCGCAGCTGTCTCGGGACGCCACTGTCTTGAGTAAATACCTTTTAATGCATGCTAATATTCTGCTAGCTTTGCAAGCAATTGCCGAGTGTCATCTCCAGATTCTTTTCTATCCTGGATTTCCCTCAGAGGTTCTCCCTCTAGTGAGGGACTCATATTTTAGCCCCCACCCGCCCCCCAAGAGCATTAATTTACATTTTTCAACATTAAACCTCATTTGCCATGTAGTTGCCCACCCCTTTATTTTATTAAGGTCTTCTGGTAAAATTTCTATATCGTGCTGTGCAGTGATTGTCCTGCTTAGTTTTGTAGTGTCAGCAAAATATTGAGACTGGGCTATTTATAGCAACTAGAGATGAGCGAATTATTCAAAAATTCGATTCAGCTGATTCGCCGAATTTGCGGAATAAATTTGATTCGATGCGAATTTATTCGCTGCAAATTTAACTTATTAAAAGGGTTTCTAGGCTTCAGAGAGCCTTTATATTAGTGCAGAACACTGTACCTTTAATTTAAATGCCCTTGGAGTCTGCTGGGGAAGAGAAATAATACTGTCAGTCAGTATGACATGCAGATGAGTGCCGTCGATCTTAGAATCACCGCACACTTCACTCATTTGGGCAGTCACGGGGCACGACGAAGAAGATGAAGAAGAAGAAGATGAAGATGAAGAAGAAGAAGATGAAGAAGAAGATGAAGAAGAAGAAGATGAAGAAGAAGAAGATGAAGAGGATGAGGAAGAAGAGGATGAGGAAGAAGAAGAAGAGGATGAGGAAGAAGAAGAAGAAGATGAGGATGAAGAAGAAGAAGATGAGGATGAAGAAGAAGAAGAAGAAGATGATGAAGAAGAAGATGATGAAGAAGAAGATGATGAAGAAGAAGATGATGAAGAAGAAGATGATGAAGAAGAAGAAGATGAAGATGAAGAAGATGAAGAAGAAGATGAAGATGAAGAAGATGAAGAAGAAGAAGAAGATGAGGATGAGGAAGAAGAAGAAGAGGATGAGGATGAAGAAGAAGAAGAAGAGGATGAGGATGAAGAAGAAGACGAGGATGAAGAAGAAGAAGATGAAGAAGAAGAAGATGATGAAGAAGAAGATGATGAAGATGAAGAAGAAGAAGATGAAGAAGAAGAAGATGAAGAAGAAGAAGATGAAGAAGAAGAAGATGAAGAAGAAGAAGATGAAGAAGATGAAGAAGATGAAGAAGATGAAGAAGAAGATGAAGATGAAGAAGAAGAAGAAGATGAAGAAGAAGAAGAAGAGGATGAGGAAGAAGAGGATGAGGAAGAAGAAGAAGAGGATGAGGAAGAAGAAGAAGAAGATGAGGATGAAGAAGAAGAAGATGAGGATGAAGAAGAAGAAGAAGAAGAAGATGAGGATGAAGAAGATGAGGATGAAGAAGAAGAAGAAGAAGAAGAAGAAGATGAGGATGAAGAAGAAGAAGAAGAGGATGAGGATGAAGAAGAAGAAGAGGATGAGGATGAAGAAGAAGAAGAAGAGGATGATGAAGAAGAGGATGATGAAGAAGAAGAGGATGAGGATGAAGAAGAAGAAGAGGATGAGGAAGAAGAAGAAGAGGATGAGGAAGAAGTAGAAGAAGAAGATGAGGATGAAGAAGAAGAAGAAGAAGAGGATGAAGAAGAAGAAGAAAAAGAAGAAGAGGATGAGGATGAAGAAGAAGAAGAGGATGAGGATGAAGAAGAGGATGAGGATGAAGAAGAAGAGGATGATGGTGAGGAAGAAGAAGAAGAAGAGGATGATGAAGAAGAAGAAGAAGAAGAAGAAGAAGAGGATGAGGATGAAGAAGAAGAAGAGGATGAGGATGATGAAGAAGAGGATGAGGATGAAGAAGAAGAGAATGAGGATGAAGAAGAGGATGAGGATGAAGAAGAAGAAGAGGATGAGGATGAAGAAGAAGAGGATGAAGAAGAGGATGAGGATGAAGAAGAAGAGGATGAGGATGAAGAAGAAGAGGATGAGGATGAAGAAGAGGATGAGGATGAAGAAGAAGAAGAGGATGAGGATGAAGAAGAAGAAGAAGAGGATGAGGATGAAGAAGAAGAAGAAGTAGGATGAAAATAAGAAGAATTCCAATCCAGCAAAAAGTGTATCTGCAGAGAGCTCCGCTATTTCTGACAGTTCTCTGACAGTTTCTTCACATTTACAGCGGTTGAAACATTGTATCTATTTGTTTCCGAATAAAAACATCTGTATCCTAAATGGAAACAAATAGATACAATGTTTCAACCGCTGTAAATGTGAAGGAACTGTCAGAGAACTGTCAGAAATAGCGGAGCTCTCTGCAGGGACACTTTTTGCCGGCTGTAGAAGGGATGAAAATCGGCCGATCGGGGAAAATTCGATTCGTGCATCCGAAGTTTGCTAATTTTCGGATTCGGCGCGAATCGAATTTTTCCTAATATTCGAAACGAATTCCACTTCGCCAAGTTCGATTCGCTCATCTCTAATAGCAACCTTAGTATCATTTTAATTAAATAGTCATTTTCTATAAAAGACTAGCATGCAAAAACACACGCACGAAAAAAAACGGATGACCATTTGCCCAATATTCCCATCATGTGTGCTAGGCATTAACCTCTTTTCAGATTTAATGCCAGAAAATAAAAGCAAACTGCAATCTCCCTTTGATAATGTGCATTAGCCACAAAACGCGTTAGAGAGAAGGACACCTCTTATGCTGCTATAAGTCCATATGGTCCACACATCTAACTGGCGGCCATTTTTTGGATTTTTGGAACTTTTTATTTTTGGATTTCACCATGTAAGTGTGCTACCTGTTTTACTTATCCTTTTGAATAAAAATACTACACTATCAGATTTCTCTCCTTTAGGTTTTATTAATGAGCCCCTAAGGTGATTTCCTGATATGAGAGTACACTACATCTGGAGATGGGTGACAGATGTTGATTCGTGATACACCGAGAGAGGCACACTCCCCCTGGTGGCAGGAGACAGCACATCCGGAGAAACTATAGAGGATCCAGGAGTTGCTACACTGATGACCATCTGTCTGGCAGTATCCCTGATCCTGTGACCAGGAGTAGGTCATTATACGCCAACGCGCTATCTGGTTAGTGCATTCAACAGCCACATTTTTACCACAGATATCACGGATTTCCCTGTCACTTGGATCTACTTACAGATTGATTGACTTTAACACCTTTGTCACTGTATGCACCTTGATCAGTCATATGACATTGCATTAGTATTTGGAATATCGGTTATACTAGCTTATTTGTTTTAGCCTTGCTTATTTCGTATTTTATTTTTTATTATTGATTTTTATATATGGATTTCCTTCTATTATATTTTAGCGCTGCATTTTCATATATATAAACTGCAATCTGGCTGTGTGTAAAACAGATAAAGTACTTTTAGCAATTTTAATAGATCAGGTTTTTCATCAAAATGCCCCTTGTCTTCATATGTATCATTGCAGGAATAACATATGGTATTCATTTTAATTCACACAAACCACCAAATCAGTAATTAACTAGAATATATTTCAGTGTTTCTTTTTATTTTCATTTTCTTGCAAGCAAAAAAAGACAACTAATTACATTATTTTACCACACCCAAACTTTGAATCAGGCATTGATAAATTTAATTAATGAATGAACAGTAAATTGATTTAAAACCGCTTACAATCCTTGTTAAAAAGTGTTTACTGTGTATTTTTTCTGTAGTTTCATATTGCATTTTAAAAAGTGAAAAGTTTAAGCAACATAAAAACAAGCAACTTTTTTTTTTTTTTTTTTTTTTTCAAAATAGCTCTACTTTGCATCCAAAGGATGTCACTGAATTAACTACAAAATTAATTCCTTTTGAAGTTTTATCTCAAATGAGTTAGAGCATATAAATGTTTCCACTCATGTCTGTGTCACTTTACTATGATTAAATTATTGCTTTTAAGACAAAACACCATTTTAAGCAAGCCACTTTAAATGTTGAATCATATAATAATAAGTTAACAACACTGAGGTTAAGAAATGCTTAGTGATTAATAATATCTTTTTTTGCCTTAGTAGCTGTCCATGCATTTGCATTCAGGAAATAAGTGTCAACTTGCCAATGGAAGATATTTTCCTATGTCCCTGATGACAACAGGCATGAGTGGCATGCAGATTATCCAAACAGAAGTAAAATACAACCATTTATAAAGAATGTACAGTAGATATCCATGCATGTGTAAACCTTGGTTACAAAAAGTATGTCCTACAAAGTGTTTTGCATTAGAATTATTATTATTCATATCTGTACAAGTGTACATGCAAGAGCTTGGTTTATTTACAAAAAAATCCATTATGAATGTTTTTTTTTAAGTGAATATTACATCAAAGGCCAATATTCTTAACATTGTATAAATTCAAAAATAAATAAGGCAATTTCATCACATCTTAAAAACTAGGGACATTTTAGCAAACTGATACAAAAATATCAAATAATATGGCTAAAGGGCTCCTTTTTTTGTCATGGATGCAATTTTCAAAGTAGAGTGAAAGAAACAAATAAATATAAATTGATGAGATATTGTGCATTGCTTTACAAAGTACAGTAGCCACATCTTAGAACACTGTGAAATTTTTTTGATTTGAATATTTTGATAGTGGTTTCACTCAAAGAAAATATATTGGTCCATGCATCCTACAAAAGTGTCAGCGGTGCCAGAAGATTATAGTATATGCAACTGACGAAAGTAAAATATGAATCGGCTAAAGATGGTATTGTTTCTAAAAAAAATAAATGAAATGACAAGCTTATATGCCATAGTTAAAATAAAGAAACAAGTTATTTTATTATTCTTTTGAACCTGATTGTAAAAGAAATTTATAGATATCATACTTATATCACATATACTTTTAATATAGCTGAATGTGCAAATTTTTTTTTATCAAACATTGTGCTTGGTAACAAAGTACATTGACAATCATTGCAATAACTGGTTTAGTTCACACCATAAATCATCTGCAATAGGGTATTTATATTTACATAGAGGATAGAGTTGTTCTGCTTTTATTTCATTATGAATGAATATAGAGAAATGTGTAAAAAGATTAAAACATCTTAGTTTGGAAATGTGCATAGTGATAGTAAACACCATTGAGCATAGAAGTGCATGACCCATTGGGGTTTTTGTTTCATTATTCATTACCGTCTTAAGAAATTGTAAAACAAGATTACATACATATACAGGTTGTTTATGTATTGTAAATACATTTTACAATATTTCTTTAGATGATCATACTATAATTATTCTGAAATGGAGCATGATGATGCCATGTTTGTCATGTAATAATACTAACATTAGCAAGTAAAAATCACAAATATAGAGATCTGATAGGACATTGCTCTCAAAGTAAGTATGAAACGCCAGCAGAACAATCTAAGCTATTGCCTTTTTTATTGCTTGTCACCTGCAGACAAGTGAGCCTGAGGAAGTAGTAGAAACATGGAAGTAACTAACACTGATATAGTCGAGTAGCTCTCTTTTTAAAAATATCAAGTTTGAAGTGAAACATGGATCATGGTGATAGAAGTTGGACTTTTGCACTTTAGTTCTTTTAAAATCACAGAAGATGTATATAAGAATTGGCAAGGTTTCATATTATCTGTTATATGAATTAACTGACATATTCCAGCATCTAAACATATGTAGGGACCACAGGTAGACAAAAAAAACTCTGCACCTCTCACAAACATTCAGTATTGTGGGTGTATGGAGGAACATTGAAATACCTTTAATTCTCACTTATGGATGAGTAAATGTTTATAAATGTGTCCTGGTGCTTTTATGTTTGTGATTCTGACCAATGGAAAGACAGAAATCAAGGAAGCATTTAAAACACAAGGGGAAGCATTAATATATCTAGCGTGCCTGCCAAACCCCATCTGGCTATGACTATAGTATTGAACAAGGTGAGAAAATATATAAAAATATAGTGAGCGCTCTCAGTAATTTAGCAGCTGAACATACAAGGAAAACGCATAAAAAGTCCCAAGAAATATATATATATATAAAAAAAATGCAGCGCTATTAATATATCATGGATAATAATGATGAAACACAGTCCAATGAAAGGTGCTCCTTGATTCCCAGTGCAAATGATAACACTGCGCCTAGGACGCCGTTGACACTAAGCCGCTGGTGCCACGTGGAGGCCCAGCGGCCATCTTGGTTTTTAAAGGGTCAGTGTGTTCACCCATACTTGGCACCATTGTGTTTTATTATGCACCCATGCTTTTCTAAATAAAGTCTGTTACCTACTACACTATGAGTATTTCCCTGTGTCTCCTGCGAGGAGCTTCTTCAACCTTTACAGCCCCGAGTGATTCCTGTGTCAGCTCCTAAGAGGGGGAACTTTATCTTGGTTGATCTTTCTCTGACCTGCTGGACCACTCCTTCACCACACGAGGGCGCTTGATCTCCATTCTTTCCAGCTATTCCCGTGACCAGACCAGAAAGGAGAGGGGGAACCTTCAGGATATTTATTCACATGCGTATTACCTATACGCTTTCTGGTTAGTGCGCAGTCTTATCATTTGCACTGGGAATCAAGGAGCACCTTTCATTGGACTGTGTTTCATCATTATTATCCATGATATATTAATAGCGCTGCATTTTTTGTATATAAGTATTGAACAAGGGCCAAGCTTTCTCTTGTACAGATATAAAGAGCGCAGATTTCTATACCCTCTCTACAATGGGCCATGGAAATTTCAGATCATACCCTGTTTAATCTAGTCAGTTGGATATTTTTTAAATTCCTGCAATCCCTTTATTTCTGCCACTACACAAGGACATTGCAACTTCTCAGGGGTTTCTTTCTCAGCTGGTCTGACAGCAAGCATTTTCATCAAAAACATGGAACTTATGTTCATAATAAAAGCTGAAAATGCTATGACACCTACATACAAAACCATTTCTAAGAGTCAAACTGGGAGTCATCATATTTAAATTGACTTATTCTGTTAGGTTGAAGATACTTTGACATTCATCTAAGTCAGTGGTTCTCAACCTGTGGGTCGCGACCCCTTTGGGGGTCAAACGACCCTTTCACAGGGGTCACCTAAGACCATTGGAAAACACATATTTCCAATGTGTAAAGAGCAGCTACTGTGTAGAAAGCAGCTACTGCGTTGAAAGCAGCAGTATTGGAGGTAAAACGACACTCATGAATTATAATTACTGGGTAAATAATTTTATGGTTGGGGGTCACCACAACATGAGGAACTGTATTAAAGGGTCGCGGCATTAGGAAGGTTGAGAACCACTGATCTAAGTGGTTTCTTCAGTTCTAATTAGTGTCTTGAATATACACTGCCATCTACAATAAAGCCACTTGAGTAACACATTTATCCAATCAACATGTCATGAGTCAAACTAAAGAAAAGGATAGTGATGTAGCAGAATACCCATTTACGTAACATGTTTGGGTCCCTTTAGCTCCCCTTCCCACAACTCCCTGAGTTCCTGAACACCCAGGAAATATAAGTGACTCAGACTCTTTCCATCTGTAAATTAGAGAGGTGAAACCAGAAGGGGCAAAGGTAACTGGCCAAGTGATCTGCAGCCAGGTGAGTGGCCCTTCACTGTCAGAACTGTCGGGAGTCTAATAGCTTGCAGCTTCTTCAGAAGACCCAGCTACGCTGAGTACTGCAGTTTCAGTGGGGTGTCCCTTTGTTCTTGGGGCTTGAATTCCTCCAGCTGTTTGCGTGCTTTATTCATGCTATTCACTGAGAGGGATCCTGTTTAGCAAAAGTTGCTGTTTTTGTTCTGTTTTTCTGAAGTAGTGATTCTTGGCTAGACTCTTTGTTGTTATAGAATCTTGCAGAAGCTATGATATGCATCAACAATACCCTGATTAGGCCAAAGAGACTTTACTGTGTTGCTGTGAAGAGTCCATGTTTGTGCGGTTTTCATAACCCGTTTTGTATTATTCTGCAGTGACGGTATGCTATACCTTCCTAAAGCTATTTTGCATTATTGTTTCTATCTTTGTACCTGTTTAGGAAACTGAAACTCAGCAAAAAGGGCAGCCCGACTTTTTCACATTTTTCTACAGATGACCCCCCTTTATTTGAAATCCTGGAAGTAAAGCTTCTGGAATAGATGATACATTTGTCATTACAGGGAATTTCCACTGTAATGTGATGTCTGCATACTTTGTCCATTTAATTATTTTTATCGATTTTACTGCATCCATATACATTTTAAACCTGCTAACCCTTGTAGGTTTCTTTTATTCCTCCCAGTTAACTGGTGCTGTTCTGGCATACATCATAGTCCAGATCCCTCTACAGTTATGAGGCTTAAGAACAAGAATTGGAGAGTAATTACAGTGCATGGATCATAAGATCAAAACCAAGTCTCTGAATTTTAAGGTATCTCTGGCCCGGTTGGCCTTCCCCTGCCTGATACTAGATATCTTTTTGCAGGAATGATCCTAGGGACTACACATACTGAGCTGGAATCTAATCCAGAAGTGAGCAGCTGAATCTGGCTTCCTGATGTCCTTTCTGCTGGAGATGTGGTTGCCTGGTCTAGAAGTCCTCACATTCACTCATATGCCTTCTGAAATGCTTTGGTTATTAAGATATACTCCACATGAGATTTACATGTTTCACCTGTGAGGGCTGCATGCAAATGATTTACAGTTTACAAAATCTTTCTTTTCAAGTTTTATGTCCTCTCCTTCACAATAGATGAAGTAGACAAGCTTACCTCCATAAGTTGAATTTTTTAGTCTATATGGCTTACCTAGTGTGTGGTTTATGACCAGTATACATGCTTTTATATTCATGGCAAAGCTATCTTGAAATTGTTTGATGTTTTAGATTTTCCTGTGTTATTGTACTAGCTTGGCTTTGAATTCTAAATTAGAATCCTTTGGATTTTTTTAAAGGAGAATGGAATCTTCAATGAAAAAATATAAGCCTCTTGGAGCATTTTTTCATTATGGCTTTTCCACCTCACCATGGTTATCTCACATCATATGAGGCAGTATTTTACATGTGTCACTTGCGCTTACTGTGAGCTTCCTCATTATAATTGAAGCCCACTTCTCCTTAAGAACAATATAGCCCTCAAAAAAAAGTTTTGACATCCTTAGAAAGGCCTCAGTTTCAATGATCTTTTCATCAAATGCTGTAAACAAGTAGTGGCTGATTTAAATCTCACAGAATTCCCACACATACTGTAAGAATTGTAGTTTAAGCTGCAATGCTATTTTTTGCCAGCGAAATTATCCTGCCTTGGAATACCTTTAAAAAAATGGCAATGGAATAAACGCTGTATTGCATGTTCCTAGTTAATTCCCATGAATTTGAGAGTTGGGTCTCTTGGATGTACAAATTCTGTCTCAGTTTATTGCTGGACTGGAAAGACATATGGATGCAATGTTTGTTAAAAATCCTTCTAAATCTATGAGACACACTAGTTTTATAGCACTCTTGAAATGTCTATGTTTTTTGCCTTTAGACTCTGTTTTTTGTTAATATCTCAGAAAGATTTGTTTAGCTCAGTTCCATGTAAGAATTGAATGCATAGCCAATACAAATACAAATTAAAAATTACAAATGCGCCCACATTTTTTTTGAACAGCCAAAATTTACCAAAATATTTATCCCTGAACTAGAACGTTTTTGCAGATTTACAGAAGTTTAGTTTGAAGCAATGTCTTGCATTTGTGTTCTCGGATACAGATAAAACAAATGGGCAAGACATTACTTCCACAGACACTCATTCATTGTTAGAACAAAAGCTTGGCAACTACATAGCCAACTGCAATGCCCAATAACTTTTCAAAATAACAAAGCCACACTGAGTATTTGCCAGGGTGACCAAAGTGGGAGAACTTCATAAGTAGTGTTTTTTTTTTTAAATACAGTTACCATGTAGGTTTTATGAGTGTGTATTTGTAGGAGGGGAAGTGTTAAACTGTTAAGATAGTGGATTTGAGCTATATATGAGATACAGAACTGAGATGCTGAGTTTGTAATAGTTGCCTGGAATTCTTCTTTAACCATTTCCCTGCTTCTCATATTTTTGGCATACCAATTCTGAAGTACAGGTGTGATGTGTTGTGTACTATCTAATGATGTGGGCTTAAGCAGCCTAAAGACAAATCCTACCTTTTGTATACTATCTAATGATGTGGGCTTAAGCAGCCTAAAGACAGATCCTACCTTTCACTTTAGCCACAAGGAGGAAGTAGCATGCCACTAATAAATGCAGTAGAAACAATATCAGTGTCAATTAAGTATCTGTGCAGTGCTAATGATATTTAACTATGTATCTATTATTCTATTTCTGTTACTTCCTTAGTTGTTTTCTTCTGAAGATGTTGTCTCCTGTGGAGGGGGAATATAACAACTCAAAGCATAGAACATATCTCCCTAGATACCTATATATGACCAAGAAAATGGAATATCAGTTATTAGAATATGTTAACAGTGATCTTGATACCCTCTGATCTCAACCATTTTTTTTACAGTGGCTGAGCAGACCCAAATCTGCTTGAGGATCAGGTGCTGCTCAGCTTTGATACTTGAAGATCACTTAAAACAACTGTATCTGAGGCAGGAAATGAATCACTTTGGAATAAAGTTAAGCATCTCTGAGCCATCTGAAATTGCTACCATAAAGCCATCTCATCTGCTATGGCCATAGATGGTAAATCCTGGATTTATATTTAAAGTGTAATTAAACCCAAAAGTGTTATAAATGTCCTAACATGTAATATTGGATGCTAAACAAAACTCCCTAATCATAATTACATTTGTTGTATGTAATGTATTAATAACCTGGTTGATTCTGCCATTCACTGTTGCTACTTTCCTCTCTGTGTCCCTGCTGTACCATCAGATCCTTCTGGTCTCCTGTTGCCACCTCTACTGTGCATGCTCCAGAATTTAGTGAACAGGCAAGCCATTCACTTTCTCTTTTGTCTCAGTCTCGGCAGCATGACTATGTGTAGGGGTATACTCACTGTTCAGTGTCAAGCCCCTTCCTCTCTCCTCTTCCATGTGTTCTCAGTAATTTGTGAGGTGGATTTAACAGGGGGATGATTGATGGAGGCATCACATCCCCGTTAGTTCCCACCACATAAAATATAATAATGCACAGGCTGGAGGGGCACATCTACTACTGTAATCAGAAACAACTCCTCTAACTCTTCTCCCTTTTTTTTAATATGTCATGTGACCGCAGCAGCACCAATCAGTGCTGTACTGACACAGGATGCAGGCTTCCCTATATGACACATATAGCATACGTTATTGGAATCCCTGATGCTCCTCCTAGATATTTCCCTGTGGCTAGAAAGATCAAGTGACCACCACAACACAGAATGCATAAAAGGTGTTTAGAAGCTTTAAAAAAAAAAAATGGGAAGCAGGTTTATGAATTTACATACCTAGAACAATCAAGGGGATTTATTAGCTGCGAGTTTAGTATTACTTTAAGCCCTCAAATAGGTTTCCTCATTTCTTGGTCAAAAAGAAAATTCTCTTTCATTCAGCTTTTAAGCTTTTCACATAGCCTATAATGCAGACTATAAAATCTAAAAATCAAACTAATAACATAATGATAAATTGCCTACTCTGATAGGATGCATGTGACATACATGTCTTACTTTTATGAAAAGAAGCTGGGAAAAAAAAGAATTAATTAAAATCACTATACGTTAATATTGTTCAAATTGAAGCTGAACATATAGGAGGTATTCAGAGATGGTTACCTTGAGAACTACTCAACAACACAAATACCACTGTTTCTTATTACAAAAATCCCTAAAAGAAAAGATTGTGTCCTGAATGTGTTCCTACTAGTTTACTGAGTCAGTGCAAAACTTACAACAATGTGTCAGAGATTATGTTTTGAAATGACTCATTGCTCTTTCAAAATGAAGAAAAGATAGATGTCATCTAAAGATATAGTAAGCGTTCCATGCTTTCAAATGAACCCACATCATACAGAAGATTTTCTACTTATCCTGCATTTACAGATGGTCCAGGAAATACCTGACATCTCTGCCTTGTCTTTTCTGATTCAGAGTTACCAGTAATTACATGTTCTCCTCCTTATATATTTTAATTAGTTTGAATAGCGCTGTACAAAGATTGATGAACACACAGTTAAATATCAACGACTGACCTGCCAAACAATTTGTAATCCTGTTTAGTCATTCTTGTGATTCATGCATCCCTGCATAGTCTGGAAACAACTACACCATTTACTGGTTCAGCCTTATAGCTTCCTAGTTCAACTGTCTGATTATGAGAAAACAGACCAGCAGTGTAGTGTAATGATGGTCCAAAGAGCGAGACGGAGGTGAATGAGCTCCACAAATATGCAAAATAAAATAGGGATGATATTTGTCTTACAATGCAGTGTAGCAGAAATCCATGAAAAATAAGACTGGCCAAAGAGATTTACAAATCTGTTAACCCTTTGAGGACCAAGGGACGTATTTGTCCCATGTTTTTAATTGCGAGTATCATCTGATTAAGAACTTAAAACTCCTTTTTTTTTTGGTTTGAGTCAAAATATTAGTTCTTATCAACAAACAACAAATGGATCTAGCTTTTTGCCAATTATTCCATGAAATGGCTTAGTTACAGCAACTGAAGTGTACGAACTTTAAAAACGAAAAAATTGATTCTTTTGGCGTTCCAAAATCTTACGGTCCTCAAAGGGTTAGCGCATTTCTTGTACCAGTACTTCAGTTGTGTATCTCGGTGTTTCTTTCTGGAGTTCCTCTTCAAATCTCAAATGAGAAAAAGAAGAAAACAGAGCCCGCGCAAGGCACAAGTTAAATCTAGCCTTAACTTCATAACCTTAGCCTAATGCTAACGTAACCACAAGAAGCACTGGAAACCTTTATAAATAAGCCCATAAGACTCCCAACATGTTTTTGCTACAGTGAATTATACAACCACAATAAAGTTAAAGCTGGACTCCAGTAAGATATTAACACACAAAATATAAAGTAGTTATAATTTACAAAAGGCTTTATTAGAAATGCAACTAGTGAAAATATCTGAATCTTTCTTGATATTAATCTCCTGAAATCTCAAGTTGGGTAGAACTGGTAGGGGGAGGGCTGGCACCGGGAGCCATTTAGGTTTGCTGCATGCATATGGACTGACAATAAACATGCTGGCAGGAGAGGAAAGATTTGACCCCATTGTCCTGCTTCTTCATTGTCAGTCACAAGCCAGAGGCAGGGAGGTGATCTAGCTCTGTTGCTCAACAGCAGTAAAAAAGTGACGGCACCAGGGGTGGACTGACAACTTATGGGGCCCCCGGGCAATAGGGGATCATGGGGCCCCTGTGTCCTTGCCCACACTCAAAAAAAGCCTATAAAAGGTACCAGGGGCATTTCATGGGGCCCCCTACTGACCCTGGGCCCTCGGGCAGTGCCCGAGTGCTCGAATGGTCAGTCCGCCCTAGGACGCAACTGACCTGGCTCAGCTGTCTGGCAGGGATGGGTAAATCTAGGATGACTTGTCTTGAACAAAATGTTAAAACCTCTAGTAGGTATACCTGCCCCAGTGTAATATTATAGTTTTAGTTTTAGCTGCTAGCCTGCTGTTCACCGTTGAAATTATTATTATTATTATTATACAGGATTTATATGCCGCCAACAGTTTGCTCAGCACTTTACAATATAACGGGAGACAATACAGCAACAATACAAGAGGGTTAGGAGGGCCCTGAAATGAAGGTGTGATTTTGTACCAAATAAAAAAATGTGGCTTTATTCAAACCTGATTGTAGAGATCACATTATTGTTAGTGATAGTAACTGCCAATAGAAAAATATATTACGCATTGATAATTCCTATTTTGGAGCCAGTTAACTCCCCTCCCTTGTATACACGTAAGGCTACAATCACATGGCCGCACATTGAGGCCAGAAGGGGCTGTTCGCAAGTAACTGCTTTTTTGAGTGGTTACATGCGAATAGAGACACCGACTGCCTCTGGACGGAGGCAATGTGCAATCAGGGACAGCGATTCTGTGGAGTTCTGGCCGCACACAAACTGACCATATAGAATGCAGCTGCCTCCAATTTAGTAAATTCTTAATGCAGCAAACTATCCACCCTTATGGGCCACAGCAAGTTTTAAACATCAGCTTTGGGCCTGTTGATTATGCCATTACCTTTTTTTATTGCAAAAATATAATCATTACTTATGATATCAAAGTTATATGTTTATTATTTTGAGGATTCAAGGAAGATATATATATATATATATATATATATATATATATTTTTTTTTTTTTTTTCAATATTGCCCTCAAATAATATTTTTTCTATATATTAAAAAGTACAAAAAAATTAAAATGGATTGACCAATGGTAGTTTTAAAACCAGTAGCTAAAAAGTGTCCCATATACTGTATACCTACAACAAAATGAAGTTTCTGGTACAAAGCATAGCTAAGTTATTTACAGATGAAAAAAAGGCAGTTGTATAAAAAAATGTTACATTGTTTTTAAGCAACACTACAAAAAGGACAAATATAAAAAAAAAAAGAAAAAGGAAATAGTTTACAAATGAACGGTAAAAACAAAATCCATCAAAAAAGGGATAAGGTTTTAATTATGTGTAATTAGGTTTGGTTATGATAAAAAAAAATGTAAAATGTGGGAGATTGCTGATGTTCACATTATGTGTAGATAGAAGGACAAGTTTGACCTGCGCAAAAGCACTTCAACAAAATTAATTGTAACAATTTAATTATAGTGTGTTAATGAATGAAGCTTGCAATCACTTTGTGAAGGCTTCATTCACAAAGGAGCTGCTGTCTTTACCCTTGAAACACAATGTAGGATAGCCATATCCCACCCACTTCCAACAGGGAAAGCCTGGAAACATCTGCTCAAGATCTTTAAATGATTAAACGGACTCATCACATAAATTCATATTGTGTAAATATTCCAAATTCATATTTCCTAAGACATTTAATTTCAGTTTCTCCATCCCTGTGCTGTCCATCTCACATTTACAAAAAACACATTTTGTTTTCAGGTCTTCTCTTGTCCAATGCTTGTAAGTATAGAGAAACTAGAATCCTCATATTTTTGCCTATTCTTTAAAGGCACTTTTTCTGCACTCAGAGATCAAGAACCACTAACCTGTATAGAATGGATTGGATTGAATCAGCTTTGCCATTATTTAGTTTTTTTTAAGGTATCTGGAATGTTGTCTCTACTGGGATTTTAGTGTACCTCAAATAAAAACTTTTCCACTGGCAATTACTTTTATCACATATAAATTATTTCATTTTGTATTGCCTTATATCCTTTTTAATAGAAATCACAAGTTTTTAAATCTTTGCCCATTCAACAATTCATACAATTCCCAGATGTGCAAATAAAACTTACTACTTTGTAGTACATTGATTCTCAGTCTTTGGAGAACATGAGAGCAGTATGAGACATTCTGAAATTTCTAAATTATTCAGCTTTTTTGTTTCTACAAATTTCTGTGTTCATTTTTCATGGCATAACAAAAAAAAAAAAAAAAACCAGCTACTTTGAGTGTAAGAATGGATCTTTCATTATGACTTATTCTGATGTCTTGTTATAAAACTAATTTAAATCTCCTGAATACCCAAGAGGAAGAATGATATTAAGGATATTAGAAAAGATATGACAATAGGTCTGATTTATCCAGCATGGATTAACATTCCATATCAAGCAATATCAGGCATGATTATCACATACAATAGCATCCACTAATGCTATCATATCTGGCAAAAGTTAATACGTTAGGTTAAAAAACACAGATATTTTGAGATCAACCACAAAACAGGCATGATTAGAACCCTTAATCCCTAGCTGACCCAATAGCTGAGTGGATAGTGCTATTGCATTGCAGCACTTTCCTCTCACTGGACTTTGCAACCCACCAGAGATACTACCTGCTTGGAACTGTATGTTCTACCTGTGTATCCTACTTGCCCCCAACGTAATCGGGACAGTGTCCATCAGCAACAGTCATTTAACATGGCCCTTCTACCGTAAAAAACCCCCCAAAACTAAACGTAAGTGTACATATTTTTGCAGGGGAAAAAAGTTAATTATTTTTTTCACAGGAGCCTGCAAAGCATTGCAACTGTAATCATTGGATTACAGGTACAATGCCAGTCTCCCACAGACTCTTTCTCCAGCTCCCTGCCCACACCTAGGTACAGACTTTCAATTACTGAGCTGCAGGAAGTGTCAGTAGACTATGAGTGATCACTGCAATTGTGTTCCATTGAAAACTGTAAGTCTGTCTGCTACCCTGGCCTTTTGCCAAGCAAAGGGGTCCTGCGTGGTGTGAAAACGATGCACGTTGTGATGTGATGTCTTTTTAATAAAACTTTTGGATGACAGTTGATGAACCATGGTGTGCTTGAAAATATGTACATGGACCTGTGATGTCTCCAGTTTCCAGATGGCTGTTGCTGCAGAACTCGCTACCTCTGAGCCCATCCAGGATTGTTTGCGATTGGAATATCTATATTAGGTATGCACCGACCGGTATCAGTGTCAATACCAAGTATTTTCATGAGTACTCTCATTACCTGAAACCATTACTTTGTGGTGTGATTTGCGTCAATACAAAATGTATGAATGGAAATGGCACCACAAAGAATAGCATACAATTTGAACAGGAATGCGATTCATGTCCAAATCGCATGTGGTTCCCCACTGCTCCAGCATGCACCGATCCCATGCTGTCACAGGAAAAGCCACTTCACAGGTCTTGAAATCCCTGCAGCTTTCTCTTCTCGCTATTCAGGGATGGCAGCACGGGGTAGACGGGTTTTAATTGGTCAGCACCGTAATGGTGCTGACCAATCAGAAACTGGAGGCTTTGAAATTTTAGTTAGGTCCACAGTATACAGAGGACCCTTGATGTAGGACTGTGGCTTACACATGTATTTGCAAATGTGTGCAAACCAAACCCTCTGTTTTTAATGCAACTGTTAGACAGGGCCAAATTGATTGTTTTGCAAGCTGGCTGGTAAGTGCTGCTGGGAAATCTTTTGTTTGTTTTGCAATGTGCATTTCCCCTCCATGTGCACCTTACATCTAAGGCTGGCTATAGGTTGGGACAGTGGCCATTTATTGGGTAGTTGCTTAACTTGGATGTAGGGACGCACTGGATGCCTTTGCTGTCATTTTGGTATAGCTGGGGGTCCTGTGGTTCCATGTACCATTAAGGAGGGTTGGGCTCCTCCTGGCACACCTGCCCTTAACCTATCCATTTATACACATGCTCCTACTATGGAGGCTTTGAAATTTTAGTTAGGTCCTCAACAGGGGCAGACTGACCACTCATGGGGCCCCTGTGTCCTTGCCCACACTCAAACCACACCCAAAAAAGCCTATGAAAGGTGCCAGGGGCATCTCATGGGCCCTCTACTGGCCCCGGGCCCTCAGGCAGTGCCCTTGTGGCTAAATGGTCAGTCCGCCCCTGGTCCTCAATATACAGAGGGCCCTTGACATGGGACTGTGGCTTACACATGTATTTGCAAATGTGTGAAATGTGTGCAAACAAAACTCTCTGTTTTTAATGCAATTGTTAGACAGGGCCAAATTGGTTGTTCTGCAAGGCGGCTGGTAAGTGTTGCTGGGAAATCTTTTGTTTGTTTTGCGAAGGGTATTCAAATCCCCAGACCTTTTCTCTTCAGTATATCAGGCCCACGGATGCTGGGCCCACTAAAGAAGATATTTGCTTCTGACTACTCTGTAGAGTTACTGGGTCCTAGTGACCTCTTGTTTTGTGTACTGTTAGAATTAATATTGTTACCATACTTTTGTATACAACATTTATGAAAATGAATAAAATGTTATAATGATGAGTTCATTACATTTGCAGTGTGGCTCCCAGTGCAGGGGCGATTTCCATGACGTGAAGCATGCTATTGGGATTAATGACACCCGCACACATCTCTTGCGTTTTTCTGTGTGGGTGGTTGTGACTGCGGGATTAGGTGCAGACCTGCAGCAGAAACCACCTGCACAGTTGTGAACCTAGCCTAAATGACATATTTCTGACAGCTTTTTCAAATTGTAAACAAGCCAGTGAAGATCCTGGGTGATGTTATTTATCAAATAAGGTCATGAGCATATTTGGCTAATTACATTATCCAAGTTCCCTGGCACTGTTGTTTACATCCCAACAACTTTGGGGGAACTGTTATTTGTGATGGAAGCAGCAGCGGGACAGCATTGTGAGTGACCCTTGATGTACATAGTTTGACGTTGGATTTACATTGTGGCACTTTTGAATATTTTAATAAAGGGCTTTTTCATGGTGTCAGTTTTTATTCACCATATACACTTTTTGAGAATGAGTAACAAGGGGTACTTGTACCTTTTACTTGTGTAGGACTATGATAATAACCCCCCATGCACCCCACATCTGTGGATGAGGTCCTTGTCTGCCTCAGCATAAGGTCCCCCCTTGCAAAGTACCCTCTCAATGTTGACACAATGTAGTAGTACAGAGTAACTTCACCCAAAAGAGGAAGTTCTGCTTGTTTGCATCCTCCTCCTCTCCACTGCCACATTTGGCACTTTATGGGGGAGGAAGCAAGTACCTGGTTTGGACAGGTATTCGCTCCCTCTTCTGGTCAGATTTGCTGCACCGATCTGAGCCAGAAGTTCAGCCTCACCTCCTTCCCCTACAGCCTTTTGGGACACTTCAAGGTCAAGAAGACTGTGACCCATTTATATGTCCCAGAAGACCGTGACCCATTCACAAAGCATAGAGCACTTTGTGCATGCACAGTAGGAAACTGGCTGTGAAGCCACAAGGCTTCACTGCCGGTTTCCCTTACTTAAGATGCCAGCTCCTACACCCGAAGCCGATTTAAGAATTAGCTCAGATGAGGACATTGCTGGATCCCTGGACAGGTAAGTATCCTTATGTTAAAAGTCAGCAGCTACAGTATTTGTAGCTGCTGACTTTTAATTTTTTGAGGGGAGTGTGGGGCTCCGTTTTAACTTTATTATAACCAGATATATTTTAATTGACAATATGCATTTTATAGAAAAAAATATGTTTACCTATGATTTATTTTGATTTTGCTGCAGGTTGACACTTTAAAGTATTAGTACTTCAAAATACTAATACATCTGCCAAGTACCTCATAGTCCTATGGAATGTATCAACAAATTATCAAGTTTCATAAATTACATGTTAGCACTACATGCTTTATAAGACATACATTTCAGATAAAAATCATTATAGTATGATTGTCACCAAATAATAACAATATACTTTATAAACGCTCATACTGTCATATTCCACATTTTTTGTGCTATTTTCTAATCAAAAATACTTAAATAATTATTTATATAAAGGCTGCCATGGAATTTCACAAATATGGGATACATTGCCAGCAAAATGACACTGGTCATCATAGCAAAATTGTCTTATGTCTTTGGAAGCTCAGCAGTTGAAAGACAGCAAAAAGAAATACACACCCAAATTAGCCCTAGTGTGTATATGTACGTATGACCGTGGTTTGGACAACAGACTATAAGATCCTCTGTAATGCAATTTATTCTCAATATAAAAACATGTAAAATAAAAAACACCCACAAAATGTATAATATATAGAGAAAGTGAGAGAGAAGCAGATGTAGAGAAAACATTTTAGCTAGCATTCTATTGCCAATTTATTGCTGGTTGGCACCTTCTAAACTATAGTTGTTGTTTTTGCATGTTTATGTTTAGATGTGCCTGTTCTTAATTTAAATTTTTTATACTTTTTCAGTAACCAACCCAAAAACTTTCACAATCGATGTGTTCCAGTAACTACAGCATTAACAGAAATACCAGCTTTCTACAAATAACCATTCCTACAAGTTGCACTTGTCATCTCCAGAAAGTAAACATATTCTGGACTACCTATATCCAGCATAGCAATTCATCAGGAACTATTTTTGAGTAAAATCTGATTACTAATAGACATGAACTGCCTTAGAGTGACCTACCTGCTCGTGATTGGCTGCATGCACTTACTTTCGCTTACCCTGATTATGAAGAATCATGCTCATATTCACCAGGTTACATCCATATTTCTTTGAAACCACACCCATTTACCAGTAAGTCACGTGACTTCTGAGGTTTGATAATCAGTCAGTCCCAATCAGATAGAGACACTTGGGGGTGTCAATTGTCATAAACATGTTCAGCTTACAAAGTGCTAAAGTGTTTTAGAAAGGGATACTCTGAGAAAAAAATGTATCTCATCATAGTTGAATTGCAAAAAACACACTTTACATATATGAAAAACAAACAGTAGTTATTAACTGCTTCTTCTGGTTTGAGAACACAAGGATGACCTAACGGAAATGTCTTTGCAAGCGAAAGCATGCTGCAAATCTTAGGGTCATTATGAACTATGTACTACAACTATGGAACTATGTGCAAATAAACGGTGTAAATCACAATTTCTGTATGGGTCAAACATGGGTTACACTAAATAACTTTCAAAAACATTCCCAAAATTGTGCAGATACCAGTGCTTGTAATATTTATAAATCACCTAAATTATAACAATACATAGTGTAAGTTTTTTCAGTTATCTGTATAACCCCTGAGTCCAGTCTTTGTTTTCCTCATTTGCTGCTGTAGATATATAATAATATACTTCATGCAAAGACACAGATTACATGCAAAAAGCATGTATTGATATATCTCTGAAATAGTTGGTCCATATCTGGACAAAACCTCACAACTTCATCCAATGTGTGCAAAAGTATCCAATATTAAACATTTAAAGTGATCTAACTTTCAAATATTAGCACCTTCAAAAATTGTAACTCCTAACAAATCAAAATATGGAAGTCCTAGGAGATTGTACCAAAGTTTAGCTACAAAAACTGTGGATGTTTAAACATAAAGAGTACATTCAAAAAGGGAAGTTCCTTATCCCATAAGACTGAATGTATCTATCACTAATATTCACATGTTTGCTGTATTCTTTTGATAATATTTAAAATAAATAAGTACCTTAAAGGAATGTATCCCAATATATACCTCAAATTGTTATGTTTAACAGACACACTCATTCTCATTATGCAATCTTTGAATTTGGTTTCTCAAATCCTTTTAGAATTTGGAACATGACGGCTTGTTCCCTGAACACCTAACACAATTGTTAGCCCTTGGTTTTTCCATTCTTACAGTTCCCATAGTTCTCTTTGGTTGGATAAATTATCCTTGGTTTTGTGACTTCTCTTTATCCCTTATTTTCTTATTACAAGAACAGGCATTCAGCTCACTGTGGATGGCGCAAACAAGATTTTTTTTTTGTTTTTTCATGCCTCTTCAACTGCAGGCACAGAAGGAAGGTAATGAAGAGTCTGATTCGCATGAGATGTTGTAGCTTGAAGAGTACCCACAGTTGGGCTAGAGAGACTTGTTGCGGATGACACAGATGGACAACTTGCGCCCAACTTTGTTTGAATGTTTGATCTACCATAAGGGTACATTTTGCGTTCTAAGTTTAATGATCGAGTTTGTGCATTTGTTCCATCGATTTTTCCCTCAAGGAAATACGTTAACATCTCTCCTTTGCCTTTAACACTGACTTTACCCCGGCAAACAAATTCATAATTGCATCTCTTTAATATTCGATGAACATCTTCAGTTACCTGAGAAGAAAAGTTGCTTTTTAGTTTTCAGATATAAAAAACAGATAGATTAGATAGATGCTTGCTTATTAACCACTTGCCCTCCAGAGAATTTATCCCCCTTCCTGACCAGACCATTTTTTGCAATACGGCACTGCGTTTCTTTAACTGACAATTGCGTGGTCATGCAATGCTGCGCCTAAATGAAATTTACGTCCTTTTTTTCCCATAAATAGAGCTTTGTTTTGATGGTATTTAATCACCTGTGCGTTTTTTATTTTTTGCGCTATAAACAAAAAAAAAATACCAACAATTTTGAAAAAAATCTATATTTTTGACTTTTTGCTATTAGACATGTCCAGTAAAAAAAATTAAAAAAGATCAAATTTCGCCAAAAATTTAGGGCAAAATGTATTCTGCTACATGTTTTTGCTAAACAAAAATCCCAATATGTGTAAATTAATTGGTTTACGTGAAAGTTATAGCGTTTACAAATGGCAGTATATATACCATAGTTTGTAGCCACTATAACCTTCAGACAAACCAATTAACATCTACTTACCACTATGTGCAGAATCACATATATATATATATATATATATATATATATATACACAGTATATATTGAACATTCACATCAGTCCTTCACCCTCAAGGGGCGTACAATCTAAGGTCCCTAACTCACATTCATACATACACATACTAGGAACAATTTAGACAGGAGCCAATTAACCTACCAGCATGTCTTTGGAGTGCGGGAGGAAACTGGAGCACGCGGAGGAAACCCATGCAGGTACAGGGAGAACCTGCAAACTCCAGGCAGGTGGTGCCTTGGTTGGGATTCAAACCAACGATCCTAGTACTGCCAGGCGGAAGTGCTAACCATTTAGTCACTGTGCTGCCCATACTTTTCTTGCTTTTGTACTATGGGCTGCATTTCTCTTTAATATGTATTTTAAAAACTCTTGTTGTTTATTAGAAGACAGGTGTAAGCAAAAACCTATATTGGACTCTGTAAAATATGGGGAGCTTAGCTCTCCTATCTTCCATTCTACCCAAAACAGGGCATCCACCCCTCCCCCACTTGAACTTAATACATGCAGCTATATAGTATGCCCTATTATATGCTTAGTGGAGTGCCACTCCAAGTCCCGTTGGTATGGTTCTGATAATCCCACATCAAGTATGGTGCAGGAGTGTATGCTAATCGAATCTAGTGTGACAGATGCTCCAGGCGCTTAAGAGGTAGAAACTTCAGCCCCGGTTCCTCTTCATAGGCCACACCCCCTACTGAATTTTCCCTGCCCCTGGGGCCTAGTCATAGAGGACCTGAAACATATTTACTTTATTTTTCTTATGTTTGCTGTATAATGAAGTAGAATAGCTAAATCAATCATATTTCAAGATGATACCAAAAGGGTTTCTGCGTTATTGGGCAGTACACATCAAAGGTTTAACCAATTCAATACTGGGCAATTTTACACCTTCCTGCCCAGGCCAGTTTTCACGTTTCAGCGCTCTCACACTTTGAATGACAATTGCGCGGTCATACAACATTGTACCCAAGCTAAAATTTTATCATTTTCTTCACACAACTAGAGCTTTCTTTTGGTGGTATTTAATCACCACTGGGGTTTTTATTTTTTGCTAAATTAACAAAAAAAGACCAAAAATTTTGAAAAAAAAACACATTTTTCTTTGTTTCTGTTATAAAAGTTTACAAATAAATAATTGTTCTTCATAAATTTAGGCCGAGATGTATTCTGCTACATGTCTTTGGTGAAAATAACCCAAATTAGGATGTATTTTTTAGTTTGTAGGAAAGTTATAGAGTTTACAAACTATGGTATAGATCTGAATATTGATCAATCCTGAAGTACTGACGGTCAATCTAATATCTTGAGGTCCAAGAATGTCAGAACAGTACAGATATCCCCCAAATGACCCCTTTTTGCAGAGTAGACAGTCCGACGTACTTCATAAGAGGAATGGCGAGTTTTTTGAAGTTGTATTTTTTTGTCATAATTTTTCGGAAAATTAAAAAATTAAAAAAATTATTTTCACTATTTTTTTTTTACATACTGTCACCAGTGCAGTACAGCGTCATCATATAACTGGCATGGCGGTGAACAGCGACACTGACTGGTGACAGTATGAAAAAATTTTTTTTTTTTTTTTTTTTTAATTTTTTTATTATATTTAATTTTTTATTACATTTTTTTAATTTTTTTTAAGATTTTTTTTCATATTTTACTATGACCAAAATAGTACAATGTTACTATAGTAACACTGTACTACTTTGGGGAAGTGATCAGTATTTTTTTTTTTTTTACACAATTTGCTTATATTAAAGAATTACTTTGCTATAAGCAAGCATTTACCTGAATGACATCGATTCATTCAGGGGTTTTTTTTTTGTGCTTAGCTGTGATTTGGTCACAGCTAATCACATGACATGTGCATGTGATTAGCTGTGACCATTCACAGCTAGGCACTAGTATACAATGGATGGCATCATGAATGAAGCCATCCATTGTATACAACTGTCATGTGACCTGCTGTGATTGGTCACAGCAGGTCACATGGTACCAGCAACGGGAGCCGGTACTCGGATCTGTCATCGGCCGTGTCCGAGGTGCACGGGCGGTGACAGATTGCACTGCTGCGTCGCTCTGCAACCGCGCAAACCGCGCATGTGCGGGAGCACGCCAAATGGCGTGCACCCGGAAAGCTGCAGCGCTTTTCAAGCCGCCAAACGGCCATTGGCCGGGCGGCTAATGGTTAAAAACCCCAAGAATAAATTTTTTTTTTAACAAGCATTACATATAGTGTACAATTCACTGAAAACATTTGGTAATTTATAATTAAACTGGAACAATTCAGTACTGTCCGTGATACTTTTTTTTATTTGCACTAACATACAATTTTGACGACAGGGGACACTTAAGGGGACACTCCCCGAAAGCTTGTCCTCAAAATTGTATGTTAGTGCAAATAAAAAAAGTATCACGGACAGTACTCAATTGTTTCTGTCGCAAGTGCACTAATACGGCTACAATCACCTTAATTAAACTGGATAACTCATTTTAAGCTAGGTTCAAATCTGCGCAGGTTGCTGTTGCATTTCTGATGCGTTTTGCATTCTTGATGTATTTTGCATTTTTTTGCCAGTAGGGTTAGAAGTAATCATTAGGCATAGAACGCTAACCCTAACAATTACCAATAACCCCAACAACTACCGCTAACCCTAACTCTAATGCTAGGGTTAGGAGTGATTGTTAGGGTTAGTGTTCTAACCCTAAAAATGACTGCTAGCCCTAACTCTAATGATTACCGCTAACCCTAACCCAAAACTGTCATACTTTCCAATTGGCAAAAAAAATGAAACACTTGTATTTTTGGTGCAGATCCACTGAAGTCTATTACACAGAAAACCCAATCTGCTGCGAGAAACACATTCCCTGACCCTTTTCAAAAAATGCACCAGCTCAGAATGCACATTTGTAAATTAGATCCATAGGAAACCATGTTAAATAGTAGTGCATTTCTGGAAAAAAATCTCAAATGTGAACCTACAGTTGTGGCCAAAATTATTCAACCCCCAATGCTGTAAAGGGGTTTAGGGACTATAGTGTACATTTGGAATTGTATTCAGAATCAAATCCTACAAGGACGTTGTAACTACCCAAATGCAACTAAAATGACATCAATTGTTTATGTAATACAGTAGTAAATGGTTCTTATGTGGTTTCTTCATTGCCACAATTATTCAACCCCTTAAAGACTACCACTCTGAAGAACAGAGGTTCATACAGGTGCTTTCCATCAGGTATTGAAAACACCTGTGGATGTCACCGAGCAGCAATCAAGCATAATAAGCACCAATTAGGCAGCTTTAAAATGACTGTGATACTCAGCTCCTTCTAGACATTTACTGGTGTGGTTACAAACATGGTGAAGGCAAGAGAATGGTCCAGGAAGACAAGAGAAGAGGTGATTTCTCTTCACAGGAAGGGCAATGGCTATAAGAAGATTGCAAAGATGTTAAACATACCAAGAGACACCTTAGGAAGCATCATTCGCAAATTCAAGGCAAAGGGCACTGTTGAAACGCTACCTGGTCGTGGCAGAAAGAAGATGCTGACTTCGACTGCTGTGCGCTACCTGAAGCGTAGAGTGGAGAGAAGTCCCCGTGTGACTGCTGAGGAACTGAGAAAAGATTTGTCAGATGTGGGTACAGAAGTTTCAGCCCAGACAATAAGACGCACACTGCGTAATGAAGGCCTCCGTGCCAGAACTCCCAGGCGTACCCCCTTGCTGTCTCCAAAGAATAAGAAGAGTCGACTGCAGTATGCCAAAAGCCATGTGGACAAACCACAAAAGTTGTGGGATAGTGTTCTGTGGACTGATGAAACAAAATTAGAACTGTTTGGGCCCATGGATCAACGCTATGTTTGGAGGAGGAAGAACAAGGCCTATGATGAAAAGAACACCTTGCCTACTGTGAAGCATGGTGGAGGGTCAATCATGCTTTGGGGCTGTTTTGCTTCTGCAGGTACAGGGAAGCTTCAGCGTGTGCAAGGTACCATGAATTCTCTTCAGTACCAGGAGATATTGGATGGAAACGTGATGCAGTCCGTCACACACCTGAGGCTTGGGAGACGTTGGACCTTTCAACAGGACAATGATCCCAAGCATACCTCCAAGTCCACTAGAGCATGGTTGCAGAGGAAAGGCTGGAACATTTTGGAGTGGCCATCGCAGTCACCAGACTTAAATCCGATTGAGAACCTCTGGTGGGACTTAAAGAAAGCAGTTGCAGTGCGCAAGCCTAAGAATGTGACTGAACTGGAGGCCTTTGCCCATGAAGAATGGGCGAAGATACCCGTAGATCGCTGCAAGACACTTGTGTCAAGCTATGCTTCACGTTTAAAAGCTGTTATAACTGTAAAAGGATGCTGTACTAAGTACTAAGATTGAATGTCACTTGGGGGTTGAATAAAACTGATAATGCTGTGAGCACAGAAAAGACATTTGTGGTTATTTCATTATAACTGTTATGTTATATTTGTCTGACCTACAAGTGCCTCTTTAATGTAAATGTAAGCAAGATGACTGAATGATCAAAAGCAATGTCAAACTGGCCAAAACACTCAATTTCAGTGGGGGTTGAATAATTTTGGCCACAACTGTAGGCTTAAGTTATTTATGTGGAAATTACTGCTATTTATTGGCATAATGTGTAATAGAATGTAAAAGACAAAAATGTATACAAAAAACAAATGAAAACTTACCTGGATTTTTCCCTGCACCCCAGTACTATCCATTCTACTGGCAACATTAACTGTGTTGCCCCAAATGTCATACTGAGGGCGTCGGGCACCAATAACTCCTGCAACAACAGGTCCGACATTTATTCCTGAAAAATATAAAAAACAACAGTTACTCTTGTGGGTAATTGGCCGGGCAGGAAGTGGTTAAGTCTATGATCTGCCAGAGCACTTTGATCTTTTGACACTCCCAGTGGTACTCCTCCTAGATTGTATACATTTACATTTTTTAACATTAAACCTCTTTTGCCACAGTTGTTCAATTAAACAACACATCATTATTATTTTTATATAATATTATTATTATTATTATACAGTATTTATATAGCGCTAAAAGGTTTGCTCAGCGCTGTACATTATAGTGGGGGACAGTACATGAGACAATACACGAGGGATTCGAGGGCCTTGCTTTTTCGAGCTTACAATCTAGGAGGGAGGGGATAGTGGTACAGGAGGAAGTGGCTGTGGGGGATGGAGTGGTAGGAGTAGTGGAGGAGATCGGCTGTTAGGTGAGGGCGGGGTAGGCTTTTCTGAAGAGATGGGTTTTCAGGGTGCGCCTAAAGGTGAGGAGGGTAGGTGCCAGTCTGATGGATTGGGGTAGTGAGTTCCAGAGGATGGAGGAAGTCCTGGAGAAGTCCTGCAGTCAGGCGTGGGAGGTGGAGACCAGGGAGCTAGAAAGTAGGAGGTCTTGTGAAGAGCGAAGATTACGGGTTGGGTGATATTTGGGTATCAGGTCGCTGAGGTAGTTTGGGGCAGCATTGTGAATGGCTTTGTATGTCTGTGTTAGTAGTTTGAATTTGATGCGTTGGCGATCAGGAGCCAGTGGAAGGAATGACAGAGGGGGGTGGCAGAAGCGGAGCGGTTGGTAAGGTGGATGAGTCTGGCCGCTAAGTTCAGGATAGACTGAAGCGGGGATAGTCTGCGATGAGGTAGATCGGTGAGAAGGGAGTTGCAGTAGTCCAGGCGTGAGATAATAAGGGAGTGAACGAGTTGTTTAGTAGTGTCTGGGGTGAGGAACAAATGTATTTTGGAGATGTTGTGGAGGTGGAGCCTGCATGAATTTGCCAACGATTGGACATGGGGTTGGAAGGACAGGTTTTAGTCTAGAGTGACACCTAGGACTTTGGCTTGTGGGGTGGGACTGATGCAAGTTAGAGATATCCTGCAAGGAAGTTATTCCACTACACAGACTGGTGTCATCTGCAAACACTAAAATAGTACTTTTAATCCCATTACCCTATATAATTTATAAATAGGCTACAAATTCATGGTCCAACACTGAACCTTGGGGTACACCATTAATAACCTTAGACCATTAGAGTATGAATTATTAATCACTATTCTGTGAATATGGCCTTTTAGCCAGTTTTGTATCAATTTACAAACTGAATAGATTTTAACAAACATTACTGTGAAACATGTCGAGCGAATAAGCAAACGATTTACTATATATTATTGGAAGCCAAATGATACAATTTTGAATTTATTCATATTACATTGTATCAAGGGTATTTTGATTACCTTCTTCACTAAGTTTGGTGTTTTAATGAAATGTTAATAAAGTTTATTTGTAATCTTTAAAGTGGAACTATGGGCAAAACGTTTTTTTTTTTATTTTGGATAGAGTAAGGGAGGTTTATGACTCCTGTCAGAACTTCTTTCCTCCGTGTCCCATTGTGGAGATTTCCCTTCACTTCCTGTCCCATAGCCAAACAGGACATGAGAGGAAATTCCTTTAAATTAAGGGAATTTATTGGGATCCCCCAGGTCACCAGAACTAGTGCCCCCATTGTAACATTTCCCCTCTATTACTTTTCTGGGGACAACCCAAAATTTGGAATTTTCTTTTACTTTTACTAATAATGGTAAACAGGACAAATAGTGAGGGTGAATCTCCCTAATGGGGCACAGACAGCAGTAAAAACTGGCAGGGGTTCTAATACCTCTCCAATCTATCCAAAAATAAAAAAAAAAGTTTTGCCTTTAGTTATATTTTAATTATTCGTCTTTCTGTGCCTAAAAAGTCCACCATTTTTATCAGTAGTATATAGTGTGGGGAACTGTGGCAAACACTTTTGCAAGTCCAAGTATACTTTATTCACAGCCACTCTTTGTGCTGACTTCCCCATAAAAAGAAATCACATTTGTTTTGTGAATCCTAGCTGTCTATTGCTTAAAATATTGTTTTCCAGCAACAACTCTTCTATTTGGTCTTTTATCAAACTCTCAAGTATCTGTCCTACAGTCTGTAGTTACTTGGTAAAGACTTTGATCCCTTTTAAATACAGGTACCACAATGTCCTTGCACCAATCTAGTTGTACTGAACCAGGACTGAAAGAGTCTCTAAAGTTTAGAAACAATTGCTTCGAAATAAAGGGAGCTCAACTCTTTGGGGACACATGGGTGTAATGCTATCTGGTCTAGGTGCTTTATTCACCCTTATTTTGTCTAAATGTTTCTGAACCATATCAATTTTGATCCATTGGAGTTCTTTTAGGCCTTCTGAAATATTTTCCTTAATATAGACTTGAGCTCTCACATTTTCCTTTGTATACAAAGAGTTACAAAAAAAGTGTTTAACCACTTTCCCTCCACCCTATAGCAGTTTTACTTCTACAGGTTGGCATTCCTGTGCAAAATCACGTACATAAACAGCACAAACCAATCTGCAAGCCCTGGCAAACAGTTGCTTGCCGGCACCTACAGATCGTCAGTCAGGGAGGAAGAACAGAGCTATGGCTACATACCACTGTTGTGACAGGGGAAAGTCATGAATCATTTCTCTCTGCAGAGCTGGGAACACGATCCATCACTTTCCCTACTAAAAGCACCACCTAGTGTACACCAAGCACATAGCTAAGCACACACTGTTGACTTATGAGGGGTTTATGTATAATCTTCATCAGCAACTGTAAATAGATATTTTTCTAGCTATATAACCAAACTACAAAGCTGGAAATATCAGAGCTTGGTTTGATAGCGGTGTGTTGTACATAGACATTGAAACAAGTGATCAAGTTGTAGAGATAGCTTTGTATTGTATTGGAGGAATGTTTGGTGTGTAAACAGGTGCATGCCACAAGGAATGTTCTATTGTGTGAGAGGGGGCAACCACTAAATTAACTACCTTATCTCAGACTTTATGGGGCCCACATAACGATCTAGGCCAGGCCATTTAAATCTCTTTGTTTATATGAGGGCCACTTCAAAGTACCCTCTCTTTAGATATGCAATGGTGATGGCTATCTGGGGAATGCAGTTTTACCAGGCTATGACCTAAGGTTCCCTCCAAACTCTCAAGGATGGAGGGAATTTTGATGAGAAAGCCTGGATCCAGACGCCTCGGTGCCATGACCTGGCATATGTAATTTTATCACTAAAAGGGGAGGTTCTGGGATGGGGCTGAGTTATGTAAGCAATATAGGATGGGGAAACTGTCCAATCCTGGATGAGATGCGTCAGGTATGGAAGATGGATTGGATAGTTCTACCAATCAGGATGGCCCCATGCAAGTCTATGGGAGATAAGTGTATATCAGGGTAGGATTTGGGGAAAGACAAGGGAGAAGATACACCGATCCTGGGGGCCCCCATGCTACACCATTGGTAAATATCAGGACATTTCTCTGGCACTTATATGTATACATGATTGTTGTATGTGTTGTCTGTCTTGCTGTTTGTGGGTTTAGGGTATGAATAGTATATTCTTTAATTCATTGGGTGAATCATATACATTTTGTTTCTCTTTTTCTTATTGCTAAATAGATAGATTGTGGTATGTTAGTTTAGACCTCCCTACTATTCACCAATAAATTTTGGTTGTTGTGTTAAACCTTTCACTCTTGGTCAAAGAACTCTCATTAAGGTTAATCAAATCATATCAGAGAAATATTATATTTCATATTCCATAGATTTGGTCAACACACACTTGACCCTTTGATCACCCTAGATGTTAACCCCTTCCCAGCCAATGTCATTAGTACCATGTCAGTGCATATTTTTAGCACTGATCACTGTATTAGTGTCATTGGTTACCACAAAGTGTCAGTCAGTGTAAAAATGTCCACCGTAATATTGCAGTCCCGCTATAAGTTACTGATCGCTGCCATTACTAGCATAAAAACTAAAATTTTTAAAATTCCAGAATATGTACCATAGTTTGTAGACGCTATAACTTGTGCAAACTAATCAATATACAATTATTGGGATTTTTTGTTCCAAAAATATGTAGCAGAATACATTTTGATCTAAATTTATGAAGAAATGTGATTTTTAAAATGTTTTATTGGTATATGTTTTATAGCAGAAAATAAACAATATTGCTTTTTTTTTTCAAAATTGTCGGTCTCTTTTTGTTTATAGCGCAAAAAGTAAAGACCACCGAGGTGATCAAATACCACCAAAAGAAAGCTCTATTTGTGGGAAAAAGGGACATAAATTTAATTTGGGTACAGCATTGCATGACCGTGTCAGTTAAAGTAACACAGCGCTTTATCACAAAAAATGGCCTGGTCAGGAAGGGGTGTATATCTTCTGGAGGGCAAGTGGTTAATGCATTGGCCTGCTCTTTGTTGTCCCCAGTCACCAACTATAAATTATCTTGTAAAGGGCCTACATACTCAGAACTGAAATTTCAACTATGAATATATTTGCTGAATTTTTGTGTTTTTTCTCTTTTGTAACCTGTCGTTCATTTTCAATTTTTATGGCTTTGATTTCTTTTCTACATATTCTGTTATATTATTTGTAACTTTCAAATAATGATAGTGTTTCTTCATTTTTATATAGGAACAGAGACTGAACATACAGTATGTCTTTGGATAAGAGTGCTCTACAGTGGCCCAGCAGATAACGATTTATGGACAGCTGGGCTGTCATAGTGCAAGGCTGCTAGTTTGCTTAGTGTATGTAAACTTTTTTTTTTTTAAATGAAATCTGTAAAGCCTGTTATCTATGAGTTTGGATTATTGTTATATGAAGTTGGCAGTGGATGTATATGTTGCCCATCTGTTTGTCTAAACCTGAGCTTTGCATACACGTGCAAAGCAAATCTGACTTAAGGGACAGCCACACGTTGCATAATCTCCACTATTAAGACAACAAAGCACTCCAAGCAACTCTACTAAAGGTAATTAAAAAAAGGACCTGTCAGTGGATGGAACACGTCACTGAATTCCAAGTCACTGAATATCAATTGGTGAACAGTTAAATCCTTTTTTAAGAGACAGAAGAGCATGACACAACCGTAATTCAACCAAAGACAGGCCTTCCACCAAAAGTAAGTGATCATGCAAGAGGGAGGCTATTAAGAGGCTTATAACAACTCTAAGGGGGTTAAAATATTCAGATTTACCCTACCATGAATAAATGGTGAATATCAATATTAAAATTTGGGTCAAGAGGCCTATTCTGGGACTACTCACAACCTTTAAATAATTTTTTTTTCAGTTGCATCAAAGCCCAAGAAAGCCTGGAAATTCTGTGCAGCAAGGGCAAGTATTATATATATGTTTTCTATCTCTAGCTAAACTCTGGGCAGAAATATTTCCTTGATAGGGTATAAACTAATTTCTTGAGCATCTTATACCTATGCCATCCCAGATGTGACCTTCTACAAATAGTGGAGACATCACTGGGCTGCACACAGTATCTACACAAAGCACAGCTGTAGGAGGAACTCATCAAGTCCACCTTCTACATGATTCCGGCAGAAAACTACAGGTGAGGCAAATACAAGCCCAATCACCCTACACAATACATAAAGAGAGTGACAATCGACTCAACAAGTTCAGATTGCCACACTGTGAAGTAAAGCATCATGGCTATGTGACCTCTCTCCTTCACCCTTAGAGGTGGGTGGTTGGGGGAAACCACCTGTTTTTACCACTCCTCCCCCCTAGCAGGGCTGGTGTTAGAAACCATGGGGCCCCATATAGCCAACCTAACAGGCCCCCCCCCCCCCACACACAAAAAACGGCTTACTATGCTTCAGTTATGAATGAACACAGTGAGTGATCAGTACCAATCACTCTTTGGGTTAATTCAGGAAAGGAAGGGGCATGTGACAATATTTACTGGACCCTTCCCCCATTCTCCATCCTGAAGGATCGTATTGTGTGCTTGTAGCTGCCGGTGGGAATAGGAGAGAAGCTGGCATCACTGCGGGGGTGGGGGCACACAGGGGGGCCTGGGCAGCAGGGGTAAACATATGGTGCACAGGGAGGGTTTTGGGTGCGGAGGGGAGCTATTACTGGAACCACAGCCCCTGTATGGCTCTCTCTGCAGCAGCTAAAAACCAGCAAGAGGGGGAAAAGTACAAGACAGCTTCCAGCTGCTGCAGAGAGCCATACAGGGGATCAGTTCTAGTAATAGCCCCACCGTCACACCCACCACCCTCCCTGCCCACATCCAATTCACCCAGCTGCCTGGGCCCCCCCGCTGGCCTGGGCCCCATACAGGAGGACTGGTGGTGCCCCCTTATCCACGGCCCTGAACACTAGTGTTAACTAATGCCATCTACCAGGGGTGGACTGACAGCTCATGGGGCCCCCGGGCAATAGGGGATCATGGGGCCCCTGTGTCCTTGCCCAAACTCAAAAAAGCCTATGAAAAAGGTACCAGGGGCATCTCATGGGGCCCCCTACTGACCCTGGGCCCTCGGGCAGTGCCTGAGTTTCCAAATGGTCAGTCCACCCCTGCCATCTACAACTGTAGCATGTACAAAACACCACTTTGAAGGTGTTTCAACTTTGCCATTAAAGAGTATATCACCATTAAAAAAAAACGCAAACATTTAAACATTTTGATGAGCACTGTATAAGGGAAGCCCCCTACATTACAGAATAATACTGCTCATTTCATTCCAAGATCAAGGACTTCATTCCAGGACCAAGGACCAAGCACTTTTACTAAATAGTACCTTTTCTGGCTAAGTAGACCTGTGTTTATCCCAAGCAAGTTTAAGGAATTCGCTTACTATTACTTGACTAACTACCCTTACTTGAAGTCAGTTGCTAGCACCAACTACTCTTTTGGTAAAAAAAAATAATTCCAAGGTTAGTTTTGAACATCACCCTTGCTAGTTTGAGCTCTATGTAACTGACTGAGGCACAACAGTACTTCTGTGATATACAGTTGCAAGAAAAAGTATGTGAACCCCTTGGGATTACGTGGAGTTTTGCATGAATTGGGCATAAAATGTGCTCTGAAGGTCATCTAAGTCACAACAATAAAAGAACACAGTCTGCTGAACATAATATTACACAAACATTAGATGTTGCCATGGTTTAATTGCACATAACATGTAAACATTCACAGTGCAGGGAGGAAAAAGTATGTGAGGCCCTAGCTAATGACTTCTCCCAGAGTTAATTGGAGCCAGGAGTGAGCCAACCTTGACTCCAATCAGTGTGATGATATTGGATGTGTTGCTGACAGCTGTCCTGCCCTTAAAAAACACACACCTGTTTTGGGTTTACTGGTTTTAAGAAGCACCGTCTGATGTGAACCATGCCTCGCAGAAAAGAGCTCCCAGAAGATCTACGATCAAGAATTGTTGACTTGCATGAAGCTGGAAAGGGTTACAAAAGTATCTCCAAAAGTCTTGATGTTCATGTGTCCACGGTAAGACAGACTGTCTACAAATGGAGAAAGTTTAGCACTGTTGCTACTCCCCCTAGGCATGGTCGTCCTGTAAAAATGACTGAGGATGGGTGATGCAACAGGACAATGACCCAAAGCATACAAGTAATTCAACAAAACAATGGCTGCAACAGCACAGAATACGCCTTCTGGAGTGGCCCAGTCAGAGTCCTGACCTCAACCCCATTGAAATGCTGTGGCATGACCTTAAGAGAGCGATTCACACCAGACATCCCAAGAATATTGCTACACTGAAACAGTTTTGTGAAGAGGAGTGGTCCAAAATAACTTCAGATCGTTGTGCAGGTCTGATCTGCAACTACAGGAAACGTTTGGTTGAGGTTATTGCTGCCACAGGAGGGTCAACCAGTTATTAAGTCTAAAGGTTCACATACTTTTTCCTCCCTGCACTGTGAATGTTTACATGTTATGTGCAATTAAACCATGGCAACATCTAATGTTTATGTAGTATTATATTCAGCAGACTGCGTTCTTCTATTGTTGTGACTTAGATGACGTTCAGAGCACATTTTATGCCCAATTCATGCAAAACTCCACGTAATCCCAAGGGGTTCACATACTTTTTCTTGCAACTGTAGGGGCTGAAGTGCTGTTTATTGTTCTGCATTCTGAGCAATGTGCTAATCAGAATGCCAAAAACAAACCACAGTTCAAAATATGATTTTTGCTGTTTTATATTTTACTGTTTAAAAGGCAGTGCAACTTTGCTGAGTGATAGACAGGCTCATTCCCTTGACATAAAGTGGTCCCTAGATAATCAGAATAACATAGCCTGTTTTAGTTTAATAAAGGCCACTTACAGGTCCACTTACAGCTCCCAGATCTGAATGCAGTCATTACAGTCTAATGTTCCTACCACAGTCATAGATAAACATACTAGGATCAGTTTGAATGGAAGCTGATAACCTAAAGTAACTTTATGGAGTGCTGAAAGAAGCCAGAGCACCAAGAGGAAGCCTATGCAATAACAGGAAAAACACTCACATATTGTTTCTGTTTCTTTAATTTGCTAATTTTGTCCCTATGTCTCCCTATTCAATACTTGGCCTTTGGCATGCCTAGGGAAACCAGGCATGTGGAAATGCATTTAGCTCTTTACATGAACAAATATCTGGAAAATTACGTGAAGGAAAAATATCATATATCTGTATTTTTCAGTAAAGGCTGCTGGGTCACTGGGTTTAGCATTTTAAGAGAGCCTCAGTATCTGCAAGTTGTTCCTCCATTTCCTGTCATCATCTTCTGCACAATCTACCAAGCATTTAACTTTGGTGTTTCACAATTTCAGCCATGAGCATTGCCCTGTCAGACTGTTCACTGGTTTTAAGACTTTGAATAACCATTTTGGGTTTAATGTGCTGTTAGTGGAGATGTATGAGAAGGGTGAGAATACTGTCTATCACCCTGACAAATATAAAGAGATTGTATACTGTATGGTTTTGGTGTATTTAAATGTTAATTTATATTTCTTAACATAAAACAGTAAAATACACCAAAAATAATGAAAAGAAAATGTACTTTCTCTTGATTTTGTTTAACTTGTTATCACATGGCCATTGTCTTTTACTGACAAGGAGTGTCTAGACATATCTAAATGATAATTTGAATGTATATAATACTCAAAATTTTTTTAAATGTTTACTTTGAGGAAACTCAGTAATTTGTGTCAGACTATTGCTGAAATAACTTACTTACCCACTCTGAGAACAAAGTCATTGTAAGACTGATAGTTGATTTCATCAAGAACATCAAACATTTCAATTGAAAAATCTGCTAATGTGCTTAGGTGAGAATAAATTGATTTTTTTGCCTGTCAAGAAAAAAAAACATACATTGGTTCAACTAATTCTTACATTGTAAATGTTAAAAAAAAATGGTACATGCACATTTGAACATATCTTGAATGCAGCTCTTATAGACTACATAACCTCCAGGTTTCTGAGTCTTACTGTGATACATCAATCTAGTACAAACCCATTTTAAGAAAGAAAAAATATATAAATATATATATTACAGGGCTTTTTTTCAAAAAAAAAACAGGTGTGGGAACTCAACCATGACCCCCCCAAATCTCCCCTCCCTCTACACACACACACACTGCATACAGAGTGCAGAGTTTGGGGGTGTGCTATGTATATAGTGCAGAGTTCAGGGATGCACTGCATGCAGAGTGCAGAGTTCGGGGGTGTGCTATGTACATAGTGCAGAGTTCAGGGATGCACTGCATACAGACTGCAGAGTTCGGGGGTGTGCTATGTACATAGTGCAGAGTTCAGGGATGCACTGCATGCAGAGAGCAGAGTTCGGGGGTGTGCTATGTACATAGTGCAAAGTTCAGGGATGCACTGCATGCAGAGTGCAGAGTTCGGGGGTGTGCTATGTACATAGTGCAGAGTTCAGGGATGCACTGCATGCAGAGAGCAGAGTTCGGGGGTGTGCTATGTACATAGTGCAAAGTTCAGGGATGCACTGCATACAGAGTGCAGAGTTCGGGGGTGTGCTATGTATATAGTGCAGAGTTCAGGGATGCACTGCATACAGACTGCAGAGTTCGGGGGTGTGCTATGTATATAGTGCAGAGTTCAGGGATGCACTGCATACAGACTTCAGAGTTCGGGGGTGTGCTATGTATATAGTGCAGAGTTCAGGGATGCACTGCATACAGACTGCAGAGTTCGGGGGTGTGCTATGTACATAGTGCAGAGTTCAGGGATGCACTGCATACAGAGTGCAGAGTTCGGGGGTGTGCTATGTATATAGTGCAGAGTTCAGGGATGCACTGCATACAGACTGCAGAGTTCGGGGGTGTGCTATGTATATAGTGCAGAGTTCAGGGATGCACTGCATACAGAGTGCAGAGTTCGGGGGTGTGCTATGTACATAGTGCAGAGTTCAGGGATGCACTGCATACAGAGTGCAGAGTTCGGGGGTGTGCTATGTACATAGTGCAGAGTTCAGGGATGCACTGCATACAGAGAGCAGAGTTCAGCCTTCTTCCACAGCTGCTAGCCTCTACATGCCCCATCCACATTTCACTTTCACCCCTCTTCAGCTTTGACCTCTGCATGCAACCCCCCTCCACTGCCCCCGACTTTTCTCCTTCCCCCTTAAATGCTCTACCAACTTCCACGTTTCTTACTTTTATTACTGTATTAAGCTGAATCACCCATCTGGCTCTAGTATCTCCCCGCACACTGTAAGTGGCTCCATTTGTCTCATTTGCATGGGAATGGGAGCCGCTCAGGAGATCACATCTGTGGCAGCCATTGGGAGACAAGCTGTAACTTGTAAACACAGAAGCTGAACTTCTGTGTTTACAAATGATAGTGGTGAGCAGGGAGCAAAGGGCCTTAGCGAGAGGTGGTAGAACTGAATTCCACTAGTTCCAGCTGAAAAAAAGCCCTCCTGTATTACTATAATAATAAGTAGATATCACCTTTAGCCACAGTCATGTCAAAACTTAGCTTTAAACAGTTTTTTTTTACAGTTGTTCTGCTGTTTTAAATTGATGTAGATCAGTTTGCTGTTGAACAGGTAAAAGCTGTACATACTTTCTTTCATTGTTTGTCATTGGTAGGGCTAAACCAATAACATTTCTTTGTTTTTGTCATGTAAATATGAAATATTGCATAATAATTTTATATAGTCTTCCATTCTGCCAGCAGGTAGATGTGTAGTCAACTTTTCATATGTGAATCACTGCATCACACTGACCTATGCCTTATTAAGACCCTTGTTTTAAGAACTTACTGGAGCTGATTTACTAAAGTAACAGTTTTGAAAAGTGTATGTTCACTTTGCAAGCAAAAGTTCACTTGGCTTAGTGGATAAGGCAAAGCTGTGTTCCCTTCAACCACCCAATTACATGCCAGCAAAACTCCTGTTTTTGCAAATTTGTTTTACATGTGAATCAATGGGACTGCAGTTTCACCGTTTTTGACTAAAGCCAGCCATAGACGGTTCAAAAATCTTGCCCGATTCAACAAGGACCATCCTGAAATTTGAACCATGTATGGACAGGCTGAATGGACCCAAATCGATCAATCGGTACAACCAGCCTGTTGGATTCTACATACAATTAGTGGCTATTATAGCCTCTAGCAGTAATCACTGTGTTCTTCTGGCGGGGATGGCTCCCTCCGTCAGGAGAAGACAATGGCCACAATTCACTAAAGCTTATCACATGAGTTAAGTCGGTCACATGACCACATAGGATACTGGAAGTGTCCATTTACTATCCCTAGTATGCAGTATTTACAGAAAACAGCAAAAACACTAGGTAAATACCACATAAAAAGACCTTAAAGGCAATTCACAAAAGGAAATAAATAATTAAATGCATTCGATAATTACGTAGTGGTCCAGGCATGCGGTATGTACTGTTATCTGTCAGTACGGACATGGGTTGTTAAGGACTGGATGGCCGCCGAGTCCCTAACAACCTATGAGTCATCAGCTGTCAGCAGGGTTCCCCACTGACAGCTGAATGTGTAAAAAATAAAAAAAAATAATTAAAAACCATCAACGGCGTGGGGTTCCTCCCACCCCCATCCATAACAAGCCCGTCAGGTCTGGTTTGGATTTTGACTGGAACCCCCCCCCCCCCCCCACACCAAAATATTAAAAAAAATGGCATGGGGTGCCCCTCCAAGTCCATTCCAGACTCTTATCTGAATATGCAGCCCGGCAGGTCAGAAAAGGGGGGACGAGCGAGCGCCCTCCCCTCCTGAACCATACCACGCCACATACCCTTAACATGGGAGGGTGCTGTGGAGCAGAGGGGGGCTCCCCCCCAAAGCACCTTGTCCCAATGTTGATGGGGACAAGGGCCTCTTCTCCACAACCCTGGGCTGTGGTTATGGGGTTCTGCAGGCTTACTGGAATCTGGAAGCCCCCTTTAGCAAGGGGGCCCGCAGATCCTGCCCCCCCATGTGAATGAGTATGGGGTACATGGTACCGCTACCCATTCACACAGTAAAAACCTGTAGTGTGAAAAAAAACAGGAGACAGGCTTTGACAAGTCCTTTATAAAAAGGAAAATAAAAGAATGTCCCCCAAAGTAGATCCAATGTCAATCACGATGCCCGCCGCCACCACCCCGAAAAAAGAAAACAAACAAAGACTCCACTCCCGACGCTGGCTTGACAGATCTTAAATATGTAAGGGGCAGGACCACCCGATAACATCACCCGTGTAACATCATTGACCAAGCATGCCCTGGACCCCACGGCGGGACCCCACGCCGTTTTTTAATTATTTATTTAATTGTTCTTTTACATTCAGCTGTCAGTGGGGTTCCCTGTAACATTAACGCATGGTTTTCACTACTAAAATACCGCATGACTTGATAAAATAACTAATGCGGTATTTTAGTAGCATTTTTTAGTGAATTCAAACGTTTAAAAAAAATGCTATGTGGTATCCTACCACATACTCAGATGCGGTAAGATACCACTTAGTGAATTGTGCCCAATGGCTCCTCGGGAGACTGTGTTGATGGGGGAATCAAGCGGTTTTCTTTTCTAAACCCAGTGTTTCCAGAAAACAAAATCATCCCATCAATGGCTGGCTTAAGCTAAATAAACATTCTTTTGCACTGTGCACATACAAATCAACCCCCAAAAAATCATCAGTCTACAATTTATTTGCCTTACCCCTCCTAATATAAACATATGATATTTGCAAATCCTCTGTCCTGTTCATATCCGCTTGTTGCAATAATGCCAAAAGAATGCCAGATCAAAGCACACAAAGTTGTTTATAAAAAATACTGTTTAACGCAAGTACCATTCTTGTAGGCCTTTTCTGTCACCCATGAAGCTTCATTTCTGCATCTTTACTTATTTCCAGGATATGGGCTATTTATATATATATACTTATACTTATAGGCTAGGCTTTCTTTAGGCATCAATGTTGTTCATGGATGAAATCATTGATGATGGGACTTGTGGGACTTTGTTCTTTTTTTCAATAAACTTGTCAAAAGTGTCTGTGTGTTTATTTACTGTTTGCCTTTTCTTGTAATATGCCCCCGTTACTCATTAACATTGGGGGAGAGGGCGGTATCTAGGGACCTCCTCAGTGTTAAAAGGTGCTTTGAGATTTTGATAAGACCTCTGCTAAAAGACCCCCATCACCCCATGCCAAGGTTGTGGAGAAAAGGCCCTTGTTCCTATTAAAATTGGGTACTCCCAAATGTTGATGGCATAATTCAGGAGAGGGGCACATATTCTTCCCCTTACTTTCCTGGCCTGCCAGGCTGCATGCTCAGATATGGAATTTGGGGGAAAGACCTCATTATTTGTTTGTTTTATGTGTGAGGTCCCATATATTGCCCTATAATGTGACTAATATGTCATAGTCAGTGCTGATCCCTAAGATTTGTCTCTGAAGCTACCAATAGATTTCAGAGGCAGGTGATTAACAAGTATTTCATATATTCACTCTTGTAAGCAGATAGATCTGTTATGCCACATATATAAAATATTGTGGCATATACTTACTTTGATTGAACCTGTTTACATGGAACATCCTGCTTCTAAGTTTCCGATAGATCATATCACAATCAACCAGGATTTGGAGTGACTGGGGAGGAGGGTTTTAAACTTTTCAGAACATTGGCTACTGGCATCCTGGTAGGCGGAAGTATAGATGTGGAAAGCCATTGAAATTCCAATGTTCACTATAAGTAACATCACTCAAAATCCTTGCTTCACTCTCACATGTTATGATTGCAACTACAGTTGGACTTTGATATACAAGGAATACTCCATATCCCCATGTTATTATTTGAGAAAGATTGTAATTTCAATCAAACTTATATAGTCTGCAAACTAATATTTCTATTTGCAAATTTACAGCAATGCAACAATATTCATTTCCACCAGATAGAATTTATAGAAACAAGTATAAAAAATATTCAAAACTATACATTTTATAAATATTCTTCTACCTTTGTTCCTGTTGTTGGAACCAGTCCTACAGCTCCCATGTATGTACTTCCAATTGTCTTGATTTTTTCAATGTCCCTGTAGCATTCTTTTTCCATGAGCTGTAACAAAGTAAGCCTAATAAACCTTATACTGCCACTTTATTCGTATTAACAAAAGTGATGAATTTCAGTTTAAAGTAAAATTATGGGGACAGTCATAAAAAAATGACTATTCTCTTTTTCACATATTAAAAAATACAGTTTTTGGCAAATGTCAAGACATCAATTTGTGTATATATACAGTGCCTTGAAAAAGTATTCATAGCCCTTGAAAGTTTCCACATTTTGTTGCAACATGCACATGTTACAACCAAAAACATAAATATATTTTATTGGGATTTTATGTGATAGACCAACACAAAGTGGCACATAATTGTAAAGTGGAAGAAAAATGATAAATGTTTTTCAAAATTGTTTACAAATAAATATCTGAAAAGTGTGGCGTGCATTTGTATTCAGCCCTGAGTCAATACTTTGTAGAACTGCCTTTTGCTGCAATTCCAGCTGCAAGTCTTTTTGGGTATGTCTCTACCAGCTTTGAACATCTAGACAGTGACATTTTTGCTCATTCTTCTTTGCAAAAAAGCTCTAGCTCTGTCAGATTGTATGGAGAGCGTCTGTGAACAGCAATTTTCAAGTCTTGTCAGTTGGATTTAGATCTGGACTTTGACTGGGCCATTCTAACACATGAATATGATTTAATCTAAACCATTCCATTGTAGCTCTTGCTGTATGTTTCGGGTCATTGTCCTGCTGGAAATGAACCTCTATCCTGCTCTCAAGTCTTTTGCAGACTCTAACAGGTTTTCTTCTAAGATTGCCATGTATTTGGCTCCATCCATCTTCACATCAACTCTGACCAACTTCCCTGTCCCTACTGAAGAAAAGCATCCCAACATGATGCTGCCACCACCATGTTTCACAGTGGGGGATGGTGTGTTCAGGGTGATCTGCAGTGTTAGTTTTCTGCCACACATAGCGTTTGGCTTTTAGGCCAAAAAGTTCAAGTTTGGTCTCATCGGACCAGAGCACCTTCTTCCACGTTTGCTGTGTCCCCCACATGGCTTCTCGCGAACTGCAAATGGGACTTCTCATGGCTTTCCTTTAACAATGGCTTTCTTCTTGCCACTCTTCAATAAAGGCCAGATTTTTGGAGTGCACGACTAATAGTTGACTTGCGGACAGATTCTCCCACCTGAGCTGTGAACACTTATGAAGAACATTTGTGAGGTCAGGCACTGATGTTGGACAGGAAGGCCTGGCTCACAGTCTCCGCTCTAATTCATCCCAAGGGTGTTCTATCAGGTTGAGGTCAGAACTGTGCAGGTCAGTAAAGTTCCTCCACCTCAAACTCACTCATCCATGTCTTTAAGGACTTGACTTTGTGCACTGGTGCGCAGTCATGTTGGAACAGGAAGGGACCATCCCTAAACTGTTCCCACAAAGTTGAGAGCATGAAATTGTCCAAAATGTCTTGGTATGCTGATGCCTTAGGAGTTCCCTTCACTGGAACTAAGGGGCCAAGACGAACCCCTGAAAAATAACCCCATAGCATAATCCCCAAACTTTACACTTGGCACAATGCAGTCAGGCAAGTATCGTTTTCCTGGCAACTGCCAAAACCAGACACGTCCATCAAATTGCCAGACAGAAAAGCATGATTTGTCACTCCAGAGAACACGTCTCCACTGCTCTAGAGTCCAGTGGCGCAGTGCTTTACACCACTGCATCCGACGCTCTGTATTGAACTTGGTGATGTAAGGCTTGGATGCAGCTGCTCGCCCATTGAAACCCATTCCATGAAGCTCTCTACGCACTGCTGTTGTGCTTATCTGAAGAAGACCACATGAAGAATGGAGGTCTTTAGCTATTGACTCTGCAGACAATTGGAGGCTTCTGGACATTGTGCGCTTCAGCATGCGCTGACCCCACTTTGTCACTTTACGTGGCCTACCACTTCATGGCTGAATTGCTGCTGTTCCCAGTTGCTTCCACTTTGTTATAATACCACTAACAGCTGACTGTGGAATCTTTAGTAGAAAGGAAATTTCAAGGATGGTATATATATATATTGTGTCCCATACACAGACATAAGGTCATATATTTTTATATGGGTAAAAATACAGTAATCGTGTAAAAACAGAAATATTAAGGCTTTATGAAAGTCACAGAATTCCAGGGCACCTTTATAAATTGTTATATTTTGTGAATTAAATGCATTACTTTTTATAATTCATAATACATCTTAAATAAGTATTATCATATTGATATAAAAATACATAAACATAAAATGTAAACATACATATTGGTATACATAGACTAAAATAATCTGACAATGGTACACACTAACATACATCAAATAATGATAATTAACAAAAGCAGCTAGATGTCTAACAGAGAGGTAGGCATATACAGCAAAGCAAGCCATAGATGAATTGATTTTATTTCCTTCCACCATGAGTGAAAGGAAATAAAATCACTTGATCTCCCCATCAACACAGTCAGTGTTGAAGGGGGAATGCCTCCCAAAGCACTATTGTGTTTTGGTGGCCGGGAGGGGGGGGGTGCAGAGAGCCTTCCTGGCTGGAAGTTCACAAAGATTGCTGCAAGCGGCTATAATTAGAAGATGATTGGTTACTATGCACAGCTTTACCAGATTCTGTGAGCACTAGGTTTGGTAAATCTACCCCACTGTCATCTTTTCACTCAAAGTGGGCTAACTGTAAATATGTGGTATGCCATTCTACCAACAAAAATGTCCAAACTGTACACAAAAAACTGAGCAGTCATTCACATTGCACATGTGGATGGCTGCGTGCAACTCCCATCAGCTCTGATGCCCGAGGTCATGACTATGGCTATACATAAATCTGACCCTGAACATGAAAAATGCATTTTTTGTTAATCAAGAAAAAATGTTTATTGAAGACATGGTGTATACATCATAACATAACATACAGTAACATAACATAACATACAATAACATAACATACAGTAACATAGCATAACATATAGTAACATAACATACAGTAACATAACATATAGTAACATAACATACAGTAACATAACATATAGTAACATAATATATAGTAACATAACATACAGTAACATAACATACAGTAACATAACATAACAAACAGCAACATAACATACAGTAACATAACATAACATAAAACATATAGTAACATAACATAACATACAGTAACATAACATATAGTAACATAACATAACAAACAGCAACATAACATACAGTAACATAACATAACATAAAACATATAGTAACATAACATAACATACAGTAACATAACATATAGTAACATAACATAACAAACAGTAACATAACATACAGTAACATAACATAAAACATATAGTAACATAACATAACATACAGTAACATAACATACAGTAACATAACATAAAACATATAGTAACATAACATAACATACAGTAACATAACATAAAACATATAGTAGCATAACATAACATACAGTAACATAACATACAGTAACATAACAACATAACATACAGTAACATAACATACCATACAGTAACATAACATAACATAACATACAGTAACATAACATAGGACATCCAAAGAAGAAATGGGGTGTGATACAGTGCATAGATTCCATGTAAGAAACTGATATTACACATTACAGCAACACAAGAGATAAGATATAAGCAACTGATAAATTTGTTTGTCTGATACAAATCATGCTAACATCACCTTAAAAGTGCATTTTTAGAACACTGTATAAATATGAAATGAAAATATCTCAGAGTAAGTCTTACCTCATCGAAATCAGCAATAATTTCATTTAAAAGTCGTAAACATTCCACTCCCATATTATTGCCATCAAGTTCTATGTAAAAATCATTAAAATTAGGAATGGAGGCAAACATCACACCAACCTGTGAGTAAGACTGATAATAAAGATCCTGCAAGGGAAGAAAAAAAATACCAAAATTTTACTTTGAAATGAGCAACTGTGAACAGTTCACAATCATAACCTTCTATTCCTTCTAGATGTAAAAGGTTATGTGTAAAATGTGTGTATTCCTTAGGAATACTGTATGTGAGTAAATGTATGACAATATATTAGATGCCCTTTAAATACTGTAATGTAGCATATATAACGGACAGATAACATGACACAGAAAGAAACTGAACAATTGTAACCCCTTAACCTCCCTGGCGGTCTGATTCTTTCCGATTTTTTGTGCTGAAAGCGGTACATTTTTTTGCATGGAAATATGTAGTTTTTTTATTGTAGGCTGTAATTTTTAGGAATAACTCACTGAAATCTGTCCGAACAAGAGTCTATTAAACATTCCGGATATGATACAATTTGAAACACGAAATCATAAATTATAATTTAATAAATAATCATAAAAAATAATAATATAATAATAATAAATTTAATTCAATAATATAATCAAACCAAAAACACTGAAATTTGAAATACAGAGGCAAATTCGCACATCACTGAGCAAAGTCGCAAAATCGTTTTCAGTGTCTGATGACGAATTTCCCCCACGAATCATTATCACTCAATTCTGCAAGTGGTTCTGATTTACTATCGCTGTTCTCTAGCCGGTCTAAAATCGCTTTTGACGTAAAGGGACGCATTTTGGACGCCATGGACGTTTCTCAGTTTCCAGGCAGAAAGAACAGTCAAAATGCAGGCAGGGCGCCGGACAAAGCACTCGGGACAAAATGTATGTGAAATGGTTTGAAACAGCAATGTTTTACTATGTGATAATCATTTTAAAAAAAATGACATTTTTTTAAAATTTCAAATTTGCCACCGGTTCCGGCGCCCGTACGTCCCAACGTCACAGGGACCGGAACACGGAAGCCGGATGCCAGCATCGGCCGGAGGAGATGGCCGGGGACACTGCAGGGGACACATCGTGGGAGCGAAGGACAAGGTAAGCACTGCAGGGACTCCCTGAGCAACGCCGCATGGTAAGCCCGAGTGTAGCTTGGGGTTAATGCTCTTGGTACTCAAATTTTACCCCGAGCTACACTCGGGAATACCGCCAGGGGGGTTAAGGACCATAGGAAAGTTTTAAAGCAATCCATACATGTAAAAGAAGATGGGACATACTCCACTTTCCTGCTGCCTGCACTGACTAATTCTGCTCTGAAAAAACTTCTGTTGAAATCTACACAAAAAAATGAAATTTCGGACATCTCCTAGGCCCCTTGCAGCTATCACTAGTTCCTCCTGCTGACATCTTGGAGAACCCAGGAGATCAGCACTCCTAGATGCATTGGTTATCTGTTAGACTGCAGAAGGAGATTCCTCAGCTTTTGAGCAGAGCAGAAAAAAGTGAGTATATCCTATCTTCTTTTACAGGTATGGTTTGCTTTTAGACATTATTTTTTAGCGATGATGTCACTTTAACCACTTGACCTCCTGAGGATTTACCCCCCTTCATGACCAGGCCATTTTTTGCATTACAGTACTGGGTTAATTTTACTGACAATTGCGCGGTCATGCAACGCTGCACCCAAATGAAATTTACATCCTTTTTTTCCCACAAATTGAAATTTCTTTTGTTGGTATTTGATCACCTGTGCGGTTTTAATTTTTTGTGCTATAAGAAAAAAAGACCGACAATTTTGAGAAAAAAAATATTTTGGACTTTTTGCTATTACACATGTCCAGTAAAAAAAAATTTAAAAATCAAATTTCGTCATAAATTTAGGTCAAAATGTATTCTGCTACATGTTTTTGCTAAAAAAAATCCCAATATGTGTAAATTAATTGGTTTACGTGAAAATTATAGCGTTTACAAATGGCGGTATAGATAATGGGATTTTTTTTTTCAACTAGTAATGACGACGATCAGTGACTTTTAGTGGGACTGTGGCAGACATTCTGACACTGGGGGGGGGGGAATAACTTGGTGTCACTAACACCCCAGTGACACCAATAGTGATCAGTGCTAAAAAAAGCACGGACACTGTAGTAATGGCACTGGGCAGGAAGGGGTTAATGGAAGGGGTGATCAAAGGGTTAACTGTGTGCTGGGAGTGTTTTACTAGGGTTCGGGGGGGGGGGGGGGTGATCTTCACTGTAAGCACACTGATCGGGATGGCTGTATTGTGCACAGCCATCCTGAGCAGTGTGCTCGAGATGACAGGGAGGAAGATTGTTTGTAAACAAAACAATCTTCCCCCCCGTCGGAGATGCTCGGTAATCACCAGGCGCCAGCGGGTAATTACCGTCCGGGACCCGGTGATTGACATCCGTGATCTTGCGTACAGGTGCTGCCCTGCAGCTGTATATCTGCTATAGGGCAGTCCTTAAGCGCTTAAGCATTCATTACCAAATAAATATTGGGAACAGCTTCTGAAAACACTTGGTATCTCACTGACCTGAAACAAGCATACAGTTAGAATTCAAAGAAAAGGCAAAAAAAAAAAAAAGAGAAGAGCCCTGTTCTGCATAATTGTTCCAGTTTCCTACTGAAAGTTTTGAAGTCAGAAAAGCAAGCAGGCTAGTAGTATTCTAGAGTTTTACAAGGACAGTGATGGCAGCCTCCATTTATTCCTTTCATGACAGGCCTTCTTGGTAAAACCTTAATGCACCAGGACCTTTCACACTATAAGCTATCTCCACAAACTATCAAAATCTCTAGCAGTGAGCTTTATCTTTCTATCCCCTTGTAACGTTCTGCTTTTAATGCAAAAATATATACACTGTTGTCAGGGATCCCGGCGCCTCGGCGGTGCGCGCATGCGCAGAGCGCCGACTCGTTTGATCCAGCGAGCACTGAATCCTAGGCGATCGTGGCGGCGACTGCGCATGCGCACTAGCGATCGCGGCCGCACCAATGAGAGCACAGGGCGGCCTATTTAAACCTGCCCTGTGCATCTCCAAATCGCCTTCTGGTCTTGTCCTGTTCCTGTGTTCCTGATTATTCCTGTGTGTCTGATGCCTTGTTGCCGACCCAAGCCTGTCCTGATACTGCTGCCTTCTCCTGCTCTGACCCCTGGCTAAGTCCTGACTATTCTCTGCCTGATCCTGAATGCCTGACCTCCTGTTACTGAACCCGGCTTGTGACCTGTTATTCTTCTGCCTGCCGCTCTGCACTGTCTGCTCCGCTGTTACTGACCCGGCCCGTCTGACCACGCATACCTCTTCACATCTGGCTCTCACCTGCTCTACGCCATTGGCTTCCGCCTCTACCACAGCTGGTGTTCCTTGGGGGGTCGCGACCTGGTCTCAGGCTGCTTCAAGTCCATCCCCACCATCAGGGGCTCTGGTGAACCAGCAGACTGAGGCTTAGACTCCGCGCCCTGGGGGATCCCGGCCAGTGGGCTGCTAGAGGCTACCGCCAGTCGGTCGCTGACAACTGCATTTCCAAAAGTATTGGGACATCCCTCCAAATCACTGGATTCAGGTGTTCCAATTACCTCCATGGCCACACGTGTATAAAATCAAGCACCTAGGCATGCAGACTGCTTCTACAAACATTTGTGAAAGAATGGGCCACTCTTAGGAGCTCAGTGAATATTCCATGGTCAACTGTTAGCGGTATTATAACAAAGTGGAAGCAACCGGGAACAACAACCACTCAGCCACCAAGTGGTAGGCCACGTAAAATAACAGAATCTTTAATAAAATCTAATTCTTGAAACTCACATTTCTGAGTGTCATCACACATGCTGGATCATAGTGTATAGCGGGAGGCATTGGCCTTTTTTCTAAAATTGCATTATATACCAGTGTCAGTGGTGACACTCAGAAATGTGAGTTTTATGGATTAGATTTTATTAAAGATTTTTTTATGGTGCTACACGATTGGAGTTTTTCCTCTTTCTTTCCTGATCCATGGGACCGAATGAGATATAAAGGGAACGCTCAGCAGAAAGGTTGAGACAAGGTGTATTTCCTGGCTACGTATTCCTGAGAAGGGTGTCTGAGAGGAGAAGTGTTTTTGGCTGCAGGTTCCTAATCCCAGATTTCATGCGTTTATAGCTGGTTTATAATATTACCAGCCTGGAGCTCTGGTGAGTTCATCCAATTTATCCAGTGGTGGAAAAACACATAAACTTGTTTTAGTGGTGCATGATAAGAAGACACACGAATTTGCTATTTATGGTGGACATTCTTCTATATGTTGTATCACGCAATATATATATCACGGTGAATTTAATTTTATTTAAATTTGGGATATTGTGTGATTTGAATATTTATTGCACAGTAGCGATTTAATATCTTATACACTTGATTGCTGATTATTTGTTATTAGTGGTTATATGAATTGTATTTTGATTATTTATTGCATAGTAGCACTTTTTCCAATATTTTTGAATATTTTTATATACATTTTTGACATACAATTTTAAAATTTTTGATTGCTGAATATTTTTCACCATCTGCAATTGTGGTTATACAGTAAGCTTTAAGTTACATAGTTTGAGTAGTCAATTATTGCGTGATTGCACTTTATGGTATGCATAACACATTTTATATATATATATATATATATATATATACAGTGGGGATCGAAAGTTTGGGCACCCCAGCTAAAAATTTGTATTAATGTGCATAAAGAAGCCAAGGAAAGATGGAAAAATCTCCAAAAGGCATCAAATTACAGATTAGACATTCTTATAATATGTCAACAAAAGTTAGATTTTATTTCCATCATTTACACTTTCAAAATAACAGAAAACCAAAAAATGGCGTCTGCAAAAGTTTGGGCACCCTGCAGAGTTAATATCTTGTACTGCCCCCTTTGGCAAGTATCACAGCTTGTAAACGCTTTTTGTAGCCAGCCAAGAGTCTTTCAATTCTTGTTTGCGGTATCATTGCCCATTCTTCCTTACAAAAGTCTTCCAGTTCTTTGAGATTTCTGGGCTGTCTGTCACGCACTGCTCTTTTAAGGTCTATCCATAGATTTTCAATTATGTTGAGGTCAGGAGATTGTGAAGGCCATGGCAAAACCTTCAGTTTACGCCTCTTGATGTAATCCCCCGTGGATTTCGAGGTGTGTTTAGGATCATTATCCATTTGTAGAAGCCATCCTCTCTTTAACTTCAGCTTTTTCACAGATGGCATCAAGTTACCATCCAAAATTTGCTGAAATTTTATTGAATCCATTTTTCCTTCTACTCGTGAGATGTTCCCTGTGCCACTGGCTGCAACACAACCCCAAAGCATGATTGATCCAACCCCATGCTTAACAGTTGGACAGAGGTTCTTTTCATTAAATTCTGTGCCCCTTCTTCTCCAAACGTACCTTTGCTCATTCCGGCCAAAAAGTTCAATTTTTACCTCATCGGTCCACAGAACTTGTTTCCAAAATGCATCAGGCTTGTCTATATGTTCATTTGCAAAGTTCAAACGATGATTTTTGTGGTGAGGACGTAGAAGAAGTTTTCTTCTGATGACTCTTCCATGAAGACCATATTTGTACAAATATCTCTTTATAGTGGAATAGTGTACCACAACTCCAGTGTCTGCCAGATCTTTCTGGAGGGATCGTGCAGTCAAACGTGGGTTTTGAATTGTTTTTCTCACAATCCTGCGAGCTGTTCTGCGAGGTTTTGCCATGGCCTTCACAATTTCCTGACCTCAACATAATTGAAAATCTATGGATAGACCTTAAAAGAGCAGTGCGTGACAGACAGCCCAGAAATCTCAAAGAACTGGAAGACTTTTGTAAGGAAGAATGGGCAAAAATACCTCAAACAAGAATTGAAAGACTCTTGGCTGACTACAAAAAGCGTTTACAAGCTGTGATACTTGCCAAAGGGGGCAGTACAAGATATTAACTCTGCAGGATGCCCAAACTTTTGCAGACGCCATTTTTTTGTTTTCTGTTATTTTGAAAGTGTAAATGATGGAAATAAAATCTAACTTTTGTTGACATATTATAATAATGTCTAATCTGTAATTTGATGCCTTTTGGAGATTTTTCCATCTTTCCTTGGCTTCTTTATGCACATTAATACAAATTTTTAGCTGGGGTGCCCAAACTTTCGATCCCCACTGTATATATATGAGGTGCATTTTTTTTTTTGTAACTCACAGTTTTTGGGGGTAGGTTAGCGCTGTTACATAGTTAGTCTGGCTGAAAAAAAGACAAAAGTCCATCCAGTTCAACCATAAAGAAAAAAAAAGGTATAATCCTACACCCACAGTTGATCCAGAGGAAGGCAAAAAACCGAGCAAAGCATGATCCAATTTGCTCCTACAGGGGAAAAAATTCCTTCCTGATCCCCCAAAAGGCAATCGGATATTCCCTGGATCATCTTTACCTACAAATGTTAGTATCCAGTTATATTCTGTGTATCTAAGAGAGAATCCAGGCCTTTTTTAAAGCAATCCACTGAGCTGGCCAGAACCTATTCCACATTTTCACAGCTCTAACTGTGAAGAAACCTTTCCGTGTTTGGAGATTACATTTCTTTTCCTCCAGCTGTAAAGAGTGCCCCCTTGTCCTCTGTGATGACCTCAGGGTGAATAGCTCTACCCCGAGGTCACTATATGTACCACTGATGTATTTATACATGTTGATCATATCCCCCCTTAATCTCCTCTTCTCAAGAGAGAATAAACTCAATTCCTCTAATCTTTCCTCATAGCTGATCTCCTCCATGACTCGTATCAGTTTGGTTACCCTTCTATGTACTTTCTCCAGTTCCCCAATGTTCTTTTTATGAATTGGTGCCCAAAATTGAACTGCATATTCCAGATGAGGTATTACTAATGATTTGTAACGGGGTAATGATATCTCTCTCTCTGGAGTCTATACCTCTTTTAATACAAGAGAGGATTTTGCTCACTTTAGAAACCGCAGCTTTGCATTGCATGCCATTATTAAGCTTGTGATCTACCAGAACTCCCAGATCCTTCTCCACTATTGATTCTTCTTCTTTATACTTTTTGCACATTGTTTGGCACACTACCAAAGAGATAGCTGCTAACTGCGCCGGTGGATATCTGTGGCACAGTCCAGTGATAATTTCCCCCTTTTTACTGGTTATAGCTTGTAGGAGGAGTTTTCATTTTGCTTAGGAGGATGCAGAACCCCTGACCTCTGTCTGGACAGTGATGATTGGTCCTGTGTTTATCACATGTACTCTTCCAAGAACAAAAAAAACTCTCTAGCACTACACACCAAAACTAAGCATATGTAGAGTGACTCCACACGATATGTCTTATCAGGAGATAAGAGGGGAACACTGGAAGAAGGGTAGGAACAGAGAAGTCAGGATCAAACAGCCTTTTTACACAATGCAGGAGATTAACCCCTTAGGTTCCACAGGGAGTATAACAAGCATGCATTATTGCATATAAAGACTGATTTTACTGTTTGGGCTTAGTAACAATTTAGGTTGCCTATACTCTGCCTAAGCATATAACTGCAGCAACATTTTGCACAGAACCTGCAAGGAGATATGTGCACCATGGTGGAAGAAATTTCCTTAACCTCCTAGTGAATGCTAAGTACTGCTGAAAGTCCCTTGTGTGAGATCCAGGCATCTCGGGAAAAGAGCCATAAAGGAGACCTGACATCCAGATGTCTCACTGGCATCAACCCAATGCTGAGGCTAAGAACAGCGATGCCCATGCACAATGCAGAAGATCACAGTATCCAGGTACAAATAATGTAAACCCTGCTGCTTTATAAAGACAATTTAGTTCATAGATGCTTAAAGCACAAATGTTCAGAACATTACATTCTAAAGTTTACAGTTCCAATTTTAAAGAAAACAATAATGATAAAAGCGCTGCTTGCTACAGTTGAAGATGAACAAATAAATCATTATTACAGTGCACTGGTTCATACTGTGTAACTAAAGTAGGAAAAAAGAAAAAAAGATTTATGTGTAAAGAGAGATAATATGGGAAGGACAAATGACACCAGAGTGAATGAAAATACAAACATAAAAGGAGCACTTAGTTCAGCCCAGAGTTAAGAAGAGTAATGGTGCTGGAGCACCTGACTCAATGCATTGAGTAGACTTTTGTCTGCTTCATCAGAAGCTTTTGCAATTCTGAATGCATGAAGCCACAGGGGTCACCTTCTTCCCAGCAAATGAGCAATACTAGTCTCTGTGTACTACATAGAGGTCACACTGTAGTTCTGGGTACTGTAGAGAGACTTCACAAATGGATCCCTTTTTAAGAGAATGTAACCACCAAACCCTGTGATATGTAGTTTGAAGATGTAAATGTTTAAAACAAAAAATTATGTACGGATCACACATGTGTTATGCCCAAATGAAGAAACAAATAACTTAACCATTTCAATACCGTGCAATTGTACACCTTCCTGCCCAGGCCATTTTTCAGGTTTCAGCGCTCTCACACTTTGAATGACAATTGCGCGGTCATACAACATTGTACCCAAACTAAAATTTTATCATTTTCTTCACACAACTAGAGCTTTCTTTTGGTGGTATTTAATCACCGCTGGGGTTTTTATTTTTTGCTAAATTAACAAAAAAAGACCAAAAATTTTGAAAAAAAAACAAGTTTTTCTTTGTTTCTGTTATAAAAGTTTACAAATAAATAATTGTTCTTCATAAATTTAGGCCGAGATGTATTCTGCTACATGTCTTTGGTGAAAATACCCCAAATTAGGATGTATTATTTAGTTTGTAGGAAAGTTATAGAGTTCACAAACTATGGTATAGATCTGAAAATTGATCAATCCTGAAGTACTGGCAGCCAATCTAATTTCTTGAGGTCCAAGAATGTCAGAATAGTACAGATATCCCCCAAATGAACCCTTTTTGCAGAGTAGACAGTCCGACGTACTTCATAAGAGGCATGGCGAGTTTTTTGAAGTTGTATTTTTTTTGTCATAATTTTTCGGAAAATGAAAAAATCTATTTTCACTATTTTTTTTTTTACATACTGTCACCAGTGCAGTACAGCGTCATCATATAACTGGCATGGCGGTGAACAGGGACACTGACTGGTGACGGTATAAAAAAAATATATATATATATATTTTTTTTATTAAATTTTTTAAATTTTTTTTTAAGATTTTTTTTTCATATTTTACTATGACCAAAGTAGTACAATGTTACCATAGTAACATTGTAATACTTTGGGGAAGTGATCAGTATTTTTTTTTTTTTTACACAATTTGCTTATAGCAAAGAATTACTTTGCTATAAGCAAGCATTTACCTGAATGAAATCGATTCATTCAGCTTTTTTTTTTTTTTTGTGCTTAGCTGTGATTTGGTCACAGCTAATCACATGACATGTGCATGTGATTAGCTGTGACCATTCACAGCTAGGCACTAGTATACAATGGATGGCATGAATGAAGCCATCCATTGTATACAACTGTCATGTGACCTGCTGTGATTGGTCACAGCAGGTCACATGGTACCTGCAACGGGGGTTGGTAGTCAGATCTGTCATCGGCCGTGTCCGAGGTACGCGGCCGGTGACAGATCGCGCTGCTGCGCCGCTCTGCATTAGCGCAAACTGCGCATGTGCGGGAGCACGCCAAATGGCGTGCACCCGGAATACAGCAGCACATTTAAAGCCGCCAAACGGCCATTGGCTGGGCGGCTAATGGGTAAACAAGTAATATGTCTTCATTAGGTATGTATAATAAATTGTAGATTATCATTTCATAGATAGATAAAAAATATTGAGATGCTATACATGTAAAAAGCTCTCTGTTTCTATCATACAAATGATCTGAACATTCTCTAAGTGAACTTGCTATTTGTAATTACTATTTATTGTATGGACAGTGATGGAATAATTAATTTATGGTATAAGTCATCCTTTTCCCATGGTATTAGATAATGGTCGCATTTAGGTCTGATTATGATTTGAGTGGTTCAAGCATCTTAGACATTAGAAGTTTGTAGTAACATTTTCTTGCTTGTGAAGATAATTATAATGTATTTCAGCTACTTCGTAAATAGCTGTTAGAAATGAATGCTGTGTGAGATGCCAAGGCATAAACATGGAATTAGCCTTTGTAAACAGCCATTTACTGTTAATGATTTGTTATTTACTTGCACTGCCAATAATGTATTTGAATTTCTAAACCACAAATCAAATTTTTATTCTAAAAAACTTCTTTCGGCTTAATTTTAAAACCTAGATAAAATACTCATAACCCTCTAATGAAATCCACTAGATTTATATACCCTGTTCTTATGAGAATTGGCCTTATGGGATTTGATTTACAAAACAAACTCCTAAAAATGAAGTACTAGCAAAAATTACATAATAGCAGTGGCCGCTTATTTTTGTTGTAACTTTGCACTTCCATCTTCAATGCCATATTAATTGAAGCTTATTCTGTTTCAAGAAAGACACGATATTCTATCATGTGCATTTTATTCATGATTCCTGGAGGATGGAAAGTGGTTTAAATTAACTGAAAATTGCCGTGTTTTTTGCCCACTTTTACTCTAATTCACAGAAAATGATAGTTATATTATTTTTTAAATCTTAGCTAGATTTGTTAAAGGAACTAGAATAACTTCTATTGTCCAGACTGGTCGAAGTGAAAGAAGAGGATTCCAAACATAGCTTTGGCACATATTTCTCTCCTTTACCATTTAAAAAGCCTGGTTATTGAGTGTGGGAGATTTACCGTATTTGCCGGCGTATAACATGACTTTTTTGCCCTGAAAAACATGCCTCCAAGTGGGGGGGTCGTCTTATACGCCGGGTGCACTTCAGTTGGGATAGACATAGCTGCCATAGTGGCCTTCCGATACTCGCCGGTGCCCATAGTGGCCTCCCGATGCCCGCCCGCCCACCTCATTCTACATACCATCCAGTATCGCGCGGTATCCAGTGCGGCCGCGGCGGGTCATCAGCGTGGCTGCGGCGAGCATCAGCAGTAATACAGGGGTGCCAGCCTTTTCGGCGTGACCGGCCCATTCTGCTCGGCGGGAAGCAGCGGCACTCCAGCCCGCCCCTTGTCTACGCAGAGCTCGCACATGCGGACTTGCGCACTAGTGCCAATTACAGGGAGATGCAGGGACTGGCCGGAGGCGCTGCGGTCGCGTTGTGGCCGTACAATGGTGACAATGACAGGTACTGTAACGGCACTAATACTAATACTAATGGCACTCATGTGAAACCAGTAACAATAAATGCACACAGGGGTATACTTTTATACATTTTACAACTTTCTCCTCGTCCCCTTCTTATGCATACCTTGATAAATACTCCCTATCCAAATCTCTTATCAGGTCATAATATACCGTATGTCACTTGGTATTAATATATGGTACGGTACTATAATACTGATGCTATCCATAATATGGATTCAAGGGCGGACCAGACTGCTGCTAGTGACATGGAGACAGAGAGACAGGGAGGGCAGATAGGGAGCAGGGACCAATCCAATCAGGCTTTGTATACAGCCAACAGCCAACCACAGTACTGCACCATTGTACAGTACAATACAGCATAGAAAATGTCTTTTACGTTTTATTTGGTGTGTGGAAGGTGTGCGGAAGAGGGGGTAGTCTTATACGGCGAGTATATAACAACTATATTTTGAGTGGAAATGTTGGGGGTCGTCTTATACGCCGGCAAATACGGTACTTAGTTTTTTCTACATTCTTTAATTTATATTGGATGGATATGTTCTTTTTTTCTGCTTTACAGGTCTGCAAATAAAATTTTTTCAAGAGCTGTTTTGGTTATTCCACTTAATCTTTATGTTTTTTGGTGCGCTGAATCCGAAAATGGCCTCCATTTTGTCATAGGACATCATGTTTCCTGACAATTTAGGTAACTATGTTAAATAAGGCAATACCTCAAAATAAATGGAAATAGACTTATAAAATTAAAGTTTTATTACAATTTTTTCATGAAAATCCTTTTTTGAACTGAAATGAGCTCACCTACACACACTAAACTCGATTCTTCTTCCCTGTGAGGCTCCTCTTGGTGCATTTACTCTTGTGAGTAGCATCTGGAATGTCTCTCTGAAGCCTCCAACAGTAGTCTGCCATCATTGTAATGCTCCATTTTCCCTGGTATCTCCTTTCCATCTCTTTAATGTCTTGGTGGAATCGTTCACCTTGTTCCTCACTCACAGCTTCCAAATTTTCAGGAAAGTAGTCAAGGTGGGACTGGAGGCAAACTCATCAGGCAACCTAAAGCTTGAAATGCTTTCAGCATTTGTCTGACAATCTTTTTGTAGTGAAGATCTTTGTTATTGCCTAAAACTTTCGGTACGACTTCTTTAAATGCAATCCACCCTTCTTTTTGAGGATCCATCATGGTATTGACAAACTCTTCATCAACTATAAGCCTTCTAATGTCTGGTCCGACGAACACACCTTCCTTAAATTTTGCCTCCGACAGGCCTGGAAACTTGGTGACCAAGTATTTGAAGCATTCTCCATCTCTTGGAAGTGATTTTACAAATTGCTTCATCAATCCCAATTTTATGTGGAGAGGTAGTAGAAGAACTTTATGGGAAGGTACCAAAGTTTCTCGGAGGACATTTTTTTCACTGACTGTTAGCACCCTCGGCTGCCAACTCTTCTTGGTCCAGTGATTTTGTCGATCTCGACTGTGCCATAGACACAGAAAACAAGGGTATTTGGTATCCCACCCACTAGATTATTCAGGAAAGATTAACCCCTTCTACCATTAGAAGCACAGACTCAGGGCTGAGGCTTACACATACAGCATGCTGCTGAGTATCCCAGTAGTCAGACATGTCACTCAGAGCAGCACTTGTATTCACCCCCTTTGGAGGGGGGGAGGGGCAGAGATTGTTTAACTGCAAATAACAACAAAAGGCCAGAAGAGAACTAGGGAAATGAGGGAATAGAATTTTTTTCCCTAAAACTTGCTTAGCTTATGTATATATTGCTGACCATCAGACTTACAGTGCTATATTTTTTTTACATAACTTGGACAACCTCTTTAAGGTTTTTTTTGGCATTTTATATCTTAAATGCACTTATGTGAATTAATTAATAGTAATTTGGACTTTAAATTTGGTTAAAAACCCATAATATAAAAAAATACCAAAAATTCTAATTTTTTTTATAAATTTGAAGACAATTTTGCATTTTGTGGCAAATCCTGACATCTAGGAGTTTTTATTTGTTTTCAGCACACCAAAATACATGGAAATTAGATGAAAATAATCAAACAGCTTTTTAGTCGCAGACCTGAGTATTTGTATTTACTTAGCAACTTTCAGTTTACAGGCGATAGCTCTTCTTAAGAGCAGAATTCACTGGTTGATAAAACTGAACAAAGAGATATCTTACTTTTAGAAAATATTCAACTTGCAAATCAAACATTCACTTGTGCGCAGTCTGTACTCTGGTACCATGACTAGCACCATCTTTAGTGCTCCTTGAACAGATAACTTTCCTCCCTAGAACTTTTATACTAGAAGCCATGCATAAAGAGGGTCCAAACGTCACTCCAGGACCTGACATACAGCTGCACACAGCAACTATTCCAAAAATGACAGTGCATATAATCATGTTTTATAATCAATAAAATACATTAAAAAAATATTTACACGTGTTTCTAAATCTGCTAATATCCTTCTGATCATACATTTCCCCACTCCACAGGACTACCTCTTGTAGAGAGGCCTTTTTTCACAAATCCAGCTCTGCATAGTCCATTTCACTTAGTGACAAAAATTTAGGTAATACTTGATGTCAGGAAAATATTGTATATTAAATATGTGCCATTTAGGGATTTCTGTATTGGGTAAATTATCAGGTATCTAAAAGAGAATTTCGTCCTTATTTGAGGATATTTTGTAATTCAAGATGAACCTGTTCCCCTAGATCTGGACAAGATATATGTATTGGGGACATCAGTGTTCTAGTCTAGATGGCAGGGCTGACTCATGAACCAAACTGTTCAGAAAATCACAATATCTGTATCTAAAAAGTAGTGCTAATATTTTGGCACTGATAGGTGGCATGAGTCATCTTTTTTGTTATTTTGCCTGACTTCATCATATTAAGTATAAAAAGCAAGACTTTGACTGGACTTTAATTGGTGTGGGGAATAATGGAATAACATAAGAATCTATAAGATTTACTTACCATATTTCTTGGATTTGACATAAGAAAGTGCTGTGCAACATGTGCTGGCAGAAGATTAAAGAGAATTCTCTTATTATCCAGCTTGACTCTCTCCATGTCATCTCTCTCCTCTTCTGCCTAAAAAAAAATTATCATTATATAACTAATGTATTAAAACCTAAAGTATTTTCTTAAAGAAAATAGTGTTTCAATAAAATGAACATACTTTTATACAATGCAACAAAACAACTATAACATACAATTTTTTCCAATTTTCAAACAACCAACACTGCTCAATATATTGTTTTTCTTGGGCAATATTATACATGGTACGTTTGCTATGCAAAAAATCCTCTATGCCCCAAAAGTCAAATTGACAAAACTATTTATGCACTCTTATGCATAACTGAGGTTTGCAGTAACATATTCCAAAAAAAATTATCTGTGAATAAGTTATTCAAGTTATTAAATGACAAGTTATTTTGTGGACTGAAGTCAAGCGACTGCATCAAAACAGAATTCATTAAAAATTGAATAGCAATTTTTATCCTGGCTGAAATCCCTTTATTCTAACCTCACAGCTACAGTCAAATACTTGAAATATCATTCCTCTCCACTTCCCATTGAAAGGGAAATCTTTTAGGGATGCCCTCTCATTTTATTAGAAAGAACACAAACATTCATGGTTTACACTGACTACCTTTTATTGACTTTGAGCCAACTCATCATATACCTACTAAATGTATTATTCCTTTTGAATTAATTCTCTCAAATCTCCAATCTTCACAATAATGAAGAAATAGCTGTGGCCTTCAACATTTCCTTACCCTTCTCCACACTTACCACACATTGAAATCCTCATTCAAATTTACTTGGGTCACTGACCAATTAAATGATCTAGGTATTCAGTTAACTCCACAGTACTCTGGCCTGTATTTAGCTAAATATGCCTTGACTATGAAATCTCAAAACTCTAATAACTTCCTAAATCACTGACCCCATTTTCTGGATGGGAAGGATAAACTCACAATTCAAATTTTAGTCCTAATATTTGTATGCGCTTGGTGCAATATTAAAATGTTGCACTCAATCCTCAGGATACAAGCAGTTAGAAATAATATTTAAGATAAAAAAGGTGAGAAAACTAATATATTACTACTTTACTATATTACCTGTTGTTCTCTTACTACTATCCCTGAGTAAAAGCAGTGAATTCTTGCAAATTTTGTATTAATTGAACATCGGAGGCTCCACCTCCGCAATATCTCCAAGATACGCACATTCCTCACCCCAGACACCACCAAACAACTCGTATACTCCCTCATCATCTCACACCTGGATTATTGCAACTCCCTTCTCACTGGCCTACCCAAACGAACGCTATCCCCACTCCAGTCGATCCTAAACTCAGCGGCCAGACTCATCCACCTCACCAAGCGCTCCACATCTGCCTCCCCCCTCTGCCAATCCCTTCATTGGCTCCCGATTGCCCAACGCATCAAGTTCAAGCTGCTAACCCTGACCTACAAGGCCATTCACAATGCCGCCCCGAACTACATAACTGACCTGATACCCAGATACTACCCTACCCGTGCCCTCCGCTCCTCACAGGACCTCCTGCTCTCTAGCTCCCTGGTCTCCTCCTCCCACGCCCGATTGCAGGACTTCTCCAGGACTTCCCCTTTCCTCTGGAACTCCCTACCCCAATCCATCAGAATGTCACCTACCCTCCTCACCTTCAGGCGCACCCTGAAAACCCTCCTCTTCAGGGAAGCCTACCCCAACCTCACCTAGGACCCGACCTCACCTAACAACTAACCTCCTCCACTCCACCCATCACTCCATCCCCCACAGCCATCTCCTCCTGTGCCACCTTCCCCTCCCTCCTAGATTGTAAGCTCGAAAGAGCAGGGCCCTCGAACCCCTCCTGTATTGTATTGTTACTGTCTTGTCACATGTTATGTCTCTCTTGCTACTGTACAGCGCTGAGCAAACCCTTTGGCGCTATATAAATACTGTATAATAATAATAATAATAATCTATGGAAAGCTGTAGTGGACCCTGGGAGAGATCTTACATATGTGTTCAACTGCTTTTGATCTCTTTTTCTTAGAGATCCTAGTAATCCGGTAAGGAGGTGGCACTTCTGGTTACCTCAGAGCAATGCATGCAAAAGTCATAGCACACAGCATTCATATTTTAAGTGGATAATCCTTTTGGACCATAATTGGACACTGGGATTGGACGTTTTCTGCTTATTAATTTTTATGTAATATTATTTATGATTTTTTGGTCACACTGTGTAGATTATTCATTTTCATTGTGGAATTACACATTGGTTTCTTGTTAAACAATATGTTTTCACGTATATAAATAGGTGATGAGATATCATCTTTTGTAATTGTGGGTATAGTAATATAGGAGTTTGCACACCTTGTTTTATCTTAAAAATTAACATCTTCTCTAAAATTATATATCTGTTCTGCACCCTTCCAATTCCGGTCCCCTCCTTTGCCACTACATCCTTCCAAAATCAAAATGTTCTTTATTTTGCACACCCATTGACCCTAATTCTCTAGGTGAAACATGTACATTCAAAAGTACCAAGGTAGCATGTGTGTCCCGAATTTTATGAAATATTACTAAGCTGCTCAAATCACTCTACTCATAGTCCTATATACAGCTAACAAAGCCTCTTTATGGGATAAACTAGAAGCAACCTCCTCCATCCTTGTAGATCTTAAATCTCTATTATGCACAACTCCCAATTTACACTGATCTACCATGTGCCCCTTAATGAAACATACTTTTCAAAGTTTTCAACAATGTAAAATATTCCAGTAAGTTACTCTATGCCCAAGTCCCTCAATTTCCTCTCACAGGTAACCCACTCCCCACTGGGGCTTGAATTACCTTCAGCTATTCATTGGTGGATTGCACATAGGCTCAACATGGTCTTCTCTCCTGGAGTAGGGTTTTTTTCCTTCCATGGCCAACCATCCGGGAGTGATTTAAGGCTCTCCTTCCAGAACTCTTCTGATACACCTAAGTCAAGCACTGGATTGTCTCCCTCATACGAGATAAGAATCTCTCACTGACCACCTTCAAACACATCTGCCTTTATACTCCCCTGGCCTTCAAACTAATCTCTATACCATGTTCTCACCTCAATGACCTATCCACACCCACCACTAATACCTATGTGGCAAAATGAGAGGGGGATTTAAAAGCTCACAAATCTGATAAATATTGGTAAAACACTTGTGCTGCCACTGCGCCTTGCACCTTGAACCAGCCTATAAGGTCATGACCTGGTGGTATTTAGTCCCCACCGGACTTCACTTGCCACTCATCAAAAAACATTACAAAACGAAGGCATTCCTTTGAAATTTGCAGTATTTAGCTCATGAAACCAGTTGGTATTTTATCACTTGACTTGTTGAATGGATACAGCAGACAGGGTTTAGAACACCTGTCTGTTTTTATTGCTGTCTGTGCCCCTGTTAGGGAGAATAACTCTCTCTGTTTCTATTGTTACTCCTTATCATTGAACATGAAAGGAAAAGAAAATGCCACATTTTGGGTTGACATCAGCTCTAACAGAGGGGAAATCTCCCCAGTTGGAAACAGATGTCAAAAAACAACTGATGGGAGTTCTAACCCTCCCTTACTGTATCCAAAAGGGAAAAAACGTTTTGCCTTTAGTTACACTTTAATGTAATTATTACTGTGATAATTGGCGAATTTATTGTTATATCTTTGGGCATGTCTGTTTTGATTTGCTAGAGAATATCCATTGTCATTCTCTTATGTTCTATGAAATCTCACTCCGGTATCCCTTTCCTAAAAGGTAAAATTACACACTTTTGTAAGAATACTTGTCTATTCCTAATCCACTACAATCTGTTTTACTGATGTATCCATTATCAGACAGATGCATCCACATGTAGAGTAAAGAGCATTACAAATTCATGTTTGTGGAAAAGAGTCTTAATTTTACCCATAGGCGTCTTGACCATGCATTGTGGACACTTCTCTGCAATGGCCCAAACAGGGAAAAAGGCTCACCTATTCTTACACAGGATAGTTAACATAGATGTTAGAAAAGGGGGTTGTGGGTGTGTTCAGTTTAATGGTTATTGTGATAGATACAAGCTTATCCTAAAACCAAAACATTATCTTTGTTGATAGTGAGGATACATCATTGAGATATGTTTAAGATATAGTTGATCCTGGCTCCCACTTCTGTCTCTGAGCCAATGAGGAGGCAGAGAGTCGGGACAGCAGCTGCTCTCATGCACATTGCTGGATCGGGCTCAGGAAAGTATTGGGAGGCGGGGCTGGAGGGAGAGCTGCGTAGTGAAGGTTTTTTACCTTAATGCATAAAATGTCTTTACAACCACTTTAAGTAGTGGGGGAAGTGCCATGTCAGTCAGTGGGAGCCAAGCAATGGAGCAGTCGTGTTGATGATGGATGTAAATTGGGTGGACATTTACATTTTTTTTTCAAAAAAAGGACTTGTTTAAACTTTCTGTGTCTATTTCTAAGGCACATTCTATCAACACGGGGACAAGGTGCTTTGCCAGGGAGCCCCCTGACAAAGTACCCCTCCAATGTTGAGGTGTTAGGGGATGTGCCTGGTAAGGGGGAATATGATCCTCTCCTCCCTTTCCTGGCCTGCCAGGCTGCATGCTCAGATAAGGGCTTGGTATGGAATCTGGGGGGACCTCAGGCCATTTTTTTTTCATTTTCGGCACTGGGTCCCCCCAAAGACCATACCACATGTGGTAGGGCCTGGTAAGGATTGGAGGGAACCACATGCCGTTTATTTCTGCATGTCTACATTTTGCTGTCAGCAGGGAATCTCTTGCTGAAAGCAGATGAGTCACTAGTTGCTAAGGAAGTGGTGGGTGCTAGCACCTTAACAACAGCAAGTTCTGGCAGGAAGATTAAGTTTAATACTTGTAGTTGTTCCTCATAACTGAGGTCCTCCAGCCCCCCTTATTATCTTTGTTGACCTTCTCTGGACTCTCTCCAGTTCCAGCACATCATCCCTGAGTACTGGTGACCAGAACTGGGTGGCATGCTCAATATTTCCATACTTTTCCATTATCTTGTAAAGTGATAGAATGATAGTTTTATCTCTTGAGTAAATACCATTTTTAATGCATGCTAATATTCTGCTTGCTTTGCTTGGTGCAGCGCCTTGGCATTTCATGCCATTGCTGAGCCTGTGATCTACTAGGACCCCCAAATCTTTTTCCATCCTGGGCTCATCCAAAGGTTCTTCACCTAGCGAATAACTTAGGTTTATATTATTTTAGCCCCCAAGTGCATTACTTCACATTTTCAACATTAAATCTCACTTGCCATGTAGTTGCCCACCCCTTTATTTTATTGAAGTCTTCTTGTAATGTTTCTCTATCCTGCTATGAAGTTATTGCCCAGCTTAGCTTTGTATCGACAGCAAACACTGATATTGAGTTACTTATGCCAACCTCTATATCATTTATAAATAAATTAAATAGAATTAGTCCTAGGACAGAGCCTTGGGGCACCCCACTTACTACTCCAGACTAATCTGAGTACACGCTGTTTATCACCACCCTTTGGACATGCCCGTATAATCAGTTTTATATCCATGGACATACCCTAAGGTCCATGCCACCAGACCCCAATTTGTAAATAATTTATAGTGAACTATATGCTATTACAAAACCTAGATATACCATATCCACAGACCTTCCTTTATCTGGATGACAGCTCACTTCCTCATAAATGTTAACAGATTGGTCTGGCAAGAACGATCTTTCATAAATCCAAGCTGATTACTACTAATGATACTGTTTTTTTCAGCAAATTCTTGGATTATGCCCCTTTTCTTACTCTCCAATAGTTTACATACCATTGATGGTCGACTGACTGGCCTGTAGTTACCAGGTATATATCTTGGCTTTGGTACCATTTCGGTCACTAAGCTGTCCATAAAATTAGGAATAATGGTCTGGCTATTATCTGGATAAGTTCTTTGAGGACTCTCGGGTGTAAGCCATATGGTCCTGGTGATTTACTTACATTAGGTTTTTCAAGTCTTTTTCCGACACTGGCTTCTATTAGCCACAAGGGTACTTTCAGTGATGTCTTACTAATGATAGTATCCTAATTACTATATCCCTAAAATATATTAGTACTAAAATGCATTTAATACAATTGCCTTCTCCTTGTTATGTGTAATCAACTTCCCCTGGTCATACTTTATGGGGCCAATATACTCTGATCTTGCTTTCCTTTTATTAAGATATAAAACATTATTTTACCATACCAGCCTCACAATATTTGGCAAGTTTCCAGGTTTGTATATGCCAGACACAGTAACAAGCATCCTAATCTGTTAAGGAAATGTAATTATTTACTTTGTACTCATTCACATGTGATGTGCTTACATTGTGAAAATCTAAAGTCTACTGTTTTATGCAACATAAATTAATCAATATTATGTTAACCTAAACTTTTCTTACAATAAAACCTTAAATGAATAAACTAACTTAGTATAATCGGATCATTTAACCAATGTTTATCTCCCTTTTAAACAGTAAAAAACTAATTTTGCATGCCTTGGGGATCTTCAAAGTCAAATTTTATTTTATTGTTTTCAAGAATATAACAGCGTATTTCTTCATACCTGAATTTGCTGTGAGGATAGAGAATTATGGAAAATCTACAATTTACAATGAATGAACTATAAAATGGTCTAGGAGGTATGGTGGTCTCTGAGAACTAATCTTTGCCTGCAGGCAGAAGAAAAGAAACTCCCAGACTACCACTTTGGCTCTTATAACAGTCTAGCAAGGGCACAAATGTGTGGAGTTTGTCTCATTTCCTGAAGGTGTTCTCTCCACCAGGATATCCAGAGCTGCGAAGCTGGAAGTAGCCTTAGAGCTTTCATCCCTCCCAGGTGCCACAGCTGATCACAATAGCTATCCTTGATGATAGGGTGATCATCACGGATACCACGCTTACTGATGCTCTACGTGGAGCTGACATCCCCTATGGATCCACACCAACCAAGAAGTACTGGGAACCACCAGCACAGCCAAAGACAGTGCATTGGAGACCTGCCTGCAACAGGAAATTGGCCAGCCGCAACATTGCTAAAAATAGTGATTTTAAATAAGACAACGAAACCCAAAGTAGCTGTTCAAACATTCTTTACTATAAGTTATTCTACATATTTAAAAAAACTGTTTGAACAGTAGATCAATGTAGTTTTCTAAATGTAGAACTGCTTCCTGTCCATGCTGTAGCTGAAGAGGTAGGACATTTTTCTATTAAATTGTTTATTCAATGGGACTATTATTTTGATGATATTCGGATTCATAGTAATCACTACTAATTATTTATGAGCATTTGGTTATTTTTATTTATGGGGGATCATTTAAATGCGTTTTAGTTGAGGGTTATTAGTTGGTTTATTATTTTTATTATATTAAATGAGGGTATTATGAATATAAATGAAATTGAGGGTATTAGTAAGTACATCATGTCACTAATAGATGATTTATGAGCACTTGGTAAAATATTTTTTTAGAGGAGTATTTTATGTGGAATTATTTTGATATTTATTTGGAGGAGATTGATTAGTTGAAATTATCTATTTAAATATTTTTTGGTATTTATACACTTTTATTAGTTATTTGTATCATAATTTGAATTAATTTAATTGTAATAATTTAATTATTATTTATTGAGAAGTATTTAGGAGCGCAACATATATTTGTAGATATTTCCAACACAGTTGTAGTTATGTGTTTCATGTTTGGGATCCTCTAGTAATTATCACACCTGTGGCTTGCAAGTCACTCTGATTCATCTAATTGCTGCTTTGCCCTGCAGGACCTGCTAACACCCTGCTATCTCAACACCTCTGCTTCTCATTTTGGGTTTGTCTATCATTGTTTTTTGTGGGTTATTTCCCAACTTCTGAACAAAGTAAGAAAATAAAACAGACATGAATAAAATACTACACATCTGGAGGCATCTTTAATTGAATAACATACACTGTATGTGTCAACAGAAGTTACACGGGAAACCAGGTGCCAATCCTGACCAGTGAGGCAGTAATGCATGAAACAAGGGTGCCAGGAGTTTGTGAGCCCCTTTTTGACTAGTGTATTGTTACTGTATATGTGGTCAGCACCGTCTTGTGGGTGTTCAAGCTCTCAGGGTAAAAATGTAGAAGATGTATTGAAGTTATTCATTCATGGTGACTTTGCACAAATTAGAAAGTAGCTGCTGTTGGAATAAACAGAGATGACAGAATAGGCAACATACACCAATATTGATCAACCTGAAGTTACAATTGCCAGCAGTTGAAGTTACTGTTACCTGCACAGCCCAGAGGTAGTCCAGGCGTAATTTCAAGTCCACCTGTCTAGAATGGAGTGCCAAAGCACAGGAAAACAGCAAAATGGCTAGAATGGGTTCATAACCTCGCATATAAAAAGATCCCCGTCTGTAAAAAGAAAAGAGAAAAATGAATTTATTTCAGTTCAACAAGAATTTGTTACAATTATAAACCTTTACAAAAGTGTTTTTCAAATAAGTTAAAAAAAACAAACAAACATGGAAAACCATGTATTATGAGAAAGTGGTGCCTAAGGTACTTTACGCTAATCTGACAATCCAGTTAAAGCAGAACCATACTGCATCTGAGCACCACAAACCAAAAATGACATTTAATTAATTTTTAATAATCAAAGTAAACATGCCCATCCATGCATTTCTCCGTGCTTTATCTTGCAAAGAAATCCCTTTGTAAAACACCCCCTAGCATTTCTGACCATGGGTAAGGGTAAGATGATGAGTGAGGGTGATGATTCATGTAACATTTACTTCCTGGAATCCATCTGTCCTTAGCTCAAGCACGCAGGCAGCAGAATGTGCTTAACTGAGAAAACCCCTCCTCCCTTCCTGAAGACTCTTTGGGCGTATGACAAGTTTGCCACAAGAGGAAAAGGGGTAAAGAGGTAAAAACAACTACCACATCCAAATAGTCTATACATTGAAAGAAGAGAACAAAAGCCCAAAAATGACTTTTAACCCCTTTTCAACTCCACCTCCCAGCCCTTTAAGTGGATCAAAATGCTGGGAGGTGGAGGTGGGCATTCCGATCATATGACCTCTATATTACTGTGCTGGGAGTGAGCAGTATCAACACAAAAACAATCACAAGTCTGCCAGTAGATACAGTGCTCAGCATAAATGAGTACACCCCTTTTGAAAAGAAAAATTTGAATCAATATCTCAATGAACACAAGAACAATTTTCAAAATTGTTACAAAACTGAGTTCTATAGAATATTTGTTTAGCTCATTACATGAAAGTAATGTTAATAATATAACACAACAAAAACTACTACATCTAGTATTTTGTATGACCTCCATAATTTGTAAGGACAGCACCAAGTCTTCTAGGTATGGAATGTCTGATGTTCAACCAGGCCCTCCGATGGGGCAGTACTGCCGGCCCTGCTGTAACATAAATTATATTTTCTCTGGGTCCCATCAGTTCACCATACATGTCTGCTGGACACCTGTTTAATAAATAATTAGACTCACCTGTAGTTGAATTGTTGTTAATTAAGATTTATTGTCTTGATGTGTAAAATTTTGCTTTGCTCATAAGACTTTCATTGGGGTGTATTTATTTTTGCAACACGGTCCTGAATGAATTTGTTAGGAAAAATACTTTTTTGTGTGTGCAAATTATCTTGTTTGCAACCAATGGCCTGCATTTGTGGGCGTATTTTGTAATATAGTGTCCCATAGAAAATGTTGATTCTGAAAGGAAAGTAAAGGTTTTCTGACAAATATGTTGGGGTGTACTCATTTATGATGAGCAGTTTACAGTATACCTCCCATTATCTGTCCCTGAGGGTCCCACTCTGATCATTTTCTAAAGTGGGGATGTTCAACCTTTTGAACAGCAAGGGTCACGTAAGTGATTTGGTAACATCGCGGGCCACAATGAAATTAAGTTGTTCAGAATTAAATTTTTTTTATTTTGAATGACATAATGAAGATTTTAACCTATTCGCGCTGGTGCCTCCCGGCCCTTTAAGAGTTTCAGAAGCCGGGAGGGTCAGGTGACCGCCGTGATTCGCCGTCACGGCGATCACATGATTGGAAAAGGTCCCGATCGAAAGGGGAAATTGGGACCTTTCCGTGAGTCACGGACATATGTGCAGGGAGCATGCAGGGCATGCGCTCTCAGCACATATGTATTTTCTAATTGCGCACAAATATGCGGCTGCTCGGCGTCAAGGCCCAGACAACGAGAGGCCGCATATTGGCATGCACTCGGCATCAAGGGTTTAAACAACAATCAGGATCATCATTTTCCATGGGACCAATCGCTATCGGATGTTTATCCACTGTTTAATAACAATCACAAAAAAAATCTATTTTTTTTATTAATATGATCACCATAATTCCCACTCTCCCGCTAAGGTGTGACCAACCAAAAAAGCTCAGAACCACTATATCGGTGTCTTCGCTGCCATCTCTTGCCTTGCTAAAACAAGGACTGTGGACAATCTAAACAAATAATAACAGGGAAGCGCATACACCCTATTACTGCAATAAATGCCTTTATTATACAACGATATATTGACACATAATGCACTCACATGTTCCTGGAATGACACCAAGCTCATCACACAACTGTGACAATCCACCTTCAAAACCCCTGTATGGATGCCACTAGATGTAATCCACTCTACTAAAGGTCTGTGTGTTAGGAAGGAAAGTGAAAGCAGAGCGGGGAGTCTACTGCAATAGTGGCTTGTTTATTACAGCTGCCAGGATTATGCAGGACTCAAAATCATTCAGGAGAGTAGTTTGCACCCAAAGGAGGTGTTCCTATACTTGAGGTCGTGGGCTACATTTAGCCTGCGGGCCATGGGTTGAGCATGCCTGGTCTAAAGAGTGTAATATTTCCACTCAGGCCCACCAACCCAACTTTTTATAAAAAACTACCTGAGAAGGCCAATATCCCATGCACCCCATCCTTCCTACCCCCATAGGAGATTACAAAGTAGAGTAATTCTACACACTCATTTATATAAAGATATCTATGTGAAGCTTTATAAAGTGACATTAAAAGACAGTGAAAAGAATGCATATTTCAGTTCAAATAAATTCACAGAATTCTTACCCTGCTGCTTTTCTGTATCCACTGAGTTCCAAAACTAATATATACAAAACAGTAACAAAAAGAAGTAAAATAATTTTTGGCAATGAAGAAATGCGTAAAAAAATTGCCATTGTTAAGGTGCCCACCACACAGGATAAGAAAGCATAGTGAGCTGTGTCACATGGACGTTCCTCCATGGTTTTATTTTCTCCATTTGGAGAAATAATCACAATGGAGCTGCTGGAATTTGTACTCCATGACCAAGGCATGCAGCCAACCTATAAAGAAACAAAAAAAAAAAACCCAGACGTTAGAAGCTGGTATTTTAACTAGCTTATAAGCATAGCTAAGATTTTGCATTATGCTACCACCTTTCCCTCACTACTCCCATCTGCATGAATTTTGCGATGACACAATTCATTGAGTCCCAAGACATTTGAAATAACTGCTGATGTCATATCAAAATTCAATCTACATTTCTGTCTGACATAATGCAGTACAACCTATACTTAGGCCAGGCAAATATCATAAACCCAAATATATGCTCCATGGGTTCAGTTTTTCTGGTACAATAATTTTTATTGTAGTGCAATGCAAACAGTACACGGAAATAAAGAAGCATTTGGTTCCCACACAGGAGAAATGGGTAACAAAGACAGAAGTACAATGTCAGTGTTTACATTTTAAGTATAAAATATTGTAAACTGACCAACCCCACTAACAGGGGTCCCAAATGACGGGCCCAAAGGACCCAAACTGGTAACCTTAGGAAACATAAAAATCAAGGGGAGGGGTAGATCTCCAAATACATCAGGCTGAGAAGTGTCCAGCAAGGAATGGAGAGGGGGGCTGGTAAAAAGGGAGCAGGAAGGGAGGGGGTAAAGGAGTAGAGGGGAGAAGTAGGGAGAGCCCAGAAGAGGAAAGAAATAGAGTAGATAAAGAAGAAAACAGAGCAATGAAGAAAAAGAGAAAAGGTTTCTGCATGTTGGCAAGCGTCAGAGTAATTCTGGATGCCCAAACTAGACAGGGGCAGAGTTGGAAGGGCATATGATCTCCGGGGGTCCAAACCTTCAAAAATTTGGAATGGGTGCTGCGAAGAATACTGGTCATTTCTCATGGACCATTAGGGTGGTCAGAATGCTCTTCACTTCTGAAAACTGTACTGTAGGTTTATTCCTAGCTCTGGTTATTGCCTTCTTGGTGGCTATAAACAAATACAAGGCCAATTTCTTCTGATAGGTGAAAAGTCCCGGTATTGGACAATGGAGGAGCACTTGTCTAGCGTCTTTGCAAAAAGGTTCATGAAAGAGGGTCGACAGGAGGCCAAACACCCATGACCAGAAGTGACCTGAGCAGGTACACCAGGTGAGAATCTCATCCCCGTGCTGGCCACAGACCCGGAAACACTTATCATTGTAGGAAGGGTTTGAGTGAGTGATGTGGGCTGGTATCCAGTACCAGCGGAGGAGGACTTTACAGACCACCTCCATAGTGGCTGTGTTGAAGAAACATTTAGTCACACTGGACCAGGCCTTTCTCCAGTCTTCTAGATCCATAGGGACTGCCACATTACATTCCCACTGGGCAACATAAGGAATGGGTATGAATGGGTCGCCCGTGCTCTCTACTTCAACAATGCTCCTGTCTACAGGCAGATGTCTAATTTCTTTGATGAGGGGATTCTTTATTGACCGAGTTTCAAGCACAATCACCACTAACCTCCTGTGAAACATTTTAGAAGGTCTGTGTTTTTTTAAAGACAGTAACATAATAGATATACACATGTGTCTGAGGGAAAATGTTTAGTGCTCAGAGCAAATGTTGGCATAAGAGGTAACAGGGTATAATAAATACACAAAAACATTGAGAAACAACTGGTTTCCTCCCACAGTCGAAAGACATGCTGGCAGGTTAATTGGCTCCTATCTAAATTGACCCTATTATGTGTATGTATAAATCTAAATGTGAGTTAGGGTCCTTAGACTGTAAGATCCTCAATGGCAGGGATTGATGTTAAGGTACAATACATATATGGAAAGAGCTGCATAAATTATCAGCGCTATATAAGTACCTGAAATAAATAAACCGTGGTAGTGATATAAAATCAACTTAGTTCAAATTCTGAGATTTATAGAATTTCATTGAGCTCCTAACAGTTTCTTAGTGACTCTGTGGGGTTGTTTTACTAAAACTGAAGAGTGCAAAGTGTAGTGTAGCTCTGCATAGAAACCAATCAGCTTCCATTTTTTTTGGCAAAGCTTAAATAAACAAGCTGAAGTTAGAAGCTGATTGGCTAGCATGCACAGCTGCACCAGATTTTGAACTGTCTAGTTGTAGTAAATCAACCCTTCTGAGTTGGTGCATACCACCTTACCGTCAGTTGACAACCTGCCCATGCTCTTATTGCAGAAAATTCGAATTTTCAAATGAATGTAGACATCAGAGGTTAGAAATTGTCATGTTTGAGATTCTAGCTTTGTTTTTTATGAGTATGTGTCATTATATCCCTCCCCCAATTAGATATCACAACTGGAGCATAATAAATAATGTAGTGTAGTGATTCTCATTCTCTGCAATAATCCAATAATCATAAATAAGATGTGTTCGTTATCAGTCAGAATTTAAATGAGTACAATATCCACGTGCTTTTATTTATTTATTTATTTTACAAATGAACAGTCAGATACTACCTAAAACTTCAATGTTAATATATAGGGAGATTTGACAGATTAAGAAAAAAACTAGACACAACATATATAGATGTTAAACTGCATAATAAAACCATATTTGATTAAACATTTAAGAATTATGTCTTACTCACCACATATCCTTGTGCCACAGAATAAATTAATATTACTATAAAAATACATAAAATGGTTCGTATCTGTATTGTTAGGCACCCTGGAAAACACTAAAATAAAAAACAAAAAGTTAAAACATTATGCCTAAAACAGGGAAGGGCCTAAATGACACACTACACATTTTAATTAACATCACCAGTCTCTACTCCCCCTATTGTGGAGATTGGACAACTGCTTGCACATTTGGCAAAGTCACTAAACTCTCCATCATTGGGCCCCATTATGTACAAGAGATCTAATGTGAGAGGACATTTTAAGGCTAGATGTGAGCTAAGAGACAATATTACTGTCCTGATCATGGAACCATTTGATATGCCATTTTTAAATTACATCAGATAATGGTAGAATCTTCCCTAAAGACTTAGATAAACCATGACACCATACTATTTATATCAGCATTTTTCCCATAAAATTATATGTAAAATAATCCTGTTTCGTACATTTAATCTCGCTGAACATTATTGATTATATTATGATTTTGAACAGGCCTAAGACCTTGGATGTGACATCAGCATCCCCAGGCAGACTTGAAAATGTCACTGAAATTACATTCTGAAATATTTCCTTTTATTAACAAATGCAATATCCCCATTGATTTATAATTGAGACTGACTGAACACTACTACAGTCATTGGATTCCACAAACCTGTATTTTAGTTCTCAAATAGGTCACATCATGGTTCTTAATGTGTTTTTAACAAGCACATTTGAGCCCTGATGAAGGGAGGTGTTTTGGCCCTCAAAATTAATTGGATATTTTTTTTTATTGGCTGTGAAATGGTTTAAAAATATATGGGATTTTAAATGATCATTTGGTGCTTGGTTCTTTTCATTCACCTACAAAGCAACAGGAGCAGGGCCTGGCATAGACAAGAACTGATACTACCAAGAAGTGGTCAGTGGGAAAACATGCAAGTGCTTATTGTCCTCTACTGATTGCAAGGATTTCATTTAAAAAGTGAGACCTGCCAAGAGGGTCTCTTTGAGTATACAGTTGCAAGAAAAAGTATGTGAACCCCTTGGGATTACGTGGAGTTTTGCATGAATTGGGCATAAAATGTGCTCTGAACGTCATCTAAGTCACAACAATAGAAGAACACAGTCTGCTGAACATAATACTACACAAACATTAGATGTTGCCATGGTTTAATTGCACATAACATGTAAACATTCACAGTGCAGGGAGGAAAAAGTATGTGAACCTTTGGACTTAATAACTGGTTGACCCTCCTTTGGCAGCAATAACCTCAACCAAATGTTTCCTGTAGTTGCAGATCAGACCCAGCTGTCAGCAACACATCCAATATCATCACACTGATTGGAGTCAAGGTTGGCTCACTCCTGGCTCCAATTAGCTCTGGGAGAAGTCATTAAGCTAGGGCCTCACATACTTTTTCCTCCCTGTACTGTGAATGTTTACATGTTATGTGCAAATAAACCATGGCAACATCTAATGTTTGTGTAGTATTATGTTCAGCAGACTGTGTTCTTCTATTGTTGTGACTTAGATGACGTTCAGAGCACATTTTATGCCCAATTCATGCAAAACTCCACGTAATCCCAAGGGGTTCACATACTTTTTCTTGCAACTGTATGCTTCCCCATTTAAAAACATTACTTAAACTAATTGAACAATTGTATTTCAAATGTTTGGCAAATTTTAACTTATCTAAACCGAGGCTGTGGTTAAAGAGTACCTCCAGAGAAACCTTTATTTTGTATTTTAGATCAGGCAAGGACTGGAATCTCCATTTGGCTTTTATTATTTATTGTCTCCCTGGAGAGGACAGGGGCCTACAATAGTTTAAGTTATGGAACTGAGTAATAATTTTTGCATAGTAATGCCAAGGGAAAAATTAACATTCCTGCCAGGTTTGTATCTGCCTGGGACTCCACTGGGAAGTTGTAAATATGTTTTAAGTAGAGGAACAAAGAATGTGGAGAGTGAACATCGTAGTGTCCACTAATATTAGTGTTCAGTATAGATGTACTGTAAATCTTTGCATTGGTGGTCCATGTAGGTGGGAGATCAATTTACCAGTGCTTACTGCTCCAGAAATCCCTAGCAACCTTAGAAGGAACCCTAAGGTTCCACTGAGTACTGCTGGAGAAATGCTGCCCTAACCCATCCCTGCTCTAATAAAATAAAAATATTTGGTTGGTGTCATTGTTTACACTCAAAAAATTGCAAATATCAATCTGACCCAATAAAATTAAAAAGATGCAATAAAGCACTCAATGGAATAGAAAAATTTTGATCTTAGAAATAAGAAAATGCACATTAATGAAAATACTGCATTCACATACTGCATGCTTTCTTGAATGGGCCCCTTACTGTTAACCATGAACTAAAACTATTTTGGTTGTGTTGATGTTTCTTTACTTCAAAAGGGATGTTAGGCTTTCCTTCTCCCTGGTAAATGTCATATTCAGTCATGACATTTTCTAATCTATTTATAAAGTTATGCCCTGCAGGTCAAATAAAGATCTTCAGTTGAAAAGTGCACCCCTTAGATTAAAATGTATTATAGTTAGAGATAGTAAAGAGTCTGGCTATATGATATGGGTTACTGGTCTCTACAATTGTCAAAGTAGTCTGAATGGGAGCCAAATCATTTGCAAACACAGTATAAAAAGGGTCACAAATAGAGTTACAACAAAGAACTATTTTTTTTTGTAGTTTGCATTCATTTCTAAGAAAATATAGACATCCATGTTGCCCCCTTTAGAAGCCTTAGATGCAATTTAGCAAACTCTGAAGCTGTGGTCAATGTGCGGCCATTGTGTGTTGAATGTGCTACACAGTGACTGCACCACTGTCTTTGCACATATAGATAAATTAATTAAAATTTGCTATGCATCGAATTGCACACAAAACATTCTTTGCTGGTAAATATCTATTCTGTTGATCAGCAAAATAATTGTTTTTTGCCTTTAAAAGCCTTCATGTGTGCATGGTGGTGGTGGCGGTAGTGGTGAGCAGCTTTGTTTTTCACATTCTTTACTGTACTTTGAAATGTACCTAGCAATGTTTAAGGATGCTGACAATAGGAAGGGGACAGAGAAAAGTATATTACTTAATGGAGCATCCCTAACTAATTTTTTTCTGTTTTATAATACGGTATTATCCAGTGTTCTTTGCATTGAAAACTCTAATGAAATACCATTGTTCAGGCAGGGGAGTGATGATATTAATAGCATGTTTGCCTTTTTTGCAGTGGTAGACAGCACAAGCAGTAGCGGCAGTTAATGAGCATAGCTGCAAGTGACAGGATAGCTAACCCCCACCCCTTTCCCCACACAAATAGTTCTGGTATTGCACGTTTTATTGAAAAAAAATCACTACCGCAGTGGCTTAATTGTATCTCTTTCTTAGCAGCTACTTAAAGCGGAACTAAACCTTCTCCATCTCCGTTACAGCTATCTTAGCCTCTATTTGGTCTGCAGTTGCCATGATGCTGCACATGTGATAAGCTATGACACCAGAAGGGGCGGACTGACAACTCATGGGGCCCCTGGGCAATAGGGGATCATGGGGCCCCTGTTTCCTTGCCCAAATTCAAAAAAGCCTATGAAAAAGGTACCAGGGGCATCTCATGGGGCCCCCTACTGACTCCGGGCCCTCGGGCACTTTCCAAATGGTCAGTCCGCCCCTGGACACCAGCCATTTGATTGCTTGATAGTTCGGATGAGAGCTAACATAAGCACAATAGTAACTGTAACAGTTATCATTTAAGGTATGCCTTGAAAGTACCTGCGAGACAGTTAAAGCCAAACTGAAGGCAATTTCCTATAAATTGCGAGCAGGCAGGCTAATTCTCACAGGACAGACATGCAATGTCTTTTTTGTAATACAATACACTATTCTGCTTGCTTGAAGTATTCTGTTCGCATGTGCCTGTGTGTCGGGATGACTGACTCCTGCACAAAACAGGAGTGATGTCATCCCGCGCCGGCCAATGAAGATGCCTGAATACAGGCACTATGGGAGAAAAAGATGCCGGCACTGATGAAGGACACCTCATGGACTTTAAATGTTGCAGAGGAAAAGAGTACCGTGACATAGGTTCTGCTTTAAATTGGTGTTTTTTTTTCCATTGTAAGATTTTAGTTACTAGGAGCTAACAATGATGATGGCAGTAATTCTGCTCGCATGTGCCTGTGTGTTGGGATGACTGACTCCTGCACAAAACAGGAGTGATGTCACCCTGCGCTGGCCAATGCAAATGCCTGAACACTGGCACTCGGGGAGAAAAGATACCAGTACTGACGAAGGACGCCTCATGGACTTTAAATATTGGAGAGGATAAGAGTACCATGACATAAGTTCTGCTTTAAATTGGGTTTATTTCCATTTTAATATATTAGTTACTAGTAGCTAACAATGACGATGACAGTAATGGATGTGTATTTATTCAATGGTGTCAGAGATGGACAACAGAATGTCATTGCTTATCCAATCCATGTTCATTTTGATGAACATCAAGTTCTTGGTACATTTTTTGCCACAGGATGTGCTAGCTACTTTTTCAAAAAATTACTTCGAAAGTGGTAAGGAGAGAAAGCTGGAACATTGCTTTTCATTGATCCAGTAAGTCAACCCAACACTTCAAAGAGTGCTCAGTTATGTTTTAGGGATCATGGAGCTTACAAGATAAGCCATAACCATCCTGTAAATCCATTATCCATGGCTCTAGACCAGCCTTTTTCAATCAGGCTACCAAGGCACCCTGGGATGCCTTCAGGTTTCTTCAGTGGTACCTTGGAAAAAACCTAAAAACTCCCAAAAATTGTATACAAGCCAGCAGGTGGATCAAACCTGCCTTTAAGTTACACAAAGCCATAGGTTTGCATTGTGCACCATTACAACCTTCCAGCCACCAGCATCCTAACAACCAATGATGTCATTGGTTGATAAGGAGGATGTTGGGTACCTCTACAACATCCTTGTTTACCCCTCCCCTGTCCCTCTACATCAGCACTGGGGTCACTTTTTGAGGCATCACTAGTCAGTCCCAGTGTGCAAAGATGTATTTGTTTATTAATTTAGTTTTTATATTTTAGAATGGTTTGCCCCAAAATTGTGCAGAATTTTCAAGTGTGTCTTGACTGAAAAAAAGGTTGAGAAACACTGCTCTAGAAAAGCACCTGTGACCACAGCATGAAGATATCACTCATAAATCAAAGTTGCTCTTTTTTTATGGTGCTGGAAGGGACTGGGGTAGTTCTACTTGCAACTAGAGATGGCAGGTGCAAGAAACAAAGGGCCACACACCATTCAGGTCACTCAAGATATAAAACTTTATTTAACCGAATAGCTAAGCTGAGTACCTGTCTGAGGTGGTTCTGAGGTAGGGCCTCACAGTGTACCTATTTGATTCATATATTTCTATTTTGAGTGATGTGATTGGTGTTTGGCCCTTCATTTTTACATTGACACACTGAGCGAGGATGGGATCCTGTGGCTGGCACCCTGGGTCACAGCTGAATGGAATTCTGGCATCAGAACTCACTGTACCTGGCTGAACCTGATGCCAAGTTTTTTCAGTGATCTGAAATGAGATTGTCTCATTGCTTATTAAGATAAGTAATACACCGTTAAGTACAGAGCCGTAAAACAAAAAATGTTTCCCTCTACAAACACTCAAGTATCCAGCTTGCCATGCCTGACCTCCACGGTCTCCTTCTCCTTGTTACAATATTAGGTGTTGGTGAAACCTCCATTGACAGATGGAAAGAGTTATGTATAAAAATATCTTTTAGGTAGGTAATGAGTAATCAGTGTGGGCGATTTTACAATCTGTTTAGCTATCTGTCTCTTGCTTTTGGGGAAGTGGGATTGTAATTAGTTGAATGTACAGAAGCCAGGGTGTGTTTTTATTAGTTCCAGATTATGTGCTAAACAGAAAATAGGTTGGGAGAATTCTTAAAAAGACAGGTTGGTGCCTGATTTGTATAACTAAACAAAGGGAGCAAACTACCTCCAATAACCACCTCCACTTGTTTACATAAATAATAGTGATGACTAGCTTTTGTGGATCATACATTGACTTGAAGAAGTTCTGTCAGCTTCACACTTCCATTTTTCTTCCGAAATTCTTAAAAGCGCAGTAAAACTTTGCATGGAAAGGGGGTGGTGTGGGGTAACGAAGAGTATTTGAAAGGATCTAATCCTCAGCTAACCAGCTTCTGTTGATTATGTGAATGATGGCTGTCCACTAATCAGTGCCACTCAGTGTAAGTCCATGGAAGCTCGTTCTGTAATAATCCAGACACTTGAGCAAACAATTAACATTTGACTGCCAGAATGGGGCCCCAATGTGCAGTTTATTGGTAATTATTGGATACCTCCAGGCCTTGATACATTTTTGTTTTATCTCTAGTCTATTTCACAGTTTTTGTACTTATTAATAGCATTATAAATAATTTTTTTGTACAGGAATAGATTGCTGGATTGCTATATGTACTGTTGGTCCCTTTTCTGTAATCAGTTAGTTTTCATTTGCAGTTTTGAGCCCTTACTACCAATTACACTACTTGCCCTAGTCATGACACAAGATAAGTCCCTATTCCATTTGATTTTGCATGAGTTTCCAATTGTACCCCTTGTCAGCATCAATAAGACAGCAATTAATACCTTTAGATTTCTGCTCAGATGCTCCATTCATAGAAGCAACTTTCATGAATGAAACACAATCAATGAATAAATGAAGGGGGTTGACCTTTGAATCGCCCACCCGTCCTTTATTCATAAATTATGTTTCATTCAAAGAGTACTGGTTTCTATGAATGGCGGAGCTGGTTGGAATGGGTGGGCATAGTTGAGTAGTCTTGATGAGAGCCTGTGACAGCTCCCATAGTTCTATTAACCCCAGCACACTGGAAAATGGTTACAGGCATGGATGGAAGATTCCACCTAACTGACTGTAGGTTTGGTCTCTTGTGCTGATTTTTGTGTTTCTTATTTTGGCTGCATTTAGGTTTTAAAATTGTTTATATGAAGAATAAGATTTGTATGGGTGGTCTACAGCATTAAACAAACACATGATAGACAAATTATGATGCATGATTTATTAATTCTGTTTTGACTATCACTAATCAGTTTTGAAACTGCAAAAGGACAGCCCACTAAACAGAACGTTTAAGATAAAAATGCCTTACTAGAAATATGTGCTCCATTCCAGCACAGTGGTTAAACATAATTAAGTGTTCCCAGGGCATACATGGCATATGTGTATGACCTATAAAAAAAAGCCTGCCATATGATTTTGGTTTAAGGTTGGGGCGCTATGTTGTCGCATACACCTCGATATAAGGAACACAAAACTGACATAGTACTAACAATCCACATAAATAGATTTTAAATTTCATTTCCATTTTTAACATTTTGTAAAAAAAAAGCCACAAGTAAAATTTTGTTACAATCTTTTTTACCTGCACTCGTGTGACATGTAGGTACATAATACACGCCACTAGGAAGCATATGCAGAACACCAGGAGGACAAGGACAATAGTGCTTCTGCAAAAAAGTAAAATGTAATCAGGATATAAATGTTCAAACATAAATCTTACCTTATTTAGTTTTAAACACATGCCCATCAAGTTCTAGGAAAAAATAATAAATAAAAATACCTTGTATCCTAAGAACATTACATGTGCGGATTTCTCTTATAAACTGTGATTCAAGTTGCTCTACAATTACATGAAAAAAATCTTCTTCTGGATCCTAAAAATGACACTAATTTATACATAGGTTGAATAGGGAATCTATGCTGGGGGCTATTGTATTGAGACAGGCACAGCACCCATGAATGTCTGCATACCTGAACAATGTCTGCATGTAATTGGATGCATTTACTGTCCAGCTGATAATTTTCCACCTGGGTCCTTCAATTTTTAAACCAACTTTTGTTGATCTGGGTGGTGCTGAAAGCATCATCAATTCTTTGAATATTGGCAGATTCAGCACTCTGCATTCATGTCTTTATGCAACATCTTTGGGCAGCAGTGATTGACCAAGATCTACATTGCTGGAGAATGTGATTGACAGTAAAATTGTCTGAAATTCGAGTTGTGTATGGCTAGCTTAACCCGTATGTCCTTGGGTTTAAGAGGTTATACCCTGATCAGGGCTGCAGCTACAGCCATGATCCTAGTATCAAAATTAGTATCAACATTTTCTGCTGGAGATGCATTTTTCTGTAAAAGTGATCAGAGCAGCTATACAACCGTACGATCACTTTTAAAAGGAGTAGAAGGGGGCCTCTTCTCCAGCCACCATTCCCGTCATTCATCACTGTCAGGGACCGTGGGTCTCGCCGCGGTGCACGGATCTGCGTGTGCGCAGATTGCCCAGGCGCACTGATGTGCTGGCATTGGGACCTGGGCACATGCGCACTCATGCCTGGCACCAATGACGGTGCAGGGCACACTATTTAAACTAGCCAGGCGGTGATCAGATTGCCGCAAGGTCTAGTTCCTGTTACCTGTTTTCTGAAGTGAGTTCCTAGTTGCTGACCCTGCCTGTCCTGATTCCTGTTGACCTTATCCTGCTGTGATCCCTGGCTCATCCCTGACTATTCCTCTGCCTGCCCTTTGTTATTGGACCTCCTGTTGCTGAACCTTGGCTCGTGACCCGGTTACTCTTCGCCTACTGCTCTGTACCGATCTGCCTCCACCGTTACCGACCCGGCTAGTCTGACCACGCTTACTCCTGACTGTCATCCATCCATCCCACACGGGTCCTGGACCTGTCAGCCTCTTCACATCAGGCTCACCCCTGGCACATACCCTCAGCGGGACCCCTCTACCACAGTTGGGTGCACTCGGGGACCGTGACCTGGTCTCAGTCTTGCACCAAGTCCATCCCCACCATCAGGGGTTCTGGTGAAAAGGCAAACTGGGACTTAGACTCCGCATCCTGGGGAATCCCGTTCTGTGGGTAACTAGAGATCCTGCTAGGCGGTGCATGACAATCACTTATGATTTCGGTTGTTTGTTTACTGGCTGTTACCAGATAGTGAAGTAGCTAATTATTATTATACAGGATTTATGGCTCCAACAGTTTGCTCAGCGCTTTACAATATAAAGGGAGACAATACAGCAACAATACAGTTCAATACAAGAGGGATAGGAGGGCCCTGCTCCTTGGAGCTTACTGTCAGGGCTCCAGGTATGACCAGAGGTGTGTGGACTGACACAGGGAAACGCAGGCTTCAGATATGGTATAAACAATATAATTTATTAAGACTAACAATACAAAACGCAGTGCAAAACTAAACATAAACACAGTGCAAACAACCAAACCAAACCACCCACAGATAACAATACATACAATGCAAGGGTCGTCAGGCAGGCCGGGTCAGTAGCAAACGGGCAAACAGAGTACCAGGAACAGGCAGGAGAGTGGTCGGGGTCACAAGCTGGGTTCAGTAACTCATGGGCAGCGCGGTACAGAGGGTCAGGCAGAGAATGGTCAGGGTCACAAGCCAGGGATCAAACAGGAGAAGTCCGCAGAGGTCAGGATCAGGCAGGGTCGGCAACCAGTCAGACAGGAACAGGAATACAGGATATAAGATACAGGGGCCCATGGAAAACCACACACCACGGCCTTGACTGTGAGTCTGGCCATTCCTTAAATACAACCCCTGCAATCAGCTTCAGCACATCGGGCTGGGCACCGGACAGAGGCACATCGGGCTGGGCACCGGACAGAGGCACATCGGGCTGGGCACCGGACAGAGGCACATCGGGCTGGGCACTGGACATAGGCACATCGGGCTGGGCACCGGACATAGGCACATCGGGCTGGGCACCGGACATAGGCACATCGGGCTGGGCACCGGACAGAGGGACATCGGGCTGGGCACCGGACATAGGCACATCGGGCTGGACACCGGAAACATTCCTAAACTATTATTTTCATATATAACTGACTTCCAGAATGGCAAAAGAGAAAAAAACTGGAAAAAGTTGATGGTGTCTTTTGAGTATATCGAACATAAATTAAATCGGATTCTAAAAAAGTATTAACTGATAAGCATGTTCCAACCTCACAAAGAACATTTTGACAAAACATGGGGTCCATTGTACACCAAGCTTCAGTGTATAATGCACAGGTATTGTGTTTTAAGGATTGTAAATCCTGAAAATGTAGTCTCATAATAGAAAGGATACTGTTTAGCATATCCCTAAATCTTTATTGTTATAATGTAATACTTTTTTGACATGCAAATGTCATATGGATGTATTTGTCTTACATGCAGAAGCTAATATAAAGCCAGCCATAGACGATGAGATTCCCCACTCGATTCCCCCATCAGCACATTCAGTGGAGCCTTCCCTGCCAGGAGAACACAGTGATTATTGCTAGCGGCTATAGCCTGCTGGCAATAATTGCATGAGTAATCTGACACGCTGGTTGTACCCAAGTTATACAACAATCGTTTTGGGTACAATCAGCCTGCCCATAGATGATTCAAATCTCGCGGAACCAGCTGAGATTAAAACCATCTATGGCCGACTTAAGTATTGCAATTAAAATTAATGTATACTTAGCAAGTACTTCCACTCACATCAGCCTCTGTGCCACAAAAGGTTTAAAAGCTAACCTCCAAACTCAGTCATTTAGGCAAATATAATGTAAACTCGAGGCCAGTTGTTTCACGCTGGCATTTGCAACGGGCAAGAATGGTGCCATTTCCCTGCTTGCATTCTCCTGATTGAGCAGAAGTCAGCTGAATTCAGCAATCTTCTTATGTTTATAAATACCTTTTAAGATGATTTTTCACTGTAAAGCTATAGGTAACCATTCAGCCATTAAAACAATTTTTTCCAATTTGTTTTTTATTTTAATGGTAACATTTTCAATAGCAGTGATTACTTACTGTGGGATTATCAAAAGGTAGACAAGGCCAAATAAGGCAGCTAAAATTAATGAAAGTACCACTGCACTGGTGAAATATTCATCATGAAGCTGGTGATACTGTGGGAGGATAGAACAGAAAAACAAATTATTAACCAGGAAACTCACAATTACTGCTACAACATATGGGAAAAGGTACTGAAAATATGTAAAAACAAATATTCTTATCTTAACACTTTAAGATTGCAGCAAAGATTGTGAACATGATTCCTAGTCCTTTGAAAAACCAGTTATAATCTTTACATTTTAAATAAATTATTGCTGGGTTTGATAGGCTTAACAGTAATACGGTCTGTTATATTGACTATTTTTGCAAGATTTTTTGACAAAAAAAATCCCCTCTTATGTGAAGGATTCTGGTCATATCCGTGATATTATGTATAATTATAAGTTGATATAGATGGTTATCTCTTGACCTTGCATCACTATTAATGTGCATACGGCTTTAATTTGGTCTACAGGCAGTACAATACTTTTTATTAAAGGACACTGACATTCACAACAGGTTGGGTTCTATGTATGACTGTATTGAGTTCACCTAGAAACATAACTATTTTACCTTCCTGGGTGACGTTTACAGACAAATGAAAGGTACAGCCATGGAAGCCATGTTTGCTTTTGGTTATGCTAATATATCTAGGGGTTATTGGAAATATTTGGACCAATAACCTTCATAGTGTAAACCTGGTTCTATACGCTAGATACATTAACCACTTGCCCTCCTGAGGATTTACTACCCTTCCTAACCAGGCCATTTTTTGCACTACAGCGCTGCATTATTTTAACCGACAATTGCTCGGTCATGCAATGCTGCACCCAAATGGAATTTACATCCTGTGAGACCGAGGACAACTTTCAGGAACTATATACAAGTTTTTGACAGCAAAATCCTTTTCTTGGAGAGCTAGCCAGTCTAACGATTATGCGCAGTCGCGACTTGGAAGCTGTATGCAATCACCATCTTGTTAAGGTCTCAGCCATTTTGTTTTTCATGAACCCTTTCTCCCCTCCTCCCTCATCTAGAAAATGCAATTTGTAGCTGTAAATTGTAACAACTTCAAAAGATGCTCTTATCTTAAATAAAACACAAATAGATGAGCTCCAGAGCTGTAAACTGTCAATTAGGCTTGGCAGGATGTCCACATTGCAAAGACACTTTCCTCTGCCCTATCATAAAACAATAACCCCATCAGGCGTCACACATGACCTGTTAGGCATTAGGGCTCTAGGAATGCAGAGCGTGCCATCAAACATGTCACAATTTCAGATACAGTTCATAACATACAACAGGGACTGGGCACATTAATATTAGGTACTAAATATTTGGATAGATCATTTCATGTCGAGCCAGGCAAGTTCATACATGACTATGTTGGCACATAGGAGAGAGGAGAAAGCAGTCTCTTCCCTCCTGGGTGACATGCTGGGTGGTATGCTGTATTTGGTATCCCTTTGTTTGAAATATAATTCTGAATACTAATCTTCCAGTTGCTAGAATGCCACCTGCACGTATTGGAAGTTATTGATATCAGTATGAAATTGTAGTGCATCTTGATCATAAACTTGGTGGCCTCCTAAAACCCATCCTCAAACTGGATGATTGGTCAGTTGTTCTCAGGTGACACCCTTTTCATATCATAGAAAAGGACTGACAGGCCTGGAGAAGGGGAGCTATCGTTTAACATCAATCAAGAAACATCTATCGGACTTGAAAGCCAAGGCAACCTTTTTGCTCGGACAATTGGACTCAACCAGGACTTTGCAAGTATTTTGCCTTCTTAACTCCTTTATTTTATTTCTCTGTTGCTTTATTGCTCTCTTTATGTCTTTGTAACATATTTTTCTGTAAATATTTTAATTGCATCATTTTGACCTTTTTAGCAATAAACTCTATTTTAAAAAGTGTTGAAACTGTCTCTAAAGCTTTTAATGCAAACTAAAGAATCACTGTCTCTTGAAGAGTGCTACTGTATGTAATAATCCTCTGAACATACTTGTCTGTGGTGACAGTGTGTGTTACAGACGCTTATGCTAATATCATAGTGTTATTGCTAGGATTTGTGAGTTTCCTCCTTCTCTGTAAAAAGGTGGTGGTGGCAGTTTGAAAGGTAAATTGCGTGATTAACCTAACCCAGTAACAATCGCTCTCAGGCTGCTAGCACATAGATTGTGGCCCTGCTAGCTGGAAAATATTTGTGCAGGGCGCAGTTGAGAGTGGCATTGTTATGCAAGTGACAGCGTGGTGCAAGATCGGCTGGTCCTTAGGTCACGAGTTGGTGAGAAGGGCAGGGGTAAGGTGCCGCCTTCCGTCACAGCCAGCATCTCGCTTGTACCACTCCAGACTCCTGATTCTCCTAATCCAGCTGCCTGAAGGAATCCCTGAGCAGGGGATCCAGTGCCTGCCACTTTACAGTAAGACAGTTCCTGGTAGTCGGAAATCTGATTTTCCACCAGAGTGCTCCTTCCCCTATCTTGCCCAGGGGGTGTAGGTTTACTCACTTAGTCCTTTTCCTGTGTTGCTGGTGGGTCAGTGGCTGCTACCAGGCCTTCTAGCTGGGCAGCTTCTTCCCTGCCACACAGGTGCTCCTCTCTCAGGGGGCCAGTGAAGTCTATAGCTTTCCTTCTTCCAAAATTCCTGCCTGGAAGTGAGCCCCTCTCCCATCTGGGCCCCCTCCCAGGCTCCTACTGTCCAGCCTCACTTCCTCATCTTCCACCCATATTCTCATTCAACTCTCCTGCTTTTGAGGGCTCAGTTACTCTTAAAGGTTGTCCTGGCCCCTTGCCAAGCCTCCTGTTGGGTACTGGCCAGGAACCTCTAATAGTATAGACCAGCCGATTCTCGCCTCCGCCCACTGCTTCTAGATCTTTCTTCAACGTTCTAGAGCGAGGGTAAATCCCAGAGAGCTGATCTGCAGATCCTCTCAGCTCTTAACCAAGTTTGACCCACCTGGCTATCACACCCAGGCTATTATTCACCCCTCCTCACTAACAATTTGAGCTAGAGCTCCCCCTAGCTGACTAGGAGGGTGCTACATTTGATATTTAGTATATTATATTACATCATATATGTTATATACATATGATATTCTTACAAAGCACATTTTATATAGCAATTTGTAATATATTTTGATATACACACATTTGTTGGCTTCAGTCAGATCTAGGTATCGATCCTGTGTGAGTGGACATGGCCAGCTTGAGATGTCAATGCTGCTTGTCTGTTGTGCTATAGCAGCACTCAGGCTGAGCTATCATCATATCTCTCCCTGACTATGAGTACTGCTGCTCACCACCTCCACCCATGGGAGAGGGCATTCAATCACCCAGCCCCATGTGGTAGTGGGAGGAACTGCTTCGCTCTCTCAAGAGCTGTCGCTTACACCGTGTCAGCATGTATCCCACAGGTTCTGGCAGCTATATTTGGATTTCCATTGTGATGTACAGATCCTGATGTAAATGTATTGTTAAATGTACAGTATCTCACAGAAGTGAGTACACCCCTCACATTTTTGTAAATATTTTATTATATCTTTTCATGTGACAACACTGAAAAAATGACACTTTGCTACAATGTAAAGTAGTGAGTGTACAGCTTGTATAACAGTGTAAATTTGCTGTCCCCTCAAAATAACTCAACACACAGCCATTAATGTCTAAACCGCTGGCAACAAAAGTGAGTACACCCCCTAAGTGAAAATGTCCAAATTGGGCCCAAAGTGTCAATATTTTGTGTGGCCACCATTATTTTCCAGCACTGCCTTAACCCTCTTGGGCATGGAGTTCACCAGAGCTTCATAGGTTGCCACTGAAGTCCTCTTCCACTCCTCCATGATGACATCAAAGAGCTGGTGGATGTTAGAGACCTTGTGCTCCTCCACCTTCTGTTTGAGGATGCCCCACAGATGCTCAATCGGGTTTAGGTCTGGAGACATGCTCGGCCAGTCCATCATCTTTACCCTCAGCTTCTTTTGCAAGGCAGTGGTGGTGTTTGGGGTCGTTATCATGTTGGAATACTGCCCTGCGGCCCAGTCTCTGAAGGGAGGGGATCATGCTCTGCTTCAGTATGTCACAGCACATGTTGGCATTCATGGTTTCCTCAATGAACTGTAGCTCCCCAGTGTTGGCAGCACTCATGCAGCCCCAGACCATGACACTCCCACCACCATGCTTCAGTGTAGGCAAGACACACTTGTCTTTGTACTCCTCACCTGGTTGCCAAAACACACGCTTGACACCATCTGAACCAAATAAGTTTATCTTGGTCTCATCAGACCACAGGACATGGTTCCAGTAATCCATGTCCTTAGTCTGCTTGTCTTCAGCAAACTGTTTGAGGGCTTTATTGTGCATCATCTTTAGAAGAGGCTTCCTTCTGGGATGACAAACATGTAAACCAATTTGGTGCAGTGTACAGCGTATGGTCTGAGCACTGACAGGCTGACTCCACTCCCCTTCAACCTCTGCAGTAATGCTGGCAGCACTCATACATCTATTTCCCAAAGACAACCTCTGGATATGACGTTGAGCACGTGCACTCAACTTCTTTGGCCAACCATGGTGAGGCCTGTTCTATGTGGAACCTGTCCTGTTAAACCGCTGTATGGTATTGACCACCGTGCTGCAGCTCAGTTTCAGGGTCTTGGCAATCTTCTTATAGCCTAGGCCAACTTTATGTAGAGCAACAATTCTTTTCACAGAGAGTACTTTGCCATGAGGTGCTATGTTGAACTTCCAGTGACCAGCATAAGAGAGTGAGAGAGATAACACCAAATTTATCACACCTGCTCCTCATTCACACCTGAGAGTCACATGACACCAGGGAGGGAAAATGGCTAATTGGGCCCAATTTGGACATTTTCACTTAGGGGTGTACTCACTTTTGTTGCCAGCGGTTTAGACATTAATGTCGGTATGTTGAGTTATTTTGAGGGGACAGCAGATTTACATGTTATACAAGCTGTATACTCACATTGTAGCAAAGTGTCATTTGTTCAGTGTTGTCACATGAAAAGATATAATAAAATATTTACAAAAATGTGAGGGGTGTACTCACTTCAGTGAGATACTGTATGTTGTCATGCTATTGGCTGATGCCTATATAAGCCAAACATGGGTAAGCTTAGCATGCTGATTATTTTCAGGTACTTTTAATATCACTACTATCATTATCATTACCATCAGCACAACACTGAGGGTAATTGTTGAAATGTGAGGCTTTTACTTAAATGTATATGAGAAGTAATTTAATCTGTTAATTATTTAGTATGGCCATGTTTATGAATGTCCACCTAGAGTTTTGGTTCAAGTCTCTTGGAGTTTGTTTCACTTTATGTATCTTTTACATATTCAAAAAATGGTACATTAGGTAATGCATGAGGCTGGTGCACCCTTCTTGTGTTCTTTCATTCAACCTCTGGAGGAACCCTGGTTGAGAACGGCTGGTCTAGAACCAGGCTGATGTAGGCTGTTTGGAATATAGGCAAGAAAAGGTGGGCTGCAGCCTGTGCAGAGGGGATGAAAGGGGATCTACAAAGTAGGATGGAATGTGTGGAAGATTAGGAACATCAACTGCATTTGATTTACTTTCCCACCCTTAAACTTACCTTGAGCAATCACTGATTGCAGAGTGAAAAACATGCATGACTGCTGTGGTGCAGAGGTAAAAGAGCACAATTACATAGGGCCAGAAAGGTAAATTATTAATGCTATGATATTATCTAGCCTCTTTATTAATCCTCAAATAGTTTTTTTTAAACTACGTTATCGCTTTCTTCCCTTAGGTTTTTTTTTATACTTTTTTATCATTTGTATGAACTTTTTTTTTCATTGAGGCTGTTCATTTTTGTAATGCTGTATTAAAATGTTTTTTGTACCACAAACATAATTTTAGTGACCTAATAAAAAAAAAAAACAAATGAATATATGAATTCACATATGAATTAAAAAAACTTGTAGTCATGTAAATCAAATACTGTCTTTGTTTTAGGCCCCATTCATACCTGAGTGTTTTGTAGCGTGAAGCTTGAAGCTCCAAAACACTCAGGGAGAAAATATCAACGTATCTCTATAGTGATGGTTCATATCTCCACTCCTGAAGGCAAATGCTTGAAGGTCAAAAAAGTTTGGAGCTACTTTTGAATCTCGAGTCTGGGAGATTGATGTATTTTTTTCCCATAGAAATGCATTTAAAAGCTCAAACTGTGCATTTATGTGCGTTTTCGGCTTTTGAATGTAAAGGGGAACTCTGATGTAAGGGGGTCTCTGCTCACCAAAGCACCCCTTACATCAGAATCCACAGGGCACCCCTTACATCAGAATCCTTCTTACATTGTACTTATTGTACTGGGAGGCAGGAGAAGGGAGGGGGGAGAATTTACTCGGCGATCGGCAGTTGGATCGGCAGTCGGCACCGTTTCTCTTCCTGCTCCACGGCTTCAGTTCAAACTTCCCAGGCTCTACTCCTCTTCCTCCCGCCCTCTCATCATGTGTCTGCCCTGCCCACTTCCCCACCCACACATCTCCATCTCTGAGACACTGCCAAGGAGCGTGGGCAGCAGGTAGGTAGGGCAGACACTAAAGGAGAGAGGAGAAGAACCAGCTCTCTCTCTCCTGTCCATGCTGGGGGAAGGAGGAGGGGGAATTGTCAGCGCTGCCTCTGGGTTGCCTGTGAGAGAAACTCTCACCTCAATGCCCAGCAGCCAGCAAAGCCACTAGGGAGACACAGTCTGGGCTCTTGGCCCCCCACACACAGTGCTGGAACTCCAGGACCCGGGTGCAAGTGTGACCTTTGCGACACTGCTAATTCCGCCACTGATCTAGGGTATAGAGTATACATGGATGCATGCATATGCATAGAAGATACATAGGTGCATTTATAGATTGGACATATATTCTGAGTCTGTGGAGGGTCTGCATCCCTGACAAATTCATGAAAGCTGAAATTGAGGAACTTTTAATTATAAAACTTTCCTATAATTACTCTGATTTGTCATCTGCTTCTAGGATCCAATAAACACTACTCTGTCTGGAAAAGAATCAAGGTTGCCTGGAACGTGCTTGAAGGTCCCATTCTACACACATCCTTTCCCATTATTATTATATACAGTGTGCTTTATATTGTGACAACACACATTAGCCTGAACATACCTCTCCTAAGAATTGCTGAATAAGGTTGTCACATAACAACATCAAAATTGATGCAGCTGATAAGTACATCAACATCAACAGTAAGAAACAACAGAAAATATTTTTTTACTTAGGAGTACTTACTTTCTGCTCACGTTCAGATTGCTTATATTTCAAACTTATAAAATTCAAATCTGACATCTCTGAATCAGTCTGTCGAGCTTCAATCAAACGGCTAATGTAACGATTCACACGGGTTCCTGGGGTATTGTGTATGACATTTGTAGAAAAAGAGGAACGGTTCCTGAGTTTCTCGGAGGCTGTTCGTAAAGCTCTCCTCTAAGTCGCATGTAAACAAAAGGAAATATCAATTTGTAAAAAGTGATGAAATTAATACATCAATTATACTAGATAAGTTTGTAATTGTGAAACGCCTACAAAGTCCTTAGCTTTTGCAAGCAAAGTTTCTGTAGGGATGGTAGGAGGCCTCCTTTTATCACCTTTAATTAATGTATATAGTAGTAAAGCAAAAAACATAAAGCAGGATGGAGAAAACTAGCTAAGTATCAACCAAAATTATGAGTAAAAAACATAAAAACTGCAGGAGAAAATAACTATCTAGAAATATCACTGTTATATAATTACTCATATTTTTGGTTGATACTTAGCTAGTTTTCTCCATCCTGCTCCCCATCCCCAGGTTCTGAATGTTACTTGTGTTCAGGACTGTGAACTTGTAATGAGTTTGTGCTTTGATGAGTATTTTAGATAGATCTTTACTTCAAATCAGTTACTCTTGATACCATTTGGTTTGAATTTTGGTTTCTGCTTTGCAAAATAACTAGGTATTCCGCCTAGTACAGAATCAGCTCTCGCCATTGAGGCATTCCAAAGGGTTGAAGTCTGCAAGCTGTCCAGCAACACAATTCCATCCCCACCATCAGAGTGTCATGTGAAGGCCAGGTTCTCGCCTGTGCCTTGGTGAGAGCCTTCTAGCATCTACTGGTGACACAAGCACTTGCTGCGACACACAGTACAATAATGAGAATATGTATATTCTGCATTGCCTTCGTTTTTACAAAATAATATTATTTTTATAATCTAGTTATGAGACAGCTTGGTGGAAGAAGAAACATAGATTGTGTTGTGAAAATATCAAGGAATATATTGGTTAATAAAGTGTATATATAAAATATATTTATTGTTTGTTCTGCATAGATTGTGGTGGTGTTAAACTCTCTGTCATGTTTTCATTGTGGTCTGTGTCCCCACTGGGCAGCAGCAGAAAAAGAAACCTGCAGAGGAGGGGCGGCGAAGGTGGCATTTAGTGGAACAGTTGGCTGTATTTTCCTCCCTGCACTAGCTGAATGTCGGCGGGAGGGAGCATAGGAGAAGAGGGCATTGCCAACATGGAGGAAAATACAGCCGTTGGTTCCATTAAATGCTGAACCCCCCCACCCCTCTTCTCCAGATTCCAGGGTCAGCAACCAAGTGAAGCGATTCTGTCGTTGGGTATTTTGCGATCGACGGGTTGCCGCCCCCATCCTACAGCCTCCCCACACCCCTTGTTACACTGCACTAACCTCCACAGGTTATATGCTGGCAGTGCCCTCGCAGTGTCCCAGCAATTTGAAATCTCTGTACTTCAGGGCTGACCAATCAAAATTGCTCCTATGTCCTTGAAGCCCTGCAAAAAGAAGGTGGAGAAGAGCAGGGATTTCAAATCCCTGGACCACTACACCAGCGGCACGGACAGCTCATCACCCACAGAGAAGTACAGAAGGGACCATGGGGAAGAGGGGGTATAAAGGTAAAAATACACTTTTAATGTGTTTTTTTGTTTTTTTTTCAAATTCCACCCATTTATGGCTGAATACCCTTGAGCATGTTTTACCTTAGCGAGTAGCTCTATATGCCATAGTTTTAAACTTGAAAATAAATGAGCGATGAACCTTGTTCAAAGCTTGTTTTAAATTTGCAGACAAAGCTCCTCTACTGCTACACAGACTGGCATTTGCAAGCTAAGATCAAAATATGCTTTTGTGGACCTTAGAGAGCCAAAGTACAACTGCAGTGCTTTGCAGAATACTTGGGTATATACTCTTGTTTTTCACAGTCCACATGGATATTTGTATAATTATCTGCAACAAACAACTAACTCAGCAGTTAGTGTTGCTGAATCCAAATTTCAATTATTTAACAGAGGTGTTGCAGTAAAAAGGGTGGAGCCTATGCTGACAACTCTTACAGACTGACTCTGATTTTAAGGAACAGTCTCAGGATGTACAAATTTGCAGATTTCTAGGAACAGTCCCAGATTATACAAAGTTGTAAATATCTGACTTTGTAATGCCCATAACTTTAAAGCTGACCAATTGTTTCAAAATTTTAGTATATAATTCTCAATATTTGCATCTTAAATTGACACATCATTTTCTTCTGTGTTAACACTTATGCCAAAGCATTCAAAGTATATGTAAACCCTTACCTTGTAAAACAACCAATTCCATTTAAAATAGATCTTTTGTTATATTTGATCACATACCCTCTGTTATCAGTGGCAGAAGGAGCTCAGGGAGGAGAAACAGCAGAACACTGATCTTCTCATTGAATGGCTGTGTGTGTGGCGGGGCTGTCAGCACAAATATGAGTCTGATCATTAGATTTGCTCTCAGCATAGCTAGAGAACTGACCAAGCTGTGTTCCCATGTCTAGTGTGTTCCATTTTTAACCTCCCTGGCGGTATGATTATGTCAGGAATTTTGTACCAAAAGTGGTACCATTTTTTTGCATGGAAATTTGGTGTTATAAATTGTTGGCCTGCAATTCTTAGTAATTACTTACTTAATAAATACTCATAAAAAATAATAATATAATAATAATAAATTTAATTCAATAATATAATCAAACCAAAAACACTGAAATTTGAAATATAGCGCCAAGTTCGCACATCGCTGAGCTCAGTCGCAAAATCGTTTTCAGTGTCTGATGATGAATTTCCCCCACAAATCATTATCACTCAATTCTGCAATTGGTTCTGATTTACTATCGCTGTTCTCTAGCCGGTCTAAAACCGATTTTGACCTAAAGGGACGCTTTTTGGACGCCATGGACATTTCTCAGTTCCAGGCAGAAAGAACAGTCAAAATGCAGGCAGGGGACAGGACAAACCAGTAGGGACAACATGTATGTGAAATGGGTTGATACAGGAATGTTTTGCTATGAAATAATCGTTTTTAAAAAAATGTCATTTTTTAAAATTTTCAAATTTGCCGCCGGGTCCGGCGCCCGTACGTCCCGATGTCACAGGGACCAGAACACGGAAGCCAGATGCCGGAGGAGATGGCCGGGGATGCTGCAGGGGACGCATCGCAGGAGCGAAGGACAAGGTAAGCTCTGCAGGGAATCCCTGAGCAACGCCGCATGGTAAGCCCGAGTGTAGCTCGGGGGGGTTACTGCTTTTGGTACTGAAACTTTACCCCGAGCTACACTCGGAATACCGCCAGGGAGGTTAATAGCAGAGAAAGCAGAGGGACTGGCAGGGACACCAGGGATTTCACACAAAGGAATTACATGGTACAGCAGACTCACATCAGGAATATGACAGTCTGTGTTTACAGATTCTTTAACCCACAAACAGGGGCAGACTGACAACTCATGGGGCCCCCGGGCAATAGGGGATCATGGGGCCCCTGTGTCCTTGCCCAAACTCAAAAAAGCCTATGAAAAAGGTACCAGGGGCATCTCATGGGGCCCCCTACTGACCCCGGGCCCTCGGGCAGTGCCCGAGTTTCCAAATGGTCAGTCCGCCCCTGCCCACAAACAAATTATTTCTTTCCACTTGAAAAAAGTGTTCCTAAAGGCAGTAGTTTATTTGGAGGGTTTTAATTTGCAAGATCAACAGCAGAGTGTCAAAGGAAATATTTAAAAATGTTTACAACAATTTAAAGAGTTGGAGGGGAATGGGTGTATGTGACAAAAACACTGAAACTAGGAAGTAACCCGTGACCAAAGAACTACAGAAACAGTACAGGCAGGTGTATCATGCAACAATGACCCCCTATGCAGCCTGACCATAAATGATTTGTGATATTGTAATGCCACCTAGTGCATGATAGCAGAAAGACAACCTTGTATTGAAATATCTAGACAGTATTTGTCTCTACTTAGCAGAAGTCACTAAAAGATTTTAAAAACACAAAAGAAAAAAAATTCAGAAGATGTCACTGTGGAAAAAGACCAACACTATCATTGTGCCTAGAGGAAGACTAAATCTAGTCTCCTGCATGCTTTAAACCCTGAGTCCTATTGACTGAATGAAATAAGGACCAAGTTCACTATAGCTGATGTTTATTAGCCTTTTTTAAGAACTGTATTTGCACTAGTATATTATTATATATTTATATAAAAAATTATAATATTATTATATATTCAACCCCTAGGTCAGGTTACTAGGACAAACTATGTGTATTTTCTATTGCTGTTTTTATTTTATTGTCCTTTTTTTTTTTTTTGGAATCATTGTACACTCTTAAGTTAAAATAATGCCAAACGTTGTACATTATTTTGGCAGCACAAATGATGATGTATGAAAGAAAAAAGTGGTATTAGTAATTTGACTACATAGTGATTGTGGAGCACATGATACCCAAACAGAACACTTTCTTGAATCTAATTGATTTCCAAGATTTAGAAAAAAAAAATCATAAAAAAGGTATAAATAATTAAAGGTATTACCTTAGTTAACGGTATTAATAATTTGTTTACACAGCCATTGTGGAGCACAAAAAAATGCCCAAACAGAACACTTTCCCTGAATCGCCAAATTGATTCCCTACATTCAGGTTTTACACTTGCCTCTTGTACTAAGGTGTCTGTTTATGAACCAGCGGTAATAGATCGCTGCTCAGTTCTCTGGCATTCTCGGAGAACACAGTTCTCCTGTGAATGCCGTTTATGAAGCATATGTAGATCAGTTCTCCAAACGAAGGGAGAACGGTCTACAAACGCTGGAGAACGGCTGATTTTACTATAATCTCGCGAGATTTCAGTAAAAGATCAGTTTACTAAGCAGAGGTAAATTATCTCTGCTTAGTTTGCGGTCCCTCCGATTCTCCAGCTCTGGGCTGAAGAATCTGGAGGGAGAACACAGATCTCCAGAGAAGGGCTGAACATATTCTCCTGGTGTCATAAACTGTGAATGACCAGAGAATAGCTGCGATCCTCTGAATCTCAGCTATTCTGTGTGCCATAAACGGACACCTAAGAGACTCTAACACAATTCTTGCCTGAATGTTTGCCTGTACTTCCAACCAGCTAAGCTAGAGGTGATGTGAAAACTGTGTTGTGTAAGATGATAACAGCACTGTGATGGGTACATAAACACTGTGCTCTGCTCTGCAATGCTATTTGATAGGAGTTTGGAGTGTGTGTGCGTATGTGTGTATATATATATATATGTGTGTGTGTGAATTTCTGCTTAAATTCATACTTACATGTGTATGCATGCACTCATTGGCTCCCAAATATTTTGTGGTTAATTTTGGTGTCCTGGGTCAGAAAAGGCTGAGTACCATATGTGTGAAGAGTTGCATTCCTATAGTTAAGGTTTTAAAATACACACATTGGGGTTATTTACTAAAACGGCATGCTACAAAATCTGGCACAACTCTGCATAGAAACCAATTAGTTTCCAAGTTTTATTGTCAAAACTTGATTGAACAAGCTGAGGTTAGAAGCCAATTGGCTATCATGCACAGAAGCACCAGTTTTAGTATAGCTACCCTTTGAGATTGCAGAGCCTTTCACACGGACGTTCCTGTTGGGTCTGCTTGAAAAACGGGATTAGAACCTCTATTCTCCTCTATGGAGCAGCGGGTGTAAACAGACATGTGTCCGTTTACACCCACCGACATTCAATCTGATCTGCCAAAAAGAGACGGATAGGGATCCATTCCCCTTTCATCCACCGGATCAGATGGGATGCAAGTCAGATGGAAACGGACAGGAGGTCCTTGCCATACGGCCACCCATAGCGGACACGGACCTGTCATCCGCTTTCTCAGCGGGGATCAGTGGAGAGACCCCCTGCTGAGCAAGCGGATCCGCTGACGGGTGCGCCCCGTGTGAAAGGGACCATACTGTTGTTGAAAGGAAACCAGCAGTCTGTTGTTCTATTCAACTCATACGTACATACATATTTATATGGAAATATAGATAGTAAAAGTAATTACCTTATCATCATCCTCACAAGTCATTACATTTGAAAATGGAATTTCTGCTTTGAACATTTTACGACAATGCATGAGTTGAACTAAAAGGTAACAGACAGTCTTGAATTTCATCCTTTTGGCAGGCTTTATGTCAGACAGAATCAGTCCTGGAAATATCTAGTAAAAAAAGACAGAAAAATACAATATTATTAATATACAATTTAATTAGAATTGTGCAATAAGATAACAGTAAAAGGGTACATTTTACTTTTTATTTGAATTTTTGTTGTACATTTTGTCAATTTGTAGTGAATTTGTATTTTAAAAATATTCATCAATAAATAAGTAAAACAAGTTCAATAAAAATAACATTTCTTCCAAACATGTGGGTTTACATTTAATGGCAGACCCAAAATGATGCAATGAGGAGAAAGACAAGCAAATGTGTTGCAACAAGGAGAAACCATATCTTTTAATGAACCTTTTAAAAAATGAAAACATCTCAATGGTTAATTTAAATTTCCATTCTTCATTTTTTTTTCATAAAACAGGCCAAAGTATTCACCACTGTAAAGCAAAATGGTAAATGTTACCTTAGATTTTCTATCGCCTACAGTTCTCTCTTATATACTGTATATATTAGTGAATGCTGCATTGTTTATGTCAGGATCATTTCTAAGTCAGAGAAGCTAGGAAGCCTGGATTTTGTAAAATGTGTAGTCACCATAATCTCACCACACACACAAAATCTGAAATACACGAGGGAGTCTGAGCTGTCAGAGAGTTGTCAATGCACATCTAAACAAGCACAGAAAAAGAAGACAGCTGAGGAGATCAACATGTAAAACATGTCCATGTGCTCCCAGGGGTTAAGGGCAGGGGAACCAATAAAATGATCTAGATAATATTAAAAGCTGAACTTCTGTCAGAGTTTCAAAAGAGTTCTCAGTGCATAGTGCATCATAAGCGATCAGCCAAGACCAGGACACAACCATTCAAACATACTGTACACCTGAATGTTAAAAAGGGACATTTTCTTTTTCTATTTCACTGGAGAATTCCTCCCCAGGAATAAAAGGAGCAAGAAACCCTTCTGGAGTTTGCCCTGCAATATTGACAGCTCCCCAGCACACATTGTATACTCAGAGGTGACCACAGCCTAAAAGAGACATCATTTTATCAACAATGTCCACATCCCAGCTACTCATTGAAGTTGATTTACTAAAACAGGAAAGTACAAAATATGGTGCAGCTCTGCATAGAAACCAATCAGCTTCCAGTTTATTTTTTGGCAAAGCTTAATTGAACAAGCTGAAGTTAGAACTGATTGGCTACCATACAGCTGCACCAGATTTTGCACTTTCCAGTTTTAGTAAATCAACCCCATTGCTTAGCAGTATGTGTGTGTGTCCCAAAACACTCTCCATACATCTCCAAAATACGTTCGTTCCTAACCCCAGACACTACTAAACTACTCGTTCAGTCCCTTATTATCTCACGTCTGGACTACTGCAACTCCCTTCTCACCGGCCTACCCCAAAACAAGCTATCCCCGCTCCAGTCCATCCTGAACTCAGCGGCCATACTCATCCACCTTACCAACTGATCCACTTCTGCCACCCCCCTCTGTCATTCCCTCCACTGGCTCCCGATTGCCCAACGCATCAAATTCAAACTGCTAACACTGACATACAAAGCCATTCATAACGCTGCCCCAAACTATCTCACCGACCTGATACCCAAATACCACCCAACCCGTAATCTTTGCTCCTCGCAAGACCTCCTACTCTCTAGCTCCCTGGTCTCCACCTCCCACGCCCAACTGCAGGACTTCTCCAGAGCTTCCCCCATCCTCTGGAACTCACTTCCCCAATCCATCGGTTTGTCCCCTACCCTCCTCACCTTTAGGCGCACCCTGAGAACCCATCTCTTCAGGGAAGCCTACCCCACCCTCACCAACAGCCGATCCCCTCCACTCCTCACTCCATTCCATCGCCCACAGCCATCTCCTCCTGTATCACCATCCCCTCCCTCCTAGACTGTAAGCTTGAAAGGGCAGGGCCCTCTAACCCTCGTGTATCGTGTATTGTTTTGCTACTGTATGGTCTTATGTCTTGTCCCCCATTCTAATGTACAGCGCTGAGCAAACCCTTTGGCGCTATATAAATACTCTATAATAATAATACCCCTATGTTTAGGGTCACCAGTATTTCTACTGCTTTTTTATGCCCTGTGATGAAGCCCTGCCACTGAGAAAACAAAGGAGAAAATGACACAGGGTTCTCAACGATACCATTTGAGGGTCTCCAGAATGTCCGTTCTAAGTGGTGAAAGGTGTTTTTTTTTTTTTAAAAAAGGAAGAAAATCCAGAAATTTGTGTTGTGCAAAAGCTGTAGGTCCAGATACAGAAGATAGGTGTTGTTGCCTGTGGCAATGCAGGTGCGATCTGTGCTGCTGACTTCATATCCACCTATGTGACCTACGGACAATATAGGGAACTTTCTGGATAAGTTTTTAAAAGTTAATGCATGGAAGGCTTGTTGTTGCAACCTGTTCGGCTGAGGAAGTTCCGTGTGACTTACCATTTGATGGGCCAAGGCCGTGATATTATGACTAATGCAAAGCGGAAAGTTTGCTTGGAAAGAGAGCAATCATGACTTGGAATGCTGGCAAGCCACCGTTAAAGGAAGACTATTTCCCTTAGTAACCAGACACAGTACCTCCATCGGAGACCTAAGCTGTGGAGGTGAGTGGGAGCCGGTGGTTCCTATATGCTACCTGGCTCTGGATGCTGTACCAGCTAATCTGGAAGGGGCAAAGGACTAGGATTCCCTGTCTTGATGTTTGTGCAAAAGTGTTTGCTGTCACCCTTGGTAATGGAGAGGAAAAACCTGTCATGCCTGTAGGGGTGCCAGAGAGCACATGAAGCCTGTTGTATCATTGTGTGGCCACTTGGGTGAAGCAACCGGTTGCAGTGAAGCGGCACACTCAGACGCAACCCAGCATAAGCCAAGGAAGACACCTACTGTGGCAGTTGGTAAGACTATCTTTGATGGGGTGATGTGTTGTGGGAGTGACCCTAGTTGGTAGACCCACTCTTGAGAGAGTCTTGTCTCTTTGCAGTGCCTTGTACAGTAGGAAGGCAACGATTGAAGCAGAGCCTACAAATTGTGCACTGTTTAATGATGAAAAACATGCTGCATTCATACAAAATACTGACTTAAATGTGGTAGGGGAGACCACTAAGCTATATGTGGTGTCTCCCCAAGCAACAGCAGCTAAGGCAGCAGAGATTTGCCTAGAAACCTCCACGGAGCTCTGTGTGTTGGAGCCGGTGGATGTCCAGGACAACTGCGATGCCACTAGTGGAAAATTGTGTTGGTGCAGTATGCGAACCCTAAGAATGGTCAGGGCGATAATAGGTTAATTCAATTTGCTACAGCTGAAAATAAAATTGGTGCCAATGATTATTTGGGTAATGAAGTGCCACCAGCTCACAGTGATGGGAGTGTGATATTGCAACCTGCTGTGTCCAAAAATGTGGTATCACACTGTAACATGCCTAAAGGTGACAGGTGTAATGTGTCTGATGTTGAGCCACTCTGTCCTCCTGTATCTCCTTGAGCAGATGGAGCGGATCTGCATAGCACCTCTTATGGGAGGACAGAGGAAAAAGACCGGGAAGGTTGGACAACAAGCCTCTTAGTTAACCTAAACAGAATTTCTGTGGATAACCATGGGGTGAACATCACTTCTACTGTGCCTACAGGAGGGTCTGCAGATCTGCTTGTAGTTAAGGGTGTGTGGGCTGCACAACAGCGGTTTTGCTCACGACCTATAAAGAAATTAATGGTGTGGTATACCAAACTGGTAGTGTCCCTAGAAAAGACCTCTAACAGCTATGTGACCCTGAGTCTAAGAGGTTTATGGTGAATCCCAAGCCTGGCAGCGCTCTGGGAGGTTATTGTATTGTATTGAGTACCTCCAGCAGAGTGGAAGCCCCTTTAAGAAACACCACCTCTAGGGCATCAGCAAATTTTCACTTTCACCCCCTTCCTGCCCAGGCTAATTTTCAGCTGTCAGTGCTGTCACACTTTGAATGATAATTGTGCGGTCATGCAACACTATACCCCAACTAAATTTTTAAAATTCTTTTAGACAGATAGAGCTTTCTTTTGGTGGTATTTAATCGCCACCGAGGTTTTTATTTTTTGCTAAACAAACTAAACAAGAAAACATTTTGAAAAAACAGTTTTTCTTAGTTTCTGTTATAACATATTTTGTAAATAAGTAATTTTTCTCCTTCTTTGGTGTGTGCTGATGAGGCTACACTGATAGGCAGGACTGATGGGCACTGAAATGTGGCACTGATAGGTGGCACTGATGGTCATTGAAAGGCAGGACTGACTGGCACTGATTGGCACTGATAGGTGGCACTGAGAGGCGGCAGTGATGGGCACTGATAGGCGGCTGTCAGCATGAGGAGAGGACAGCCGATAAACGTCATTTCCTGTTTACATGTGATCAGCTATGACTGGACACAGCTTATCACATGGTAGAGCCTACGTCATCGACTCTGAGAGGCGGCACTGACTATCACTGATAGGTGGCATTAACTGGCACTGATGAGGAGGCACTGATGAACATTGGCAGGCATCAATGTTGGGCACTGAAAGGCAGCACTGATAGGCACTGCTAGGTGGCACTGATAGGTGACACTGATGGGCACTGATCGGCTGCACTGACTGGAACTGATAGGCAGCTGTCAGGATGAGGAGAGGACTGCTGATAAACGGCATTTCCTGTTTACATGTGATCAGCTATGATTGGACACAGCTGATCACATGGCAGAGCCTATGTCATCGGCTCTTTACCACGATTGGTGATGCGCTGTGTCCTAGGGACGCTGTGTCCAGTGGCGCACATGAGCAGCTAGAACAAGAGAGCTCCCGCCTGTCCGTCATTTCCCTATGCTGCGAGCAGGAGGTGGTTAAACAACAATTCTGAGCTACTATTTTTTTAGGTGCTTGATACTTTAGGTCAATATTTCTCAGTCACCAATACCTGCCAATGGATGAATGTATTCTTCCTTACCATGACAATGGAAGCAGACTATGAACTTGAGATCTCCCCCAGCTAATATCTTTATGATCATATTTTTCATCTCATTTATTATAATTATCTATATATTTCCTCTTTTCAGAGAGATTTTGGTGAATACTGTGGTAACAAACTTTTGCAGAGTTCCACCTTCTCTTTTTACAGTAATGTGGAGGAAACAAATCTCATAGACAGAGGAATAACTGTGTCATTAAAATCCGCCCAATTACAGCCTTTTCACCTTAGTCTGGTTTCAACCTCAGCTTCCACCTCTCACAGTGCTGCTCTCTAAAACAATACTGTTCATAATTTATTTCATATACACAGTACATACTATTGTAATATTCAATGCTTTACAGAGTACACAGCAGCATTCACACCAGTTCATGAAGCAGTTCGCAATTTAATATCCCTACCACAGTCAATGCTGCTAGTACAGGACCTCTGCCCACATCAAGTCTTCCCAAAATCCAGTTCATTGGCCAACAAACTTTTTTTATTTTTTTGCCTGGTCCTATTTTGGCTCGTCTGTATCTCATAAGAAACCGTGTACAGTATTGGTAACAATTAATCATGATACTCGCCCAACACCATTCTCCTGTCCCAAATAAAGAATGCCTGTATCCCAGATTCACGCTTCCACATATTAAATACTACCCTTGTGTTACTACATCTTACTTTGCATCATTATAAAATCTTAAACATTAAAATGCAACTGTAGTCTACTAAAAGAAACCATACAGATACATTGTGGGTAGTTTTGCCTGGTCCTATTTTGGCTCGTCTGTATCTCATAAGAAACCGTGTACAGTATTGGTAACAATTAATCATGATACTCGCCCAACACCATTCTCCTGTCCCAAATAAAGAATGCCTGTATCCCAGATTCACGCTTCCACATATTAAATACTACCCTTGTGTTACTACATCTTACTTTGCATCATTATAAAATCTTAAACATTAAAATGCAACTGTAGTCTACTAAAAGAAACCATACAGATACATTGTGGGTACAATAGGTACAAGGTAAATGTCTTAACTTTTTTTTTGCTCCCTAGCACAGCAGAAATGATATTATAGTAGCATGTGTTGTAGAGAACTTATGCTATCTGTGTGAAATTGATGGCCTTTCCGCAGTGGTTCAATGTGCCCACTGCTGGGTCATAATGACAGAGTTGCAATCAGTGGGCAGCATGCGGTTAGCTGACTTGGAAGCTTCAACTCTGACTGAATGGGTGCAGTCATCCTACACAGACAGCAGCAGTCGTTCTCTTGAGGATAAGACACCCACGTTTAAATGGCCTTGGGGAACAATTAACCACTTGCCCTCCAGAGGATATGCCCCCCTTCCTGACCAGGCCATTTTTTGCGATACAGCGATGCGTTACTTTAACTGACAATTACGCACTCATACAACGCTGCACTCAAATGAAATTTATGTCCTTTTTCCCACAAATAGAGCTTTCTTTCGGTGGTATTTGATAGCCTCTGTGTCTTTTATTTTTTTCGCTATATAAATAAAAATGTCCATGTTCAGTAAAAAAATGTAACAAATCAAATTTCTGCATAAATTTAAGCCAAAATGTATTCTGATATACATGTCATTGCAGAAAAAAAATCCCAATCAGTGTAAATTAATTGGTTTACATGAAAGTTATAGTGTCTACAAATGGCGGTATATATACTGGAACTTTTTCCTTCTTATACTAGTAATGGTGGTGATCAGCGACTTATAGCAGGACTGCGGTGGGCATTCTGATACTGACAAATTGAGCAGAAATACATAAATATGAAAGTGGTATACATTTCAAATAAAAACACTGACTAGGTTAAAACACAGAAAGGAAAAACTGTGTGCATGTAAGTAAAAGAAGTCCAAAGAAGTGCTTGTGCACTTTTGCATGTACTGTATTTCAGTATTCATTTCATTGAAAGGTAAGGGTGATGTTTTTGGTTAAATTGAATTAAATTGGTAGTAAAGCCTAATACCAACTATTCTGACACTGGGGGGGGAACTGACTAACTGTCACTGATATCCCCAGTGACACCAATACAGTGATTAGTGCTAATAAAAAGCACTGACACTGTACTAATAACACTGGGCAGAAAGGGGTTAACCACATTCCCACCGCCCTATAGCAGAAATACTGCTACAGGGCGGCAGAGGTGTGCAAAATCACGTATATATAGATGATTTTACATTTCTGGGTAGGAGGCATGCGCGCACCTTACCTGCGCCACCATTAGAGGCCTCGGCTGTCAATCACCGCGTCCTGGCCAGTGATTTCCCGCTGGCATCCAGTGATCACTGAGTATCACGGATGGGGGAGAGACCTGTATGTAAACAATACATATCTCTCCCCTGTCAGCTCCCACACACTGCTTTATATGGCTCTACATAGCAGAGCCATAAAAAGCAGCGTGCTTACAGTGTAAAGCACAAACACAGCACTTAGGGAAACAGCACACAGTTAACCCTTTGACCACCCCAGATGTTAAAACAATCAAAGGAGTAGGATATTTATTACATACAGTTTAACTGTACTTTCAGTTCATCTGTATTTTTTCGTTTCTTTTGCAAACTACAATTGGTCTTATTACAGTGTTATATCCTACTAATCTTATTTAACTAAGAAATACTGTCTGCAACATCCTCACACATCCTAATCCACAGTTACTGTACTTCTGGCCAGAAACTGTAGGAAAACAGTCCGGCAGATTTTGTTGTACATGTGTCACTCAATGTAATCTTGACAAAAAAAAAAGGTTTTTACAAGAAGGAACAATCTCTGTAGGTAGACATAATGAATCCTGCAGAACTAGATCTCCCCCACAGCTCCCATCTGCTTCTTTTACATTTTCAAGATCTCAGGGTCTGTGCAACCTTATTAAGGAGGGGGCAGATGCATTTCACTGGCATTTTCTGGTTCATTTTAAAAAGTCTTCTCTAATAAAGCATAATGAGTAACATTTACAAATTGAGCAGAAATACATAAATATGAAAGTCGTATACATTTCAAATAAAAACACTGGCTAGGTTAAAACACAGAAAGGAAAAACTGTGTGCATGTAGGTAAAAGAAGTCCAAAGAAGTGCTTGTGCACTTTTGCATGTACTATATTTCAGTATTCATTCCATTGAAAGGTAAAGGTGATGTTTTTGGTTAAACTGAATTAAATTGGTAGTAAAGCCTAATACCAACTATTCGTAAAAACATTCCCTCCCTGTATACAAAGACCTGGATAATGTCCTTTTTTAACCTGGTCTGCTCACATGATGCTGCAGATCTGAGGCCTAGTTCACACTGTCTTTGAAAGCAGGCGTTCTCTCTTTGCACATATCGAATATATTGCTACAAAAACATAAACTATCAAGTATCACTAAGATAATAAACTGGTTATAATTTTGCTAACTTTGCACTTGTCTCAATCAGAGAAAATGTACATTACACCTACTTTTTATGTTTCAGATGTATGCCGTGCCATTCGCTGACCTCACATGCCATCTACACATGGACTTGGAGGAGGGAGTGGGGTTAAGGGGACCAAGTAATGTTATATTTTTGTATGTTAAAAGTTGTATACCAAATAAAAATGTATCTGATAAAGATGCTGCAAGTTTCAACCAATCTTTTGGTTCATACATCACTGCCAGACAAAACAACTAGGTCTTACAATCCCACACATCTCTCTTCAGACTATACTGCAGTTGAACAATAAAGCCTGGTCCAGAACCCACCCCAGTCTGTAAGTGGACAATTTAAAGCAGCAACATAATGATAAAGTCAAAAAACAATACGAGCGCTGGATAACACACCTAGAAGCAGCTGGCATGAAAGGCAAACACCAAGAGCCTCCAAAGTATATATATCAAACAAGACAACGTGCTTTGACAACGTGCAAGCGCGCGAAACGCGTTAGGTAGGTGCCCTATATACCCTGTGACATCACACTACACGGCCCCTGTGGACAGCCGGTGGCCATTTTGGATTTTTTACTACTACCTAGCTACCTACCTACTACAGCATGTGAGTAGCATATCTGATGTTGTATCTATTATATCTTGGTGGATAATTAAAAATACTACACTATCAGTATTTTTTGTTGTTCTGGCTCGTTACTCCCGAGCCCCCCCTCCAAGGCATATTTGGGATGATCTGGTGGCCACACAGTGATCGAGGAATCTCCCTCTGTTGGTGAGACGAGTAGATATCCCCTGGTACCTGGAGACCTAGAGATTGTGATTTCTGCCCAGCTGTTGCAGGCCAGATGACCTTTCCCAGTGATCCAGGTTCAACAGGCAGAGGACCAGGAGTTAGTTAACACTCAAATGCGCATTACCATTGCGCTTTATGGTTAGTGCAATCTACACTCATCTCTGTGGGAACAAACAAGGTCACAAAAATCACCAATTTCTTCACTATTGTTTCACTGAGATTTGACACGATGCACTGCAAGGACACTCTTGTTGAAGATTCATAGTCACCATTCTCATAATTTTTGGACGGTTTAGATATTACCATATCCACCTTATGATTAAGTGGTGTTCACAATACCATTTTTTGTCTAGACACTCTATATGATTATATCATGGTATTATAGTAGCGCTGCATGTTCTTGTTTGATATATATATAATGATAAAGTCATCACTCTGCTCTGTCCTCCTCTCAGGAACCTGCCACTGTTATATGTACAGCACTGCATTATTAATAGAGTTTGACTAGTTTCTAGTGCTGCTTTTCCCTTTCTCAAGCGCCATGCATACTGGACAGTTAGTCCAGTGCATTGGGCTCCAGCCTTTAGCTGCGGTTGGAGGGCACAAGTGTCCAGAGCTGCCGGCAGCCTGTCAAACTCTTTAAGAGTCTGACAGCTGCTGGGGCTGGACAATGCACTTCGCTGTATGGATGTTTAAGGCAGTATGTGCTCAGGAATAAATGCCTGAAACACAGGCTTCTTGGTCAAATGCCTAGCGCCCCACTGCATGCTGTGGTCCCGTCAACTGGCCACTGCATTACTAATGAATTCAGTAGTGATGCAGCTGCCAGAGACTGATACTACCAAGTGCAGTGGGCAACTAGGCATTCAGCAACCCTGGAAAATGCTGATAGATATTTCAACCATTGTAGGCAATGAAAACAGTGAAATGGGCAGTAAAACAGATACAGTAGGTAATAATTATATTCTTCACAGGAAGACCAGTTTTTAAACTTTTTATTTGGTGACAGAGTTGCTTAACTGTTGATGTTGTATGTCATCTTTTACTTATTTGTATAAAATCTTTAAACATTTAAACAAAGAAATCCCATGACACTTTTGCAGTTTTCAGAAAATGATGGGCTTTCTTGCAGTGTCCTCTGCAATCTAAGTGTCATGGATAAATGCTTATTTATTTTTGTTGGCAGTCTGTATAATCTGGGTAATTAATGACATAAGAAAAAGAGGGAGGTTTGAGTCCCTCTTCTGACTACACCAGCTAATGAGTAATTTATTAGTTGTGTAAACAGCTATCTCCTGCTATTTAGCTGTGTTTCCCAACATAGCAGCTTTTTGATCCTGTTGAAAACAGCCTTGCTCTTTGGAGCTTACTTGGCTCCAAGTGGTAAATATTAAATATTCATAGGCAACATTTCATACGTATTTGATCAATAAAAACGTTTATAGCACGAAACAATAATTATAAAATCACTACACATTATTTATTTAAGGAAAAGGTAAACATTAAGCATGCTCATTATCTTTTATTTAATAGTTCTTTAGATTTAGTTAACTGTGTTATTGTAAAACATACCTTCTTTCTATGAGATGGCACAATGAAAAATGTTTCTATGTTATGCTTTTTCAAAAAACTGTTTCTTTCATGACCATAACCTGGTTCAACTTCATAATCCCCATTTAGGCACTCTAGGGTGGTCTTTGTTATGTGAACCTTCCTAGAAAAACAATTAGACAACAAGGCATGTCAAATAACTTGCTCAATACTTATACGCAAACACATTAATATCCTGTACTAAACTTAGAGATCGAAAATTACTGCAATGCTCACCAAACACTTTGCAATCTCATCATTTAATCTTTGTGAATAAACAGTTTAAATTGCAGTCACTGGCTATCTGCTCAGTGAAGACTGAGAGGTGAGTGATCAATGGTCTTTGATCACTCAGTTCTCAGACTAAAGCCCCGTACACACGGGCCAAATATCAACATTTGACCCGTGTGTACGGCAGCCTATCCAACAGAAGCTGGCAAAAAACGTCCAGCTTCTGTCAAAGGGGCATGACTGAAAAGCATCTACCGATCGGCATCCAGTCAGCAAAATAAATACGTGACCTCCTAAACTAAATCCCACCAAAAAGTCACACTTTCTCCCTAGAAAGTACAATATAATAAAATACCTTTTTGTGTAAAATTCAAATACAATTAAAATTAAAATAATTAAAAATTATCACCAAATACAATCATAAAATGTCCAATTCAAATGTGTCCAACAAAATGTGTCCAACAAAATCCAAAAGTCCAAATTCCAGACTTCCATCCAGTAAGATGGATAATAATCCTAATTTTTCAGCGAAAAGCCTCAAAACAAAGAAATAAACTATAGTGCATTACCCTTAAATAAGTAGATAATACTCTAATTCGTGCAAATCACAAACCATTCAAAAATGTGCAAAAACATTCACAAAAAAAAAAATATAATTATAAGTAATTTTTATATATATAATACACAAATTGTGAACACTCCGTGACCATTCCAACACTGTGTGAACTCTGTGACCCAACAAACAATAGTGCTAAATACTATTACCCTCTGTGAGTATTTGTATGCATATTCAATACTATGGACTCAAAACTCTTCCCATTCCTTCATTTCCGGGATTAGACTTCCAAGGTCCTCACAAAGATAAGACGACTCTTTGTCCCTATGCCTTGGTGATCAGTCTATAAGAGTCTTCTTATCTTTGTGAGGACCTTGGAAGTCTAATCCCGGAAATGAAGGAATGGGAAGAGTTTTGAGTCCATAGTATTGAATATGCATACAAATACTCACAGAGGGTAATAGTATTTAGCACTATTGTTTGTTGGGTCACAGAGTGCACACAGTGTTGGAATGGTCACGGAGTGTTCACAATTTGTGTATTATATATATAAAAATTACTTATAATTATATATATATATATATATTTTTTTTTTTTTTGTGTGTGTTTTTGCACATTTTTGAATGGTTTGTGATTTGCACGAATTAGAGTATTATCTACTTATTTAAGGGTAATGCACTATAGTTTATTTCTTTGTTTTGAGGTTTTCGCTGAAAAATTAGGATTATTATCCTTCTTACTGGATGGAAGTCTGGAATTTGGACTTTTGGAATTTGTTGGACACATTTGAATTGGGCATCCAGTCAGTGCTCGCAGCCATTGGCTGGGGTGTTCGGGTGGGGGTGGGGGGATTTGTGGCAGCCCCCCTATCAGAATATCAGAACACAATAGCTCAGAGGGGAAATCACCCTACTAACATCGGATAGTTAGTACAACGGGTTCCTCTTGATCTCATTCATTTTTTTTTTCGTTCAGGCCCCTGGGTTGAGTTGAGAAAAAAAACTGATAGTGTATACCTAGCTCTAAAGCTGGTGGGGGGCAGCTGCAGCCCGGATCAATGCTGCAGCCCTCTGGGTGAGTTTGTTTGTTTATATGTTATTATCTAAACCCACACTTCTCTTTTAAGGCTGAAGTCATACTTAGCCAGAGGCAGAATCTTATGCTGGAGAGCCATTTACCTCTAAGGAATCGCTCCCTTGCTGGGTCTAGTATTGATGAATCTCCATCACTTGAGGGAACTCTACAGCCTTTGCAAACACTCCCTTGCTGACCAATGCATTTGTCTCTACTTTTCCTAGACATTTAGAGAACTGCAAGAGTATCTACATGGTGCATTACCATGCATACTTTGGCAATGAAAGCATGCATGCTCACATCCTGGTCACTCCAAAAAGTTGGTCTGGCAATCTTGTGTACATAGGTAATTAAAGAGTTACAATGTATTTTATCTTGCTTTACAGTGTTTACTTTTAGGGACCAAATGTCCAGATGCAGATCAGACTCATTAAATAAATTAAAGAAAAGCAATCATTTGTCTCACACCAAGTGTGCAGTCCAGGCCCGGACTGGGACAAAAAATAGGCCCGTGCATTTTGGACTAAGCAGCTCAGTAGTAGTAAATATATCAAAGAGATACAATTCCACTGAATACCTAAATACCCTTCACCATCCTAATGTTAAGACAATGTTGTTTCAATATACAGTAACACAAAGCTAATATCGGTGTAGTACAGATTAGTGAATTGTGGCCGGAATATTGTAAGAAAAGTATCTAGACCCAAACATCGGTCATTAACACCGGCCACACCTTCATCAAAGTGACCACATGAAAGTTCATACCCTGGAGGAAAAATGTCAGATCAGACTCACTACCTCATAGGTCTGCACTGATCCACACCATGAAAAAAGAGGGTATGTCCTGTTATGTACTATTACTGGTTTAAAAAAAAACTAAAATTTATAGATTTCCAAGAAAAGTGAAATACTAATTTGAATGAGACCATTCTGTGTAGTAACACCAACAGTGGTTTATTTTGCAATTTCCTATCCTGAATCTGGGAAAGATACATTTGCATGTGTGTTCTGCCATAGTGCAAATGGTAAGGGGAGGAACATCCAACAACGCCAATATCAAACCCGCTCTGCAGGCCAGAGTACTTGGTGTCATTCTGGACTCCAACCTATCCTTCCAGCCCCAAGTCCAATCTTTAACAAACTCGTGCAGACTCCACGTCTGCAACATCGCCAAAATCCGCACGTTCCTAACCCCAGAAACCACTAAACAACTCATCCACTCCCTCATCATATCACGACTCGACTATTGCAACTCCCTCCTCACTGGCCTGCCTCGCCGCTGGCTATCCCCGCTTCAGTCCATCCTGAATACGGCTGCCAGACTCATTCACCTTTCCAACCGCTCCGTTTCCGCCACCCCCCTCTGCCAATCCCTCCACTGGCTTCTGATTGCACAACGGATCAAATTTAAAATCCTAACACTGACGTACAAAGCTGTCCACCATACTGCCCCGAACTACATCACTGACCTAATGTCCAAGTACCACCCAACACGCACACTCCGCTCCTCACAAGACCTCCTTCTCTCTAGTTCCCTGGTCTCCTCCTCCCATGCCCGCCTCCAGGACTTCTCCAGGGTGTCACCCATCCTCTGGAACTCCCTTCCCCAACCCATCAGATTATCACCTACTCTCCTCTCCTTTAGGCGCACCCTGAAAACCCATCTCTTCAGGGAAGCCTACCCCCTGCTAACTTGACCGACCTCCTCCACTCTTCCTACCACTCCATCCCCCACAGCTATCTCCTCCTGTACCACTATCCCGTCCCTTCTAGATTGTAAGCTCGAAAGAGCAGGGCCCTTGATCCCCTCATGTTTTGCATTGTATTGGTATTGTTCTGTCACATGTTCTGTCCCCCTTTGTAATGTACAGCGCTGAGCGAACTATTGGCGCTTTATAAATACTGTATAATAATAATAATAATAATTTGTTGATTTCTGCTGCTGTTTTTGGCAGATGTAAATGACTAGCACAAAGCGTATGTGGAAAGCTGTGCACAACCTGGTAATGAGGTGTACAAGCTCAGTGGCCACAGCTAGCTGCTCACACCTGTCAAAAACAGCAGCAGGAATTAGTCAATTCCTGCCACTGCCATTTGCACCATGAAGGAATGCCCATGAAATGTAGCCTTAAAGGACCTATTACACAAAAGGGTCCAAAACGGGTCAGTGACACCTATCTTAGTAAAGAATTTAGCTTTTTACACTTAAACTCTCAATAGAAATGTGGACCATGTATTTATGTTGACCTAAGACCTTATGACTGATATTTCTATGGTAAATTCTGGGAAACAATAACTAGGAAATATATTTATGTTTAATATGGGTGTCCTGCCTACATCCGTTGCTTGAGTAATGGCTCACCCCCTGTGAACCAAAAACAGTAAAGAAAAGCTCACTAATATTTATAAACTAACATACTAATAAATTATATTGTGTCCTGGTCCAATTTACAGAATTTGAACTTACCACTTATTATAATCAAGGCATAGTTTTTTTTTTCTTTTTGTTCTATTACTGTCAATTTCCAACGGAAGTGTCTGTTTTAGATACCCCTAGAAAACAGTCTAAATGTAACTGATCTGACCACAGTAAATTGAAAAATTGAAACTGCAGAAAATTCCATACTCAAAAGCCACAGGACCCAAAATGGGAGCTTGGACCCCCTGTATTGCATAACAAAAGAGTTTTTTCTACTTTCTATTTGATAAATTGAATAAGTCTACTTGCTAACACAGCAGTGAACAGAATAAATCTAGGGCTGTGAATGAACAGGAACTGTTACTTTATTCTGTACAGATGGTAAATAGGGGAAGAAATTATGTTGGCTGCCCACACATTGTGTATTATTGCATTATCATATGGCTACTATTATAATGCCAAACTATTATTTCCATAACTTATTGCCCATCATAATTGATCATTGCACTTGTCTTACTGAAAAAGTATGTGTAAATGAAAAAGAAACACAAAAACATACCCAGGCAATCCTCCAGCTTCCATTACATTGGCCAGTGTAACGTCATTGGACCAGACATCATACTGCCATTTGCGAAGCCCCAAGACACCACAAAGAACGCGGCCAGTATGCAGTCCAACTCTCATGTTGAGATCAACTTCAGTTGCCTCTGCAACAGATCTAAAAGCAAGGATATTACATTTCAGCTGTATTCTACACAGTGTAAACTAAAATATAACAAACATAAATTCAAAGGACAGTTTAGAAACATAGCCACTACTAGGGTGTAGGTTTAGGACTTGTTGTGTGAAAGCCTGAACAAATATTATAAATAAACCAAGGTCAATATATCAAAGAAAGTATAAATGCTAAATATCTAAAATGAAGTAAAATGCGCCCTGGGCATTACTGCTATGTGGGTGTGCTAGCAATACTGGCAGCTTTCTTGCTTGCAGCTCTGTGGGAACATCCATATAGCAGTGATTTCATTACATCTGACTGCAGATACAAAGTGGTACAGAGCAGAGGGCAGCTCTCCTAGGCTCCACCTTAGACTTATCACACAAATCCTAGAGAAAGCTTAGGAGGACTTTCCGCTCATTTCACATCAGGTTCTTCCCTGCACCTCACTGCATCTGAAGTCTAGTAAGTTCACATAAATGTAAGATGGCATTATGGCGGCTTGATGTTTGTCTCCTGGAATGAAGGATTCTCTTTCTTGATATTTTATTAAGAACTCGGATATTTCAACCTAAAGTTGAGAGTCCATTGGTTTCCCATTGTAATTTGAGATCTCTATATTCTAATCTAGCTGGGATGTGGTCTCTGCTTCTCTTGGAGACACTGTCCACCATTTAATTGCGTCCTATGTACAAGCTATTTTTGTCTCTAGCTCTGGGGCCTTGATGTCTTCATGGGGTGATTTTCCTTGGGCCAGAAAGCGCATATACGTTACACACATATTTCATCTGTACCCTAAGACTTGTTCTTACATCTGATATCCTGCTCCCCAAGACACAGGGAGATATTTCAGATTTGAGTATGTATATTTTCAAGTAAATGATTTGTGGGTCCTGAAGAAGCGGGAATACCCGTGACAAGCGTTGACTTACGTTATTGGACGCATTTTATACCCAAGGGAGATGGTTAATTTTTTTATGTCAATTTAATAAACTGTAATTTTTATGCATATTTGTGTCTGTGTGTAAAATAGATAGGTCCACTTGTGAACCCCTGCGGTATAATTAAAGTCCCAGTTCCACACCCCAATTTGTACATGAAGTCTAGTAAGATTATTGTTGGTACGGGAGACTGGAGAATTTTTACATGGGGAAAACTAAAAGGGAGGAGTAATTTTGCTTTGAAAGAAGGGAAGAATGGTAATTTCTGTTTAGAAGTGTGACTGAAAAAGTTCTGAATGAGCATTTGTGAACTTTGCACTCTGTACGCAAGGCCATACATTACATATGCCTAAAACATTGCACTCTGTATACTGGGAGTGCAGTGGTCAGGTATATGCAACATATAGAAAAGTATGCAGAGTGTAGTTGTCAGGAGTATGTAACCCTTGACTACCATATGTTGTATGGTACATACTTATGGCTGCTGAATTCCACAGCCAGTACTTTACACTGTATAGTCCTAACCACTGCATTCTGTACACTGGGCTGTATATTACTTCTGGCCCCTGCATATTGTACATTACATACTTCTTGCACCTGTACTCTGCATGTTACATACTCTCGGCATTCTGTATGATACCTACTTTGGCTTCTGGCTCCTGCACTTGTTAAGTTATATACTTCTGACAACTGCGCAGTATGATAAATGTATAGATATATTTAAATTATATAAGTCTCTATCATTTAAAATACACCAATGATAAAAATGATAGACCCTTCATTTCTTTGTAAGTGGGCAAACTTACAAAATCTGCAGGGGATCAAATCATTATTTTCCCCACTGTATTTTTACATACACGGGCCACTGCACATGCAGAAGGTTGTCAATAAAGGAACCTTGGAAAAAGGTAATCTTAAAAACTAAACTGCACACCATTAACTCTAGATGTAAGATGCTCTAATAGTCATTATTTACATATGTGTGTCATTTTCCTGTAAAAGGAATTATTTGAAACATTTTTTTAACACAGAGTATGTGCAGAATGTCTACATTTGCAGTATTCTTACTACTCTATTTGTGGTCTATTTAGGCCCTGTATTGGTAAATTGCTAACCGTGAGGGAAGGCAGAAAGGCCTGTCAGGCTTTGGTACTGCTTATCCTCCTTTTGCATTTCATTCTGAATATACACTACATTGCCAAAAAGTTTGGGACACCCTCCAATTTATTGGATTCAGGTGTTCCAATCACCTCCATGGCCACAGGTGTATAAAATCAAGCACCTGAGCATAAAGACTGCTTCTACAAACATTTGTGAAAGAATGGGTTGCTCTCAGGAGCTCAGTGATTTCAAGTGTGATATCGTGCAATAAGTCCATCTGTGAAATTTCCTTGCTACCAAATATTCCACGGTCAACTGTTAGTGGTATTATAACAAAGCAGAAGCAACTGGGAACAACAGCAATTCAACCATGAAGTGGTAGACCATGTAAAATGACAGAGTAGGATCAGCGCATGCTGGATCACATAGTGTGCAGAAGTCTCAAACTATCTGCGGAGTCAATAGCTAAAGACCTCAAAACTTCATGTGGCCTTCAGTGCACAACAGTGCATAAAGAGCTTTATGGAATGGAATGGGTTTCCATGGACGAGCAGCTGCATCCAAGCCTTACTTCACCAACTGCAATGCAAAGTGTTGGATGCAGTAATGTAAAGCACACCACCACTGGACTCTAGAGCAGTGTTCTCAGGAGTGATACATCAAACTGTCCTGCGCAGAGTCCTGGCCTCAACCTGATAGAACACATTTGGGATGAATTAGAGCTGAGACTGCGAGCCAGGCCTTCTCGTTCGACATCAGTGCCTGACCTCACAAATGTGTTTCTGGAAGAATGGTCAAACATTCCCATAGACACACAAATGATATAAGGTCTGAGATTAAAAATCCCATCTCAGTATTTGCAGATGACACCAAGCTGTGCAGTGGAATAACGTCCTTACAGGATATCTTCAATTTACAAGCCGACCTCAATGCACTGTTTAATTGGGCAACTATGTGGCGAATGAGGTTTACTGTTGATAAATGTAACGTTATGCACTAGGGAGCTAAGAATATGCATGCATCATACATACAAGGGGGGGTACAACTGGGGGAATCAATGGTGGAGAAGGATCTGGGAGTTCTGGTAGATCACAAGCTTAATAATGGCATGAAATGCCAAGCTGCGGTTTCTAAAGCGAACAAAATACCTCTTTTAATACGACTCCAGAGAGAGAGATATCATATTACCCCGATACTAATCATTAGTAAGACCTCATCTGGAATATGAGATTCAGTTTCACCAATTCACAAAAAGAACATTGGGGAACTTGATAAAGTACAAAGAAGGGCAACTAAACTGATACGGGGCATGGAGGAGCTCAGCTATGAGGAAAGATTAGAGGAACTTAATTTATTCTCTCTTGAGAAGAGGAAATTAAGGGGGGGATATGATCAACATGTATAAATACATCAGTGGTTCATATAGTGAACTTGGGGTAGAGCTATTCACCCTGAGGTCATCACAGAGGACAAGGGGGCACTCTTTATGTCTGGAGGAAATAAAATGTAATCTCCAAACACGGAAAGGTTTCTTCACAGTGAGAGCTGTGAAAATGTGGAATAGACTCCCTCAAGAGTCGGTTCTGGCCAGCTCGGTGGATTGCTTCAAAAAAGACCTGGATTCTCTCTTAGATACACAGAATATAACTGGATACTAATATTTATAGGTAAAGTTGATCCAGGGAATATCCGATTGCCTCTTGGGGGATCAGGGAGGAATTTTTTTCCCAGCAGGAGGAAATGGGATCATGCTTTGCTGGGGTTTTTTTGCCTTCATCTGGATCAACTGTGGGTATAGGATTATAACTTTTTTTTTTCCTATGGTTGAACTGGATGGACTTTTGTCTTTTTTCAGCCAGACAAACTTTGTAACTATGTAATGCCTAAACCCTGTGGACAGTCTTCTCAGAAGAGTTGAAACTGTTATAGCTGCAAAGGTGGGCCAACTCAATATTGAACCGTATTGACTAAGATTGGGATGCCATTAAAGTTTGTGTAAAGGCAAGCGTCCCAATACTTTTGGCAATATAGTGTATTTCTGACCTCTACATTTTTTTACTTTACATATTTCTGATCCTTGCTCTCTGCTCATTACATACTTCTAGCCCCTTAACACTTTACATTACAGATTATTGGCTCCTGCATGCTGTTCATTACATTATCTTGGCCACCTCACTCTGCAGGTTGCATAGTCCTTTCCCCAACACTTTGTACCCTACATACACCTGACCCCTGTGCTCTGTACATTACAACCTTTGAACCCTGAACTCTGTTACATACAGCTTATGCCTGCACTCTGTATGTTACATATAGTATGTCGGGCCCCTGTACGTATTTCTGAGCCCTGAACCCTGTATGTTACAAACACCTAAACCATATGTTACTTGCCTGTATGTCCAGTCCCTTTTAGTTTGTACATTACATAATTATGACCTCTGTACCTGTATATTACATGCCTCTGACCTTTTCAATCTGTAGACTAAGTACTTCTAAACCTTGAACTCTCTACATTACATATGTCTGGCTCTTCACTCTGTTATGTACTTTTGACCCCTGCACATTGTACACTGCATACGTCTGCACCCAAAAATTGTGGTTGGAAGGATTATGGCAAATTTGGGCAGTTTATACATTAAATAGGCTCCTATTCTGTTAACCATGCCTCTTTAGTCCATGCTCACTGTTCAGTGCAATGAGGTCCATGCTTCAGTGCACCAGTCTATAATATTATTACACTTTTATTGTTAAACTTTTTGACTCAGCATTCCACAATTTGGTAGACCTACCTTTAATATAACATAGGATTTAGGACCAGAGGCTTAGTTCCTCCACTTATACTCTCAGCACCAGCACCAGCACCAGCGCATAAAAGAATAACAAAACCTTCCAAAAGTAAATATTTTGCGTGGGTGAGATACTAACAACAATTTATAACTGTGCTTTTGAAAGCCATACCTGTTCATGAATATTTAACAACTCTTTTATCCAACTGCTAGGTTTATTGTTGATGGGCCCTTAAAAGAAGACTCCAGACAAACTCACAACTCTGATACATAGGATACATTGAAGGGGTCTGTGCCCTCCATAGTGCTGGATTGCTGTGACGGCTATGCCTCTGGATGGACATACTAGGGGATTTGTTGAAGATTTTAACCATTTGCCGCCCGGCCTATAGCCGTTTGGTGGCGGCAAAAATGCTTTACCTTTCCGGGTGCACGCCATTTGGCGTGCTCCCGCACATGCGCAGTTTGCGCGGTTGCAGAGCCGCGCAGCGGCGCGATCTGTCACCGGCCGTGTACCTCGGACACGGCCGATGACAGATCTGAGTACTGGCCCCCTTTGCTGGTGCCATGTGACCTGCTGTGCCCTTGGGATTTCTGCATTTATAATTGTCCTTTTCCTGGTTGAGACCCTACCGTCATGGGACCACACCACCATGGCTACTATTTATAACTGTTGTCTGTAGTCATTCAGCTATAAATCTCTGAATTTTTAGGCTCATCTTATTCCTCTTGTGATACTCAACATGACATGTCAGACAGAATCAACATATCAGACTACGGTTTTCAAACCTTAACTCATGAGAGTATGTGGGGTTTTTCTGGTTTCCCCAAGGTTTAAACCTACATTTGATATTTTATCTATTGTTTTATATGCTGACATAAAGGTGTAATAAATTGTCCTTGTATAAATTTCATGTATTTGTATTATATTTGGTGCCAAACAAAAGGGTATGAGAAACTGCACACTGTCAGGGAATACATGTACCAATGCAAAAAATTAAACTTTAAAAAACTGTTCAACAGGGAGCAACTCTTTCAAAAAGCTTTAAATGGAAAATTTAAAATGCACAATTGCTTTAAATGTTATGCTTGGGGTATGCCTTAAATCCCCCTGTGAAGGATGTATGAAGGAAAACTAACATTTAAAAAAAAAAAAATTTGGCCGCAAAATGACATTTCTCGACTAGCTTAATTGTGTTTGTAAACAAAATCATTATCAAGGTTAATAGGCACAGGACTGTGAAACAAAGGGTATGGGGAGCTGGACACTGCCCTTGGGAACATGTACCAAAGCAAAAATAATAATAATAATAATGCTTAGTGTGGAGCAGCTCACTTAATAAAGCTTAAAGTGACACTAAAGCTTTTTTTTTTACTTTTTAAAATAACAAACATGTCTATATTTACCTGCTCTGTGCAGTGGTTTTGCACAGGGCAACCCCGATCCTCTTCTTTTTGGGTCCCTGCCGGAGCTCCTGGCTCCTCCCCCTCAAGCAATGCCCCCAGGGAAAGCCGCTTGCCCTGGGGGCACCGCTGCATGCTCATCCCCTAGCCGGTGCTCTATGCGTCCATAAGACACACAAAGCTGTGGCTCGGCCCTGCCCCCCGCTTTCTCCTTATTGGCTCACTGGCTGTGACTGACAGCGGCGGAAGCCAATGGGCTCCCACTGCTGTCTCAGCCAATGAGGAAGAAGAGTCCCAAAACAGCAGAGGTTGTTGAGAACTTCGCTGGATTGGAGGGGGCTAAGGTACAAAAATTGCAAGGGGTGGGGGATATATTATTATTATTATTATACAGTATTTATAAAGCGCCAATAGTTCGCTCAGCGCTGTACATTACAAAGGGAGACAGAACATGTGACAGAACAATACCAATACAATGCAAAACATGAGGGGATCGAGGGCCCTGCTCTTTCGAGCTTACAATCTAGGAGGGAGGGGATGGTGGTACAGGAGGAGATAACTGTGGGGGATGGAGTGGTAGGAAGAGTGGAGGAGGTCGGCAAGTTAGCAGGGGGTGGGGTAGGCTTCCCTGAAGAGATGGGTTTTCAGGGTGCGCCTAAAGGAGAGGAGAGTAGGTGATAATCTGATGGGTTGGGGCAGGGAGTTCCAGAGGATGGGTGACACCCTGGAGAAGTCCTGGAGGCGGGCATGGGAGGAGGAGACCAGGGAACTAGAGAGAAGGAGGTCTTGTGAGGAGCGGAGTGTGCGTGTTGGGTGGTACTTGGATATTAGGTCAGTGATGTAGTTCGGGGCAGTATGGTGGACGGCTTTGTACGTCAGTGTTAGGATTTTGAATTTGATCCGTTGTGCAATCGGAAGCCAGTGGAGGGATTGGCAGAGGGGGGTGGCGGAAACGGAGCAGTTGGAAAGGTGAATGAGTCTGGCAGCCGTATTCAGGATCAACTGAAGCGGGGATAGCCAGCGGCGAGGCAGGCCAGTGAGGAGGGAGTTGCAGTAATCGAGTCGTGATATGATGAGGGAGTGGATGAGCTGTTTAGTGGTTTTTGGGGTTAGGAACGTGCGGATTTTGGCGATGTTGCGGAGGTGGAGTCTGCACGAGTTTGTTAAAGTTTGGACTTGGGGCTGGAAGGATAGGTTGGAGTCCAGAATGACACCAAGAACTCTGGCCTGCAGGGCGGGTTTGATATTGGCGTTGTTGGATGTGATGGAGAAGTCAATGGGGGGTGGGGTCCGGGCATATAGAACACATGAAGGTAAAAAAAACCTTCAGCCTTTAGAAACACTTTAAAGGGCAACATTGAAAATACACAATTTCTTGAAATACCAAGATTAGGTCATGTCGTAAAGATTTTAACACACTGAGTTTAGAAGTTGTCAATTCATAGCACTAGTCAAAAAACACATTTTATCAAAGCAGGTCGTTTTTCCCGAAAAAGCTCAACGTTTAGTTCACTGGGTAAGAAAAGAAGTCTCATTAGTATAAAACAGCGTAAAACAACTTGGGAGATTTTAGTATACATAGTTTGAATAATCACCAATTCTCAGGACTACAACATTAATGAATATTGTCAACGCAGTTCTTTTTTTTTTTCACTAAAGGCCCACCATTTAGTTCACTGTGTTTGGAAAAAAAACTGTTAGCGCCTTAGTTCAAAACAACAATGTGGTTGTCAAAACAAACCGCTGTTTTTTTCCTAAATAAGTACAGCTTTTAGTACAATGAGTTTGAAAATAAATTCAGCTCCTAGATCTAAAAATAGCTGTATTCTGTGAAACAATCATTTTATCCTAAATGCAGCTTAATTCACATAGTTTGGAAGTAAATTGTCAGCTCTTTAACCTAAATTATCATCATATTTTGTCAAAGCAAATCTCTCTTTTTACGAAAACAAGTGCAGTGATTGGTTGTGAAATGGAGCCTTGTTATTTTCTCAAGAAAAGATCTTTTCAGTAGTTTTTGAATGAGTTGTCAACCCCTGGTACTGAAACAGCAAGGTATTCTGTACAAAACAGGCAGCCACATATTCTGTAAACACAAACCTTTATATTTTCTCAGTGGGCCTTAATGCTCTTCTCCAGCCAAAGCGGTTTGATCTGAATTGGCTGGAGATGAACTAGGTCTTTTCCATACTGGGAACAGAAAGTGATGGCAAATTTCTTAATGGGGACACAGGTAAAAATTACATATCTAGCAGTATAAGAAGCAGGGCCTTTTTTTAAACGGGAACCTATAGGAATGCATCAGCACCTCCAGCACTGAATGTATGTAATGGAAAGGGGTTCTGATGGAGTGTCTATTGTTGCTGGCTGCTGAGGGATCTATTGTTACTGGGGGGTCTATTGTTGCTGGGGGAGTGGTCTTATGATTCAGAGGACCACATGGTGTTGGGAGGGATCTACTTTAGAGAAAGGGGTCTAATGTTGCTGGCTGCTTGAGGGTCTATTGATGCTGGAGGGGGTTTATTATTGCTGGGGTTGATCTACAATATTGTTGCTGGGGGGTATTGTGCTGCAGGGGGGTATTTTTTGCTGGCTGCAAGGGATCTATTTTACCAGTTTTCTTGTTAAAATTTAAAAATTCCATACAAATTACCAAAAAAAGGATACTTGGTTCTGTATTCTCTAAAAGGGGGCAGTACTGGGAGGTGGTTGGGAGTGGAACCAAGGGATAGTGTTTGAAAGTGGGTAGGGGTGGAGACAAAGGGAGTACTTGCCCCTATTCTTTGAGAAAAAAACCCTGGTAAGAATGGTTAGAAAAAACTTAAATCATCTTGGCAAAATAATGCTACAAAAATGCTGAACAGCTTTAACAACCTGCATCTGAAAATAGATTTTCATTGCTCTTGTTGCACAAATTATGGCATTTTGGCAAATTCTTTCTAACAAAGTGATTGAACACACTGGACAATTATGTGCTTGTAATTTCCACCTGTCTTCCTAATACACATTACCCTTTTTAACTCCCTCCATTCTTAATATGGCACCCTGTGTGCTGTGTTTTCATCTGTGGGTCTTTTCAGTGTAATTCACTGCAGCTGACTGGGTGCTACAGAAGGGCAAACTGTTCCTTGATACAATTTATGGTGAGAAACATCAACATGGCAACAAATTGATCTGTTTTCAATATGACAGGAGTTGGTGGTATGGAAAGGGAATGTAGAGTCTGGCAACATGAGAACCGAGAACACCCTGGTGGAAAAGCTGATAAATATGTGGAAGAGTCACATGTGATAAGTAAACAATAAAGTACAATGCCTTAAAATGACTGGGCTACCTTTGATCCAGATACTACTGAAACTCTGGAAACCTTTAAAGTGGAGTAAAACAAGAAGAAGCGCACCAACCTTGCGCATTACCTCAGTAACCAAAATTTATTTAGTAAAAGAATGGTACTCACAAACAGCGAATAAAAACAGGTATGTAAGTCCTCCAAGGGACTTTAAAGGCAAGGGACGCGTTTCGAAGGTCATGCCTTCTTCCTCAGAGCTTTTACTAAATACATTTTGGTTACTGAGGTAATGCGCAAGGTTGGTGCGCTTCTTGTTGTTTTACTTCACAGTTCTGTTCGGGCTTCCCCAGCCTTGGTGTGGAGCTGCATGACCTTGTTTATTCCGGTGGTTGTTTTTCGGGAGTTTGATTTCATCTACTTACCACCGGCCTGGGTCCCGGAGCGCAGGAGAAATCGCATTTGGTTCATAACCTTTAAAGTGGACCAGGATAAATGAGCCTTGCAGCTACTACTACACATGGACAATCTTGAAAATGGAAGCTGAGATAATAATGTCAAACTATAGAGTATTCCAAACGCCATCCCTGATACTGAATTGAAAACAGTTGCTGGCATTTGTAATACCCTGTTAGGCAAACCTTGAACTGAAACACTAGACTAGGTACATCGAATCTCAGGACAGAAAGAAGACAATTCACCAGCAGATTTGTTATGCAGAATCCAGAAGGAATTTGGTTAAAAAGGAGCAAAAGGCCTTGGGAATTTGGATGGCTCAACTATGATGGCGTAAGGATTTAGGTCCTACCTGATATTTCTCACTGTACATTTTTCATGTGAAACCTACAACAACCTGTTATTGAAATGATCCCTCATGCATATGCCTCATATATATGGTGTCAAATTTTAGTCCACAGTGCTGGAGTTCCTCTTTATATGTCATTCATTCCACCTAGTCATGGTCCCATAACATTGTGTTGCTTTCAACAGATGCAGAAAAGGCCTTCGACTGGGTTAACTAGCAGTTTAACTAAGCAACTCTGTCTCATAAAGGTGCAGCAGAGTACATACTCTGAAAGAAAGAAGTGTTTTTATTATTATTATTATTATGATACAGGATTTATATAGCGCCAACAGTTTGCTCAGTGTTTTACAATATAAAGAGAGACAATACAGTAATGATACAGCTCATTACAAAAGGGATAGGAGGGCCCTGCTCCTTGGAGCTTACAATCTAGGAGGGAGGGGCTAGTGGTACAAAAAGTAATAACTGTGGGGGATGAACTGATAGGAGGAATAGAAGATTCCGTTATTAGCTCAAGGCAGGATAGACATCCCTGAGAGAGAGGTTTTCAGAGATTGCCTAAAAGTGGGCAGAAAAGGCGATAGTTGGATAGATTTGGGTAGAGAGTTCCAGAGGATGGGGGAGGCTCTGGAGAAGTCCTGGAGACAAGCATGGGAGGAGGAGACAAAGGAGCGAGAGAGCAGGAGGTCGTGGGAGGAGTGGAGAGGACAGTTTGGGTGATATTTGGAGACAAGATCGGTGATGTAATTTGGGGCAGAGTTATAAATGGCTTTATATGTTATTGTTAATGTTTTGAATTTTATTTGTTGGTCAACTCTATCAGCTTCAGTTAACCAGTTCTGCAATTTTTATTTATTTTTTTAAATTATTGCAAATGGAATTCAACAGATTTGTCCCCTTTTGTCGTTGATCTTTATATTTACCACGGAGCCATTAGTTGAACCTATATAACATTCTTCTAATATAGCAGGTCTTTCATTTTCTCAAAGATTTCCTAAAATTGCTGTTTCTGCGGGTGATTTTGTATTCTCCTACACCGATCCAGAAACTGCAACCCCTATATTATTGCTGGAAGTGAGAAAACACTGTAACCTCTCTGATTTTAAAAGTAACTTTAAGTAGTTTGAAGCTCTAAATATTTCCATACCAATCTATCACCTTTGCAATATTCGGCCTGATTTTCTGTTTTGGTGGGGTTACTCACATATCATTTAGCTGGGGATTTGCAGACCTTTCGAAAAGTTTTGAACTAAACTTCATTCAAATTCTTGGAAAAAATGTGCAGGAACATCCTTTTAATTAACCTCCCTGGCGGTATTCCCGAGTGTAGCTCGGGGTAGAGTTTCAGTACCAAAATCGGTAATCCCAAGCTACACTCGGGCTTACCATGCGGCGTTGCTCAGTGATTCCCTGCAGCACTTACCTTGTCCTTCGCTCCCGCGATGCGTCCCCTGCAGCGTCCCCGGCCATCTCCTCCGGCCGATGCCGGCATCCGGCTTCTGTGTTCTGGTCCCTGTGACGTCGGGACGTACGGGCGCTGGAACAGGCGGCAAATGTGACATTTTTTTTAAAATGATTATTACATAGTAAAACATTGCTGTTTCAAACCATTTCACATACATTTTGTCCCTACTGCTTTGTCCGGTGCCCTGCCTGCATTTTGACTGTTCTTTCTGCCTGGAAACTTAGAAATGTCCATGGCGTCCAAAAAGCGTCCCTTTATGTCAAAAGCGGTTTTAGACGGCTAGAGAACAGCGATGGTAAATCAGAACCACTTGCAGAATTGAGTGATCATGATTTGTGGGGGAAATTCGTCATCAGACACTGAAAACGATTTTGCGACTTTGCTCAGCGATGTGCGAACTTGGTGCTATATTTCAAATTTCAGTGTTTTTGGTTTGATTATATTATTTAATTAAATTTATTATTATTATATTATTATTTTTTAGGATTATTTATTAAATTATAATTTATGGTTTTGTGTTTCAAGTTTTATCATACCCGGAATGTTTACTAGACTCTTGTTCGGACAGATTTCAGTGAGTTATTCCTAAATTGCAGGTCTACAATAAAAAAAAATACATATTTCCATGCGAAAATATGGTACTGCTTTCAGCACCAAAAATCTGAAATAATCATACCGCCAGGGAGGTTAATGACTTCTCTAGGCATCCATACTTTTTACAGACATTGCTTATGGGGATTCTCATACAGTTTCTTAAATAAAGCTATAAAACTCTTTGTTCATAACATTTATGGAGGATAATAAAATGGCTTTGATTAGGCACTGCATGCTAACACTAGCAAAAGAATTCAGATTTATAGGTAATTTGCTACAAAGTCATTCATCTAACTAGGGTGGTTAACTTCTGTGGCCACAGTAACCCCATATTATGGGTTTAAACTGAACAGGATTCCTGTGAGTACTTCTTATCATAGCTTTGCTGAGTCTCCTCCACAATACCTCTTTAACATTGGACAAATCTAGTATTATGTTTAAAAATCTTAACCAGGACTTTTCAAAAGGTTGGAATCTCTTTCCCTCCTTCCCAAATGATTCCAATGTTAGATAACTCCAACCTCACCCCTGGTTTTATCTGAAAACAATGTAGAGGTTGAGGAATACCAAGGGAAACTAGATTCCTTCATTATACTAAGAAGAAAGCCTGGCCCCACCTCAAGCACATTGGGTAATTACTGAGTGTAATTTGGAAGTCATTATTTTCCTTAATACTATAACTTCCAAAAACATCCTTTTAAAACCAGCTAGCTAATTTGAAAAATTCTGTTCAGAGGCCTAGCATGTCATGTGATTTTCCCGGTTTTACAGATGCTGAATGAACCCCTTGAACAATTCATTCATTCCTTTATCTGAAAGTGAGAGTGTGATTTGGGAGACACTTAAGTGTCCGTTTATGACACACAGAATAGCTGAGATTCAGAGGATCACAGCTATTCTCTGGTCATTCACAGTTTATAACACCCAGGAGAATATGTTCAGCCCTTCTCTGGAGATCTGTGTTCTCCCTCCAGATTCTCCAGCCCAGAGCTGGAGAATCGGAGGGACCGAAAACTAAGCAGAGATAATTTACCTCTACTTAGTAAACTGATCTTTTACTGTAATCTCGCGAGATTATAGTAAAATCAGCCGTTTTCTAGAGTTTGTAGACCGTTCTCCAGCGTTTGGAGATCGTTCTCCCTTCGTTCGGGGAACTGCTTCATAAACTGCATTCACAGGAGAACTGTGTTCTCCGAGAATGCCGGAGAACTGATCAGCGATCTATTACCGCTGGTTCATAAACGGACACCCAAGACCATAACTCTTCCTCATTCAATATTCTACTATTTCCATTGGGTATCAGGAACTGGATATAAACTTCTCTCTAGATAGTACACAGTGCCAATTGTTGTTCACAAGTCTTTCCGTGACTTCTCTCCTTTGCTGAAGATGTAAGAAGTCCTGGAAATATTATCTGAATATTTTGAGAATGGGCTGTACTGAATGATCTTTGTATTGAGTATGGTGAGCAATATTAGAACTTAGCTTACAGGCGTGCATTTCAGGAATGCCCATGCTTTGTTCCTACTACATCTCAACCACCGTCTCATAAAGAAACATAAAACATTATTGACAATCTACCTAGTGAATATGGAAAGAACCTATATACCTTATCTCTGGAAACACATCAATCTGCTTCCGTATATCTCTGGTATGGTAAAGTTAATAAAACAATGTTAATGGAACATCTAAACACGTCCCAGCAAAACCAACATGATAAATGTTGACATTCCTAGTTTTACTAGACTGAATGTTAGAACTTCCAGGATACCATTCCCTACCGGCTAACCAAGCATCATAATCACGGCTAGCTCCAACCAAAATATGATAATGACTTACAGGATTTTTGAGGGTTATTTGCCTTTTTATTTCTTTTTCACTTCTCTGTTCTTCAATCCTATTCCACCTCTCACATTACCTCACGGCCTCTCCCTCTTCTTCCTCTTCTATTTGCAAATACTTCCTCAAAATGTTGAAAAAAATGACAAGAAAAATGTTCCTAATTTTTATTGGGGATACTCTAAATCAGTGTTTTTCAACCTTTTTTGTGCAAAGGCACACTTTTTTCATGAAAAAAATCACGAGGCACACCACCATTAGAAAATGTTAAAAAAATTTACCTCTGTGCCTATATTGACTATATATAAAGTAATTCTCTTGAATAGGAATCAAACACAAAGAAATTATTTTATAATTACTTTATTATGAAATAATAAAGTATTTTATAATTGGACCCGGGGGCCGGACCAAGAGTAGATTAATGATGTGTATGTGTCATCCATAGTAAGCATAGTAATTAATCCCCCATATAGTAATTCATCCCCCATAGTAATTCATCCCCCATATAGTAATTCATCCCCCATAGTAATTCATCCCCCATATAGTAATTCATCCCCCATAGTAATTCATCCCCCATATAGTAATTCATCCCCCATAGTAATTCATCCCCCATATAGTAATTCATCCCCCATAGTAATTCATCCCCCATATAGTAATTCATCCCCCCTATAGTAATTCATCCCCCATATAGTAATTCATCCCCCATATAGTAATTCATCCCCCCTATAGTAATTCATCCCCCCTATAGTAATTCATCCCCCATAGTAATTCATCCCCCCTATAGTAATTAATCCCCCATATAGTAATTCATCCCCCATAGTAATTCATCCCCCATAGTAATTCATCCCCCCTATAGTAATTCATCCCCCATAGTAATTCATCCCCCATATAGTAATTCATCCCCCATAGTAATTCATCCCCCATATTAATTCATCCCCCATATTAAGTCCCCAAGCCCCCCCTGTGTCAATTCACTTACCTTTGCTCCACGCGTTCCTCTCGCCGTTCCGGTGTAGCATGAAAATCTGTCTCCTATGAGGATCTGTCCCCCTCGACGTATCTGCGCATGTGCCAGTTTCAGGCATTAGCAGCCGATCTCCGGCACATGCGCAGATACGTCGAGGGGGACAGATCATCCTGACAGTATCACACTCCGCGGGCCGGATTAAAAGGTCCGCCGGGCCGTAGTTTGCCCATTGCTGTTCTAATCATTGGTCTATTTGTGAGCCGAGGCCACGTTACGGATGAAATTGCAATTTTTCCCACGGCACACCGGACAATATCTCACACTAGTGTGCCGCGGCACAGTGGTTGAAAAACGTGTCTAGCAGCACATTTAGCAGATGCAACAATCTGACAATCTGAGATACAAATGCGACAGACTTACCATAATATCACATTTCATGTAATAAATGTACTGTACCTCTTTGTGCTCATTGTTTTGTCAGATTAGGTGAAAGTGTGCAGATTTGGCAATTTGCTGCAAATCGCCTATAAAATAGTTTTCAGAAAAGCATTTAAGAAGTTACTTTCACTTAATTGCACCTGTTTAACAAATGGTCCTGTCAGGAATCCAACTGCGGTAGCCTCTAGCACTCCACAGACCGGAATCCCCCAAGGCGCGGAATCTAAGCTCCGACCTGCTTGTTCACCAGGGCCCCTGATGGTGGGGATGGACTTGGAGCAAGCCGAGACCAGGTCGCGGCCCCTGGGTTCACCCAGCTGTGGTAGAGGCACCGTTGAAGGTGTATAGTGGGTAAGAGTCTGATGTGAGGAGGTAGCTAGAGCAGCGTCGGGCAGGCCGGGTCGGTAACAGTGGTGGCGGTGTGGTACAGAATCAGCAGACAGAGGGATAAACAGGTCACAAGCCGGGTTCGTCAACAGGAGGTCAGAACGTGCGGGGTTAAGCAGGAGAATGGTCAGACAAAGCCAGGGATCAGAACAGGAGACGGACAGCAAATCAGGGTCAGGCAGGGTCGGCAACAAACAATCTACTCTCAGGAACACAGATAAGACCATACGGCACGTCATTGCAGTCTGATCTTGTTTTAAGTAGGGCGCCCTGATTGGTGCCAGGCTCGCACCCGCGATCGCGCATGCGCAAGCGCCACTGCAATCGTGGCTGCCCTGGTCCCAATGCTCGCACGCTAGTGCGGCCGGGCACACTGCCCATGCGCAGATCCGCACGCAATCGAGGCAGCCGCTGGGGTCCCTGTCAGGTCCTGATGACTACTTAATATTGTGACACATCACTGTATTAATTCTGCGACAATCTAGTTTGTCACACTTGCGACAAATGTGGCACGAAGTGGTGCAGGACAAAAGTTCAACTGCAAGCGGCAGCACATGAACTGTGAATGACTACAACATTTGGAAAGCTCAACTGTGCTTATTTATTTATTAAATGTGTTCTTTTACAGCTCTTGCACACGGCTAGTTTGATTTTAGGCATTCGGGCATCTTTTTTACTGACATCATGCATTACCGTGGTAATCCACGTATTTATTTATGAGGAAGGGGGTACAGCTCCCGAAACGCGCTAGCATATCCGCATCATTAGACACAGCCATATTGTGACTGTTTTTGTGGACCACCTTACTGCTTTTTATCACGTTGGTTTGTGAGTATATAATCCTTTTTTATTAATAAATACATGGATTACCACGGTAATGCACGATGAGAGTGTGCCCTTGTTTTTTTGTTTTTTTTTCCACCAGTGGCCATATTACCTGATCTCAGAAGGGCAGCACCTCTTCGGTTGGCATTTTGACATGTCCTTGGTTTGCATGAAGATTTGAGTTCTGTTTTGTTCATCTTTTTTACTGATCTAAATGCAGCCCATCGTGCCCTTTCAATTGGCATGTACACACAGGTGTGTAATCATCAGTAAGCTAGTGATGCATTTAGATCAGTAAAAAAAAAAGAAATCTGCGCTGCTGGTCAGTATTTTATGCATGAACCTTGAGCATGAGTATAAATCACACCTCCCCTGAACAGCAGATTATAATATAGCTAGAAGAATGTCACGCACCTACACATGTGTTTACTATATGGACCATACCTTTTGCACAGGAACTTTCTGAAAGGAAGATTTGGAGTTTTTGCATCAGAACTAGGTACAAGGACCCTTGTGGCTGTTTCTATTGCTTATATCACTGTGTTTTTGAGACTACCTCTGTTGAGTAGATCTCTTATCTAACATAAGTTAAATATTTGAAAAAATGTACTAAAGATAATTTTATTATGCATAATTACACTGAGAATTCTGCTAATACTGGAGCCATTAATGCTAATGTGCTAAACATTTATTAAGTGTTCTTACATGGCGACCACTTCCTGTTATCTCACATATATATTCTTATTATTATAGCCAAATTTACCCCCCTAACTCCTCCCACAGTTTTTACACTACATAGACAGTAATATACCGAAACGTGCGGATTGTTCCCGATTGGTGTGCTCTTACTTTGTGGAACGTTTCGCCGAATGGTTCACAGAATATCGCCATTTTTGTGGTGAAATTGGTCCCATAGGAATGAATGGTGGAATGTTGAAAACTAGAGTGGGATCTGACAAAAGCTAGAGTGTGAGCTGAAAATTCAGGACATGATTTCTAAACTGCCATCACTCCCTCATTTTCAAGCCCACCTACACAAATCTTATATCAAAACGTTCAGCTATCCCTGCTGCCACTAAAAATGTCCACGCTAAGCCATAGTCCTGATAGTTTTCACAATATGACCATTTGTTTGAAACTCACGCCGCCCATTGACATTCATTGAAATGCCACCTCAAATTTGAAGGGCAATTTCTAAACAGCGACTGTGCCTTCATTTTTAATATTTCAGAGACATACAATGCATCAAAATGTAGGTCTGGGTCTTGTGATTCTCACAATATAAAGCTCTTCGGTGTAGGATTTATAATTTTTAAACTACAACTGTTTGAATTCGGCAACCGCCAGGGAAGTGAGCAAGTTGGAGCAGTTTGTTTTTAACCGCTCTTCTCTGCCCTTGCTGTAGAGTGAGTTGCCACAGGAACCCAGGTGTGTGAGCAGGCAGCAGAGTGACAAAAGTTAGAGTGTGAGCTGCAAAATCTGGACATGATTTCTAAACTGACACCACTCCCTCATTTTCAAGCCCTAGACTACTGGTGGAGGCAAGAACACTTCACACAATTTCCCCAGAAATTGTAGCTTTTCTAGTTTGCTTAAACAATTACATTCTATAAAATAAAAACAATGAAATATTTGGCCTTAATTTATTGTGTGCAAACTTAATGATGCTGAAAAAATGGTACTAAACTTAACTGGTCTGAGCAGACTGCTGCAAATGTGACATTATTAGGTTTGGAATATGGAAACATATACAGCATGGTAAAAAATAATTCCTCAGTTTGGATGAAAGATAAATATCCAATAATATATAAATGGTAGTACAATTTGTATAGGTTTTCTGTACAATGTACATGGATATGTTCTGTATTTTACTATATGTATAGGATGTACCAGGGGCGGACTGACAACTCATGGGGTCCCTGGGCAATAGGGGATCATGGGGCCCCTGTGTCCTTGCCCAAACTCAAAAAAGCCTATGAAAAAGGTACCAGGGGCATCTCATGGGGCCCCCTCCTGACCCTGGGCCCTCGGGCAGTGCCCGAGTTTCCAAATGGTCAGTCCGCCCCTGGGATGTACTACATGACTGAAGGAACATAAGAGAAACACTAAGAAATAGTTTAAAACCACATGTTAATAACATATATTGAACAAAGTATGTTTTTTATTATAAATCATACTTACCTAGGTGGATGCATCTGTACCCCACCAGCTCTATGGGCGAGAACTGAGTGATTGAACACCGCTGATCACTCAGTTCTCCCTGCCACTCTGAGCAGAGAGTTCTGACTGTCAGTCACCGCTGTCTGCTCTGCCCCCCCTCCAGCGCTCACTGGAGCACTGGGCTGTGGAGGAGGTTGAAGGGGCCAGCTCAGGTTCTTGTGGGATTGTTGAGAGGCTGAGTCAGGTGCCGGTCCAGGATCCTGGGTGAATCCTGACCATAGGATTGCGATCTTTCCCCAGGACCAGGTAAGTGACGTCAGGTGAAAACAAACTTAAGCCCGCTGTCAGCTAAAAATTTGGATCACTGAAGTGCAGAACTAACTGCACTCCTGTGAGCCGCAGGAGAAATACAACCAAAAAAGCTTAATCCCATATCCCATTTTCATTAACACCCGGGTCTCAATGTATATGTCGGACAATCTACTCAAAACTCTACCCAAAACATTTTTGTTTTGTTTTAAATAAAGGAACGTTTACCAGGTTTGAAGTGTTCTCTGTGTTCATCACTAAACGTTTTGGCTGGAGTAGGGCTAGCAATCTTATGTTGCATCTAAAACCAGTAAAAACCAGTAAAAACTTTATATCCTCATCTTTACGTATACTGAAGTACTAGGAAACATTATAGCTCTTTTATGCTTTCTCATCAGAACCAAAAGGAACTTAATCCCACTAGATAATGAAGAAGACAGAACAGACACGTAATTACCATGAATGACTCAATTTAAAAGCAATAACAGCAAAATTAATTGAAATATGAATCATAGCCTGCTTTTCCTGAAATTGATTGCTGTTGCTGTAAATTTTTTGTTGCTGTGGAACTAGTATTTTTCACCTAAATCATTAAGACAGAAAGAATCACATGTATGGCACAGTCAAATGAAATGATATTATTCTGCACATGCTTTACAGGCATACATTTATTTTCATGGTTCAATTACTGCTTCCCCCTGCACTGTAATTGATACCATAAATAACATTTGCATTTAGGATTTTGTGCACTACATAGCAACTAATCTTCTTCAAAGTATTAACTGTATCATAGCAAGGTCTTTTTCATGGTAACCACAGCAAATGCTGCCATGTAACAGTATTTAGATTTAAAGCTAACAATTGGTAACTGATTTACATATCTACCAAAAAATTGCACTATTTTTTTTAGTGGAAGAGGCAGCAGAAGGGGACAACATGCCTTTTTTTTTATTTTCAAGCATATAATTAAAAACTCTTAAACGATGAGTTCACCTTTTTTTTTTTTTCTAAATTCCAGCTCAACAATGTATCAATCTAGCATTAACCACTTGCCCTGCTGAGGATTTACCCCCCTAATGACCACGCCTCTTTTTGCTACTCGGCGCTGCACTAATTCAACTGATAATTGCGCGGTCATGCAATGCTGCACCCAAACAAAATTTACGTCCTTTTTTTCACACAAATAGAGCTTTCTTTTGGTGGTATTTGATCACCTGTGCGCTTTTTATTTTTCACGCTATAAACAAAAAAAGGCCAAAAATTTTGAAGAAAAACAATATTTTTTACTTTCAGCTATAAAAAATATATAGTAAACTCAAAGTTAGTTATTAACTTAGGCCAAAATGTATTCTGCTCCATGTTTTTGGTAAAAAAAATCCCAATAAGTGTATATTGATTGCTTTGTGTGGAAGTTATAGCGTCTACAAACTATGGTATAGATATTGCAATTTACGACATTTTCTTGCTATACAGCACTGCACTAGTTTAACGGACAATTGCGCGGTCATGCAATACGGTACATAAATGACATTTACATCCTTTTTTTTCCCTACAAATTGAGCTTTCTTTCGGTGGTATTTGATCACCTGTGCGTTTTTTATTTTTTGCGCTGTAAAAAAAAGGCTGACAATTTTGAGGAAAAAAAACAATATTTTGGACTTTTTGCTATAAAACATGTCCCGTAAAAAAAAATGTAAAAATCAAATTTAGTCATAAATTTCTGGCAAAATGCATTCTGCGACAATTAATTGGTTTACATGAAAGTTATAGCGTTTACAAATGGCAGGAAAGATAGTGGGATTTTTAATTTTTTTTGATACTATCGACTTATGGCGGCGATCAGTGACTTATGGCGGGACTGCGGTACTGCGGCGGACATTCTGACACTGGGGGGGAACTGACTTGGGGTCACTAACATCCCCAGTGACACCAATACAGTGATCAGTGCAAAAAAAAAACCACTGACACTGTACTAATGGCACTGGGGAGGAAGGGGTTAACTTTATTATTCAGTGAAAGGGTTAACTGTGTGAGGAGATTGTTTTACTAGGGGGCGGGGGTGTGTACTGCAGGGAGACACACTGATCCGGACAGATAAACTCTTCTGTCCCGATCAGCGTGTCAGGAGCTGTCAGGGAACTGACAGAAAGCACAGCTACTGCAGCTGTGCTCTCTGTCAGTGATTGCCAGTAATCGCCGGGACATAGCCGGTAACGACCGGCTGTGACCCGGTGACTGACATCCGCAGCCGTGATCGGCGGGACAGGTAGGGCATAATTGTGATGATTATGGCTTACAGCTCATGAAAACCCCAAATCCACAATCTCAGAAAATGAGAATATTGTGAAAAGGTGCAATATTCTCGGCTCAAAGTGTCCCACTCTAATCAGCTAATTAATCCATAACACCTGCAAAGGGTTCCTGAGCCTTTAAATGGTCTCTCAGTCTGGTTCAGTAGGAATCACAATCATGGGAAAGAATGCTGACCTGACAGTTGTGCAGAAAACCATCATTGACACCCTCCATAAGGAGGGAAAGCCTCAAAAGGTAATTGCAAAAGAAGTTGGATGTTCCCAAAGTGCTGTATCAAAGCACATTAATAGAAAGTTATGTGGAAGGGAAAAGTGTGGAAAAAAAAGGTGCACAAGCAGCAGGGATGACTGCAGCCTGGAGAGGATTGTCAGGGAAGGCCATTCAAAAGTGTTGGGGACTTTCACAAGGAGTGGACTGAGGCTGGAGTCAGTGCATCAAGAGCCACCACACACAGATGGATCCTGGACATGGGCTTCAAATGTCGTATTCTTCTTGTCTAGCCGCTCCTGAACAACAAACGTCAGAAGTGTCTTACCTGGGCTAAAGAAAAACAGGCCTGGTGTGTTGCTCAGTGGTCCAAAATCCTCTTTTCTGATGAGAGAAACTTTTGCATCTCATTTGGAAACCAAGGACCCAGAGAATGGAGGAAGAATGGAGAGGCACACACTGCAAGATGCTTGAAGTCCAGTGTGAAGTTTCCACAGTCTGTGTTGATTTGGGGAGCCATGTCATCTGCTGGTGTTGGTCCACTGTGCTTCATTAAGTCCAGGGTCAACGCAGCCGTCTACCAGGAGACTTTGGAGCACTTCATGCTTCCTTCCACAGACGAGCTTTATGGGGATGCTGACTTC